>NW_020175040.1:36533-56772 GCF_003031525.2 Neophocaena asiaeorientalis asiaeorientalis
GGGGACAGAGCTGTGGTTAAAATGGATTTCGGCTAAACTACCCCTTCCTCAGTCCTCTGCGGATGAGGAGGGACAGAGGGCAGAGGGTGGCCACCGTGCTGCCAGGGTAACAGGGAAGTGGGGCAGGGAGTCCTGGATGGGGCAGGACTCCTGAAGTAGGGTGGCTGGGAGCTCAGCGGGCCTGGACCTCTCACCCAGCTGCCTCCACGGGGGGAGCGGGGAGGTGGTGTGGCCTTGAACTGACCTTTGAAACATATTTAGAGCAACAAGGGCCCCGCCAGGGGAGGCCCCTCATGCCAGATGAGAGAGCCACCTACCTCCGTCACCATGGTCAGCCCCAGCAGATAGCTGACACAACATATGGAGGCGATGAAGATTTCCCGGCGGAAACCCTTCCTTAGGAAGGACGGGTGAAGGTCAACCAAGGACGTGATCTGTCCTTCCACTTCCACAAACTGGGGAGGAAAGGAGGGGGGTGAGTGGCAGAGGTCCAGCAGCCCCTCAGCTCAGAGACAAGGCCCCAGTGAGGTCGGCTGCGGGGTAGAGTCCACACTGTTGGGCTCCGTGTGGTGAGTAGTCCTGCCTGCTGAGCCAGGCCTGGCGGGCCACGCGCAGCTGTCCAAATACTCCACACCTCTGAGGCCCTGAGCGCTTCTCTGAGGCCCGTGCTGACCCTCCACCGGGCATGCCCGCTGGCACGCGTGAGTCGACGCGGCAACCTCCCACTTTGGTCTGGGTCATCTTTGAAGCCAAGGGCGGTGCCCCATCATTTCTGGGCCTTGAGCGCCCGGCCGGGCCTGGCGCAAAGGGCAGCGCGGCAGCATGTGACCAATGGGTGGTAACCCAGGCAAGTCTGGGCCTTAGCTCCCCATCCAATTCACATGGTGGTTTTTAACCCTGTGGGGATCGTGGGCCCATGGGGGGATTTTGCACACATGCGTGCACGCCCAAAGGCCCATGTGTGTGAGCCAAATGCGGCCTGTGACCCCAGGAACCCGTCCCTGGGCTCCCAAAGGTAAAACAGCTGATCGAAAACGCCAGTCCACGGAATAACTTTCTAGGGTGACCCTCAATCTTTCAAAATCATCTCATCTTTGCACCTAATGATTTATCCCGGAGGTCATCCCACATCAGTCCATGCAGCTGCCTCGGTTCTTAAATGGTGGCATAAACTCCGTCCTGTGGACGCTTACCATCATGGATCTAACCAGTGCCCTGCAGACGGTGTCCAGCCTCCACGGCTGCTGACCTGGGCAGGACTCTTCCCCCAAGTCTGTCTGTCTTTCGACATGTGTGCACAAGTGCCTGTAGTACAGTCTAGAAGTACACTTCAGAGTTAAAGGCATGCAGATGCACTTATAATTGGGGTGGCTACAGCCTAACTGCTCTGCCAACGAACACACCCTTTGAGGCCATCTGATTCCTTTAAACGTTAACAAGCTAAAACCTCGACCTGTCTGCTCTTTCATCTGGGAGAGGCTTTGGGGAAGGAGGTTTCCCCAGCCTTCCTACAAGACATGGCCAACCGCTGGCTCCTTTGGGAAGCATCACGGGACGATCGAGGAACATACACAAGGAGCAAGTCCCTTTCATGTGCCCAAAGGGGCTGGAAATTCAGGGAAAAGATGATCAAGAGGCTCTTGAAAGGGGTCCAAAGAGAACAGGGGGCTGATGATTTGACCTCTGATTGATGTGTCAGCCAAAGGGGTTCTGAGTCTAAATTGTCACTGGATTAGAGCAGACCTGCAGCTCAAACATTAAGCTTGAAAAGCAGTTAAAAACAAAGGTTCTGGGACTTCCCTGGTGGTGCAGTGGTTAAGAATCCGCCTGCCAATGCAGGGGACACGGGTTCGATCCCTGGGCCGGGAAGATCCCACATGCCGTGGAGCAACTAAGCCCGTGCGCCACAACTACTAAGCTCTAGAGCCCTAGGGCCAGAACTACTGAGCCCGCACGCCACAACTACTGAAGCCCTCGCGCCTAGGGCCCGTGCTCTGCAACAAGAGAAGCCACCGCAATAAGAAGCCCGCGCACTACAACGAAGAGTAGCCCCTGCTCGCCGCGACTAGAGAAAGCCTGTGCACAGCAACGGAGACCCAACGCAGCCAAAGATAAAAAATAAATGAATTAATTAAAAACAGAACAAAACAAAAAAAAACAAAGGTTCTTCCCTTTTTTGAGATTGGAAAATTAAAGACAGGAAGATCCAGTGTCACTGAGAGTCAGGGCCAACACCAGCACAAGCTCCTTGTTTCCAAGTTCACTGCACCTCTGGGGGACACCAACCCCAGCCCTCACCCGCTCCACCAGCCTCTCGAGACCTCCCTCACTTAATAGTGGTGTGACTCTGACTTCTCTGAGCCTCAGCTTCCTTCTCTGTAAAATGGGAGCATCTTGCGTACTCAACAGGGGTGATGAGAAAGATGGGAAGTCATCAGAGTAGACTGGAAATGGGGTGATTCCTGCTAACGCACGTCAGGGGCTGAATGGGTGAGCTCCTGGGCGAGAGGGAATCCAGCTCTCTTCTCCTTGGGCTGTTTGTTCACAGACTGTGTCCCCCTCGGGCGGGCCAGCTAGCGAGCACCTGCCTCCACATGGGTGACAGTCTGACTCCCTCTCCCTGGGAAACACATAGCGGTACGATGGCCCCTCAGCCAAACACAGTGCTCCCCCCAAATGCTAGGAACACCCCCTCCTCTAATGAGCAAAGCTCATGCTCCCCCTGCCTGAGACTGGCTGTGGATCCCTGCATGTCCAAAGAACGGAGTTCTTTGGGGGGAACTCAAAGGAGAGGCCAACTAGCAGGGACGAATTGGCAGGTCTGGGGACGGGCAGCCATGACTCCAGTCCTTAACCCACTGGGTGCGGCCTCAGCCCAGGGCCGGTTCCCTCTGAGCCTCAGCTTTCTTGGCTCTGGGGAACAGTTGTACCCAGGCATCGGGACACTGTGTGGATTAAGGAGCTGATGCATAAAAGCTAGGTTAGGAGGGAGGGTTCGTGTTTAGTGGGGACAGAGTTTCAGTTTGGGAACATGAGGAAGTTCTGGAGACGATGGTGGCGACGGCTGCATGACAACGTGAGCGTACTTAACGCCCTGAGCTGGGCGCTTAAAAATGGTTACGATGGTTGATTCTGTGTTATGTGTATTTTGCCACACATGACACGTGAAGCCTGGTCCGAGTGGACAGCTCGCAGGGCAGGGCCCCTATCACCGCTGGTGCTGTACAAGGTGGTCGCTGGCATCAGCAAAACCTTCCCCCACGTCCCTGACTTCACAGAGCACACAGATGCAGGGGAGGGATGCCAGGGTTCGAATCCCACCGTGCCCTTTCCTGGCACATCAATTAGGCAGGTCGTTCAGTGCCATGAGTTCCATGCCCTGAAGCAGAAGAACACCGGCTCCCTGCGAGGCTGGCTTTGAGATTCCCTAAGCAAACAGCCGCAGTGGGCCTGGCTCAGAGATGCACACCCTCAACCAGGGGAAATCTAATGAATAACCCCCTCCGCCCGTTCACGAAGCAGTTCTGTATCCCAAGAGGCCAATCTTGGGCCCATGGAGATGTCAAGCTTTGTCATTTATTAACCTCTTTCTGTTTTTGCCTTTGGCTTTCACTGAGAGCTCTGGAAGAAGTTATAAAAGCCATTTGCTTGGGGCCTCTGAAGGCCAAACTCATTAACTAGGAATGATGGATGGAGTCCTCCTGCTGTTTACACAGCTCAAGCCCATCAACAACTGCACAAGTATTTTGTCTGCAGTCTCCCAAATGTTTTCCTTCCGTCTTCTCTGATAATCCTGGTCCTCTTTCCGCCAAATCCTCCACTCTTCTCTTGACCTTGCAGGCGGACCACCTCTCCGCTGCCTGACCTTCTAAGACTTTCTTCCTACCCGGTTCTGAATCCCCGGGGACCATCCGGGCATGGGCCTTGAGGCTGCTGCCCAGGGGGCAGTGGCAAAGCCCTCTCCTGAACGGGAGCAGGCCCCCACCTCTCACAGGGTGAGACCAGACCTCTGTGAGGCAGCCGGAGCCCAGCCTGCAGACGAGGCTGCCTTTCAGTGCCTGACCTCAGATAAAGGCCCATGTGGCCACGCGCACAGGGCCAGCCCGCCCTGCACACCTTAACTGTCCACTCCTGGAGCCACACCTGTGCTCTCGAGAAGGCCTCAGAGAAAACACACCTATCTCCAGGGAAGGTGTCCCAGGGGCTCACTCTATGGTCCTCCGAGCACCACTGACTGCTCCCTACCAGGCACTGTGCCTGGCGTTTCCCACAAGGCAATGTAGGTATAATCATACCCATTTACCAGATGAGGAAACTGAGGCTCAGAGTGGGGGAGGAAACGTGTTCCATGACACAGAGCAGCACGAGGGCTGGGAACAGTGTTACTCCAAAGCCAGATGCAGACCCCAGCTGGCTCTCATTGACATCCCCAGGGGGTCGGGGGGAGGCCTGAGTCCTGGAGGGATGGGACGTGGGGGTTAAGAAGCACAGGAAATGACCATGCTGTACGTGGAGTCCTGCCTGTTGTGGGGAGGGGGCAGAAAGCTGGGAAGGCCGGAGGGCAGGATGGGTGTTGGCAAGGCTCCGGAGGATCAGTTTCCCCGTGGGGGCCAAGATCACAGACCCATGTGCCCCAGGAAGCAGAGAACACAGCTGTGGTTCCGGCTTCTGTGGCCACACTTAGGACTGCCAGTGATGGCTTGGCCAGTGACCACCTCATGCCCTAGACAGAGGTGTCGGCCCCTTGCCCGAACCACCTGTGTGCCATGTCCCTCCTTGACCTGCCTGGGTGCCCCATGCTCCACGGCACATGCCACTACTTTAAGGCCTTGCCCTTCTAGTCGTACCCATGGCTCCCTGTGGACCACAGCCTGTGGCTGTCCGTTTCCCCGTGCCGAGGTCAAAGGCTCTAGCTTTGGGGCAGACAACATCCTACTGCTGCCCTGGGGCTGCTTCCACTCCTGGGGTCCCAGAGGAACCTTCGCTGGCCGAAGCTGCTGCAGGTCTGCAGCGGGGTGTGAAGGGGTGTCAGCAGCTCACTCACAGCACAAAGAGGGAGGCTCTTCCAGAACCAGGTTCGGGGGGGTGGAGGGGGGCGGAGGCGGTCCCACCCAGGGGCCGTCCCCTCGCTCTGTACATACCTGGCTATCCAGTCCAAGCAAGAGAAGCATAATAAAAAAAAGGATGGACCAAAACGTGGGCAGCGGCATCATTGTCACAGCTTTCGGGTAGGCAATGAAGGCCAGGCCAGGACCTAACGGAAGAGAAGATGGGGAGGGGCAGAGGGGAGACGTCAGCGCCCGAGCCGCCCTGAGCCCCGGAGCCACACAAGACACTCGGGTCTGAGGCGGGTCTCCCAAGCCCCAGATGCAGGGTCCCGCCTGGGGGAAGAGGCCAGGCCTGTCTCACTGTGGGGTGGGACGCGCCGGGGCTCAGGCGGGGCCCCGTTTTAGCATCTGTCTCCTATGCAGCAGCACAGGTGGCCTCGTCACACGCCAGGTTCCGAGCGGACACCGGTTATGGGGTAGGAAATAGGACCGAGCCTAGGACTCAGTCTGCCGGCTTGGGAAAGGAGGACCTCCCCCCAGACCAGAGAATCACACCAACGTTTGCTGGAAGGAAGCAAAAACAGGGAGCGTCCTGACTACTAGAGTTATCTGACTACTCACGCCCTGTTTGCAAAGAAAAGCTTTCTACTGAAACACTAAATGAGTGGCCAGAAAAAAGAACACAGAACCACGCCCCGCGGGGCCGATGTCTCTTGCGGGTGCATCTGTGCACCCACTGGAGCACCGTCACAGCCAAGGCCCAAAGCTGGAGGGAGGCGAGTGCAGGGCAAGATCCCAGGCGGAGAGCCCCCCAGGCTGCAGTCCAGTCCTCGGCCCACCACCTCCGCATCACGTCACCATACGCCCTCTCGGGGCCTCAGGCTCCCCACAGAAGTGAGGGGCAGGTTCCCATACGTGAACCCCAACGAGGCTTCTCCTGCTCAGATTCTTGGGTGCTGGTGCCATTTCCCTGGTAAAGGGCTCTGGTCTCTAGGGAGGGCCGTGACTATTTGGAGGCAGGAGCCCCACCGGCTCTGGGGGTGCCTCCAACTGGAAACGTCCCCTCTCGCCTCCAGTCGGCCTGAGAGAAGACACCGGGGGAAAGACGGAGTTGTAACCGAGACCTGTGGGTCCACCAGACGGTCGGGAGCCGCCAAAGAAAGGAGACAGGGAGGGCCTGGGCTGAAAAAAAATAGAGCAAAATCCACAACTCAAAAACAATTTAAAAAAAGGCAAGAAATGTGAAATGAGAAGGGCTGGAGGGCAGGATATTTGAAACAGGTATCAGGAACCAAATGAATGGTCTGAGAATGAAAAAAAAAACTTTGATATAAATTGGAGCCAGAAACCACATCGTACGGCGTTGACCACACGCGTGGTGGCGAGGGCGAGACCCTGTACAGCCAGAGTCCCCCAACGTGAGGAAAGCCCAACGGTGACTGTGACCATGTCCTCGGAGGCGATGGTGGAAAAGCCCCGGAAGAGGTGGAAGGGTGCTCGTCCCAACCCCAAAGCCCCAGCTGGAGTAGTACCCGCATTTCCACCTGGCTGGGGCCCCCTGGGCCCCCCAGGTCAGCTCCGGCCCGACTGGTAGGCGGCACCGGGAGGAATCAATCCAGCCGCTGCGAGACAGATGTAAAATGGGGCCCTCACCCCACCTCTCCCCCGCCCGCCCGATGGGCCCTGAAGCTTCTCAACGGCTGTTTCTGTATTTCAGTTTTGCCTTTTTCAAGCCAGCCTCCGGGGGAGGGTCTGAGCATCCTTCTCTGAAAGCACGGGAACTAGAGAGAGAAGTCGGGGAGACACGGCAGCCGCTGGAGCCCCTGGGGCAGCAGAGATGCCCCGCTCTACGGTTCATTTGCAATTTGCACTCCGTTCGGCTAAATAATTATCTTGTTCCAATGCACTTCGCTCAATATGGTGCTTGTTAAAAGCTTATTAGCGAAATAATCACCCTTGATGTGTCGGCTGTTCAGACATCACCGTGGGGAATAAATGACAAGGTCTTTGAAGTGGATGGGAATAAGAAACAACTTATCTTGACGATGAATACGTATATAAAAGTATCTAGCTGTCCACAGAGAAGGATCTATTTCATATACTGACAGATCTATTGAAAGATCTATTTCACATATTTCATGATCTCCCACTGACAAATTCCCTCCATGCTCCTGGCGATTCCCCATCAATCAGAATTGGTTTGCAAGCCCTCAACTGGAAAAAAAAGCCATTTGCGAAGGAGATGTCAACTGTCTCCCCTTCGTCACTCTGCCGAAGTCCCACACGTGTGTGGCTATTTCACTTCTGGAAATACTTTGTGTCCTCAGTCTCTGGCCTGCCTCTGGGGGCTCTCAGGGAAGGAAAACTATGTCTGGAGGTCCGATCTGGGAGCGGGGGCAGTGGAGACAGCTGTGGGGCTGAGGCGTGGGCTCGTCAGGCCTGTCTTGCAGCACTGGGCGTGGGAGGAGGGGGCAGGGCAGTGAGCATCTTCACCGAGTAAGGGGGGAAGCGGGGCCTGTGGCTCTGAGAGGCCGGAGGAGCCCAGAGGTCGCATGTGTGCACGGTGGGATGGGGAGGCTGCAGGGGGATATCCTCGTGTCAGAGGGGCCTGTCCAGGAGACCCCAGCTCTGACCCTGACCAGCCCAAGCAAGGCCCTAGGTCTCAAGCCATTGACCTCATCTGCCGTGGTGACATCTGAATGCAGGATGCTGGGGCACCCAACCCCCCAACACTAGGGTCCCTGGCTGGGGAACCAGGACACCAGCCCTTGTTTCCAACAAGGGCAAGGGTAGCGCCATATGGGGACTCCAGCTGTGCCTGACCCTGGTCTGTGATCCCTGGAATTAGGACCTCACGCTCTCCTCTGGGCCTGGGAGGGGCCTCAGCCCAGGGCCCTCACCTGCTTCCAAGTGGCCCCTGAGAGGTCGTGGGAAGTCAGGTGGTCAGGCTGTGAAACAGCAACAACCACCCTCCAAGTGACCTGGGCAGGATGGGAGGAGGCCGCAGAGGCCGGAAAGGCGGACCTTGGGGATGCTGGGAATAAGGTTCTCACTCCCACATCGAAGCCCCCGCAGCCACAGAGCTGGGGTCCAGGACTGGGAGCGCCCACGGGCACGTCTTAGAACTGGGACACCTGTGCTTCTGACGCTCTAGGATTCTAGCAGCCGAAGCCCTCACATTCTCGGGTTCCAGAACCATCTCGCTGGAACCCCAGGATCCCAGCCTAAGACCCCAGGCTTTGAAGACTCTGATTCTAAGACTCTCTCTCCACTGGCAGGTGTCTTGCAGGAAGTGCCCCACCAATGGGGCCCACACCCCAGGGGGGTGATGGTGTCCCCAACAACCTTCCCCAAAACTGGACCTGTCACCGTCCCAGAGGGTGGCCTGCCACACCCCCTGTCCCTCCCCCACCTGGGCCTACGGTGGTGCCTGACACAGGGCAGAGACTCAGCAAATCAAGAAACAGCGGTGGAATGAATGAATGGGTTCGCTTAGAGGGGGCGTGCTGGGAGCAAAGTGCAAAATACAGAAACCAAAGCTGAGAAGGTGGTGATGGAATGCCGATTGGTGGCTGCCTTGGGCCTGAGTTAGGAAGTGGTTTCTGTTGCTGAAACCAGGAGTTTGCTGGAGGAGGACAGGGAGGGGGAAAGACCACATGAGAATAGCTGAATACGCCCCAACTTAACCAACCCCAATGTTTCTGCCGCCCCTTGGGCAAAATTGCAATTGGAAGTGTTTAAAATTTAGCTTTTATACTCTTTGATACTTGGGGGACGTCTTGGTGGGGGGGGTCCATTTCAGAAACCAGGCTCATCCCCCCCAACAAAGCCCCCTGGGGGGGGTCTGGCTTCATGCCTGCAGTACTCGGCTTACACACTAGGTGGCAGTGCCCACCACCACTGCCACCGATACCACCATACCTGACTCAGCCACATCAGCAATGTCCACCCCTTGCTCTTGTGCCATGAAGCCCAGGATGGAAAAAATTGCGAAGCCAGACACAAAACTGGTACCACTGTTCAGGCATCCCAGCAGCATACAGTCCCTATGTTACACATATGTCAGGGAGCAAGTTAATTCACAACACAAGGAAGCCACGCTCCCTACTTCTTCTCTTTTTTCTTTAAACATCATCATCATTTCTAAGGCCCACCAGGCCCGCTGGTGCGACACTTGCCTGTACGAGTTGTACTTGTACTTGTTGTAGCTCCCCAGCGAGGTCATGGCCCCCAGGCAGATGGCGTAGGAGAAGAATATTTGGGTCCCAGCATCGATCCATACCTGGGAAGGGTGCGGGGGGAGGGTGGCAAGGAGAGAGAAAAGGAGACTTTAGAGCCGGCTGCCTGGAGGAGGTGGCGCGGGTCCCTGGCCACCGGGCCCTGAGGACAGCGCCTCGAAGTATGCAGGTTCTTGATGCAATTAGAGCGTTTGCGCTGGAATCCAAGCTGCAAGGAATCCCAGATGTCTAAGAAGCCCCCCAGTCACTCAGCATCAGGGTTAAGAGGCTGGCTTTTGAAGCAGAGGGACCTGGATTCCAAGTGTGGAATGATGTAAATATGACTCCTGGAGCCTCCGTTTTCACATCTGTAAAATGGGCTCCACTGCCCTGCCCCACAGCGCTATTTTGCAGGTTCAAAGAGTTAAGATCTAGCCCGGTGTCAGACACATGGTATGCCTGTAAGTCAAGGCTGCTACCATTATTGCACTTGTTATTGTCTGGGGCCCCCAAGTTGGAAGGGGGAGGAATTCCTGAATGGATTATGCAGGCAAAGCTGTTCTTCAGAACCTTCATCAAGTGGCTCCTGACGGTCAGGAGAGCTGCCTCCCCAGCTGTCCTCTGACGATGGCCAAGCCCTTCCCACCTACCTCCTGCCCAGGGCGAGAGGACAGTGGGGAAGAGACCCGAAGCATCACAGGCCCTTGGAGGCAACCTAAAGGCTGAGGACCCTGGGGACAGAAGGTCCCCAGAACCCCAGATGGGCCAATAAACTCTTCAACTGCCTGCGGTCATGTGGGTGAGTGCCTGGAGGTGGACGTTTAGTATTTGCCCCCACCGCCCGACCTTCTAAGTGGTCACCAACTCTGAATTCCATCCTCAGACAAGGAAGCCCAACTCTCCCACCCCCACGATGCAGCCCTCAAGGCCCCTGTGGCAGAGGAGAACAGCTCATAGCGATTTCTCTCCCTTACCTGGCGCAATACCTAAAGAAGCTTTATAATTGGCCCGCCTCCGGAGTCCTCGACGTGAAAAGATACATGCAGCCGGGATGGCCCACGAGCACCGTGAACAACCCACCACAGCCCAGTGGAAAAGTATCAGGGCTGACGGCCCGGCTAGATCTGTGTGCCCAGAACCACGCACACTGCTTCAGCTTCCCTTCCCCACACCGGCCCTGGGTAGGAGGGGGGCCAGGCTGCCCTGCAGTACCTGTGGGTCCTCCAGGCGGCTGATGTCGGGGTACAGATAGAACTTGATGCCTGCGCCTGCACCGGGCAGCGTCAGTCCCCGGACCAACAGCACGAGGAGCATAGCGAACGGGAAAGTGGCGGTGAAGTAGACGACCTGCAAGGGACGAGAGCGATTAGGGGGCCTGCTGCTGTTAAATTCGAGCATCCTCTCCGAGGCAGGCATTCTGGAGCGGAGCTTGATATTTCCCTTGCTGGGTGACTCTGGGCATGCTGCTTACCTTCTCTGGGCCTCACGTGCCTCACCTGTAACCTGGGTATAATACAAGTACCTACCTCATAGATGTACTGAGATTCAATGAAAAAAAAATCTATAAATATTTACTAGGCCCGGGAAATACAGGGAACCAATCCCTGCCCTCATGGAACCGACATTCTAGCAGGTGAAGAAGGAAAATGCCCAATACGACAGTAAACTATTAAGTGTGTATGCCCAGTGGTTGGCCCACAGGACGTAGCACAGATCAGCTAACATTACAACCATTAGTATGACTCATGGTTCAGAACCAGGTAAGTGTAGGTTCAAATCCCCGCTCTGTCCCCTCACATGCTGTGTGAACTTGGGCATGATGGCCTCACGTGTAAAACGGAGTTAAGAGTAATAGAAGGCCCTCATTAAGGGATCAGGCAAGGATTCAATGGAATGATGCTCAAAACAGCGTGGTCAAAACAGCGCATGGTCAAAACAGCGCATGGCACTTAGGTGGCCGCTTAGGTAGGTGCTTGAGCAAGAAATGGGGCCTGTCGTTGGCCATGTGATTGTGCAGGAAGCAAACAGGAACTTCTGGAGAGGGGAAACGAGGATGGGGAAGGCCTCCACTTCCTTGGGGGTGCAGGAGGCCACAGCCTTCCCTGGGTCACGCAGCACGTCCCAGGCAGGCCTAGGTCAATCAAGGTGGGGACCAGAGATGACCCGGGCCAGGCCTTTCCATCTCCAAGGGCCCCGCCCTACTCTCTCTACTCCTCTTGTCCCGAAAGCACCAGCCTTCATACCTCCTGTAGCCTCAGTTCGTGGATGGATTTTCCCAACTTCTTCTTCAACACAAGAAGTTCCCAGGCAGGGTTTACACCTGAGAGGAGCTCGAAGATGCCTGGCTGAATGGACAGTGAAATCCTGCTATTTCAGCAGGGCACCGGCTGAGCCAGGCCTCCCCAGCACCAGCCCACTTCATGCTCACCACACCCCCAAATCGGTACGTTGGCTAACCTGCTGCTAGAGAAGGAACTGAGACTGGGCAGGGCTCCCAGACTTCTCCAAGCCACCACTGTGCTCAAGGCCTGCACCCAGCAGGCAGAAGGTCAGCCCCGAGCCAAGGCATGAGGCATCTTACTGCACGGTGCAGGACATGCAAAAGTCCATGGTGACCAGTGGAAATGCTAAGACTAGCTCACAGAGCCCCTGACCCCCTCTGAGGGCCTTGAGGCCAGGGGCCCAGGGAGGGACCACTGCATGGCCAATGCACCCATTTTACAGGTGAGGAAACTGAGACCGAGAACAGGATGAAAGGCCCATGGCGTTGGGGGAGGGGGCAGTGCCAGAACACTGCCAGGCACTTCTGGACTCAGGCAGGTAACAGACACTGATGGGGGGGTGATAGAGCCCTGAACCTCACCTAGCTGCCATAATGGAGCCCAGTTCTCAGACAGCTGCCATCCCTTTGAGTAGAAACAACTAGCAGGGTGCTTTGGAAAAAGGAAAGAAGGAAGCTTTCAGGGCCTGTCGGGCTCAGCTGCCTTCAGGCAATATCACCAGCCAGCATTTATTGAGTGCTTACTGTTGTACCTAGTGCTAATCCAAGCGCAGTGACTTCTACACTCACCTGGTCCGGCCCTAACCCCATCTTGAAAGCAAGGAAACTGAGGCCCAGAGAGTCTGTCCCCTGCCCACAGGTCACACAGCATTTAAGCAGCAGAGCGGGGCGGCCTAGAACCTCCTCCAGTGACAACAGCACAGCAGTAAAAAGCCCTTCAACGTCTGGCAGTTCATTCAATCCTCCCAAAGACCAGAGGGAAGCTGGACTCCCCAAGGGCTCTACGGCTCAGGTCAGAATTCAGGCTCAGTGACAAGCTTGCTGTGAGACCTTGGGCAAGTTACTGCCCCTCTCTGGGCTCCATTTCCCCACCTGCCAAGTTGGGGGGCTCAAACCGGCTGGGCTCTAAGGTTTCCTCCAGCTCTGCCAGCGGGAGGGGTGGAGTGGCTGAGAGGGTCAGCTGGGGTTGCACAGACTGGGGTCCGTATGCACCTCTGCACCCTCCCAGCGGGTGGCTTCCCCACTCACCCTAGCAGCAGGTCCTCCTGAGGACCCCAGGCTAAAATGGCCACCCTCCTTCTGCCTCTGCCACACCCTCCCTGGACGCCCCTCTCCCCCGGGCCTCAGTTTCCCCAGCCACCTTACTGTCTTCTCCCGAGGCAGAGAGCCCTCCATTTCCCAGGGACCAGAAGGCAGACGTGGAGGGTGGAGGCAGGTCAGGAAGCCACGGAAGGGGTGAGAGAAGAAAGAAGACCAGCCCGCAGGCCGTTCCTCCCTTCCTGCCGACAGGCCCGCCGGCCCCTAGCTCAGGGCCCGGAGAACAATGGCTGCTGACAGCGGCAGGGTGGAGGGCGGAGGGCAGCTGCTTCAAAGCCTGAGGGCCCCCTGGGCTGGGCGGGTGTGCGGGCTGTGGCCAGAGGGCTTTGTGTCAGGGACACAGTACACCTCCCGGGGTGGGGGTGGCTTCCCTTGTTTCCACGTATTTAATTCGTTTCACAAGCACTTATATAGCGCTTGCTGTGTGCCGGGCGCTATGCCAGAGCTTTATGCGTGTTAACTCACAACTGGAAGAAGTAGGACTATTATCACCTGCATTTTCTAGATGAGGACACGGAGGCCCAGTGAGGTCACGTCAGCTGCTCGGGGGCCCAGGGCCAGTAGGTGGCAGAGGTGGGATGTGGTCCAGGCCAGCTGGCTTGTGTGTGTGTGTCCGCTGTCTTCCCCAAAGCCAGAACACGACAGCCCGCCTGGTTATGCCACCGAGCCGCCTCTTTGGAAAGACACCCTTATTTTGCAGAATTTGTCGCTGAGGACAAGCCCCTGGGAGCCATTCTCTCAACTTCTCCGTGACTCTCCGGGGATGCTCGTGGGAGATGCTGGTGCCAGCCGCCACCAATGGGCCTCTGGGGGGGGCGCCCAGCAGGCCTTGCCACGGGATGTGGTATTTTTCCACTCTTGCTGGCAAACCTCCGTGGCTCCTCTGAGCCCTCGACCCAAAAGCCCTGTGGCCCTACTGCCCTGGAAACTTACAAGGACAACGCTTCCTCATTCCTTAGGGACGGTCGGGAGAGGGTGGCTGGCCAGGCAGGGGGGAGATGGGCTTGTTTCCTGCTGCCCTGAGCTTCCTTTGAGAAGAAGGCCTGGGCAGCGTGGGTCACTCATCCCAGAGACCTGAGGCCGAGGGTCTGGGACCAGCGCCTGGGCAGGTCCTGAGGGTCCTCTCAGCACTCCTGTTGGGGGGTGGGTACCGCTACTCATTTCACACAAGCGGAAACCGAGACTCAGAGGGGGAAAAGGACTGGCCCCCAGTCATGTAGGCTATAGGGGCAGAGCTGAAACCCCAAACCAGGTCTGGCTCTGCCGGCTGCCCCTGCCTGTTTCTAAGCACTGGACAGAAGAGCTGCCTTGGAGGCTGGTGATGGAGAGGCCAGCGCCTGTGCTCATGTCTGGGACCAAACTGCCATTTGGGTCCACAGAGCTGCACTTCCTGTGTGAGAATCTGGGCCTCTGTGTCACCTCCCTGGACCTCACGTGCTGGGACTCGCATCGGACACGACCGTCAGGCCAGCACAGGGCTGAGGGCGGAGAGCTGGCGACAGGCACTGAGGCTAGGAGCTGGGCTGCCCGAGTTCAAATCCCACCTGTGGGGCCACGACAACCTGTGTGGCCTTGGGCAAGTTCATTAACCTCTCTGCACCTCTGTTTCTGCATCTGTAAAATGGTCGTGAGAGCTACACATACCTCAGGCATCAGGAGATTAAATGAACTAACAAGTAATAATCAGCACTGAGAACAGTGCCTGGGACACACGTGCCACAGAGCATTTGCCGCCATTATCTCCATTTCTTGAATGAATGAAGCGGCAGCAAATTCGGGGCCAAGTGTCAGACCCTCGGAAGGCTGAATATTACGAAAAAGGGAACTGAGACCCAGAGAGGCGAAGTGATTGAACTCAGGTCCCGGGCGCTCCCTCCTTCCACCCGCTGCCACACCAGGGTCAGCCCCTGGAGCGAGGCCCTGGCCAGGATGCGGCTGTCCCGCTGCCCGTGGGCCCAGCCCCCATGGCGGCTGCGAGCCTGGTCTGTGGCCAGGGCTGGAAGTCCCGGCTGGCGATGGGCGGGTAGGCAGGCGGAGGGGCTTGAGGAAGTCCACTGAGCCTCACTGTGTTTGTCTTGGCTTCTCCCGGCTGGCCCAGGCCCTGCTATTGTTCTGGGAACCACACCCGCCCCTGGGGGCCTGGAGCCTCGTCTCTGGGGGCAGGCAGGGGGACCTCTAGCAAGTCACGTCCCTCAGCCTGCCCCCGATGCAGCCCTACACCCGCTTTGACTCTACTCTCCGGCCCCAGCAAGTGTCTCAAGCACTGCTCACCGTTCCTAGGGGACATCAGCTCCTCCATCAGACTGGGGGCTCCCCGAGGGTCTGGTCATTCACACCTCTGGACCTCTGCACGGCTCACCCTCACTTCCTTCAGATCCTTGCTTCGAAGTGCCCTTCTCGGAGAGCCTTGTCTGGCTAACCCCCTTGAAACTGCACCCGACACTCCTGTTTTCCTCCATAGCTCTTGTGGCCAACTGACTCCTGTATGGTTTACACCTTCCCCTTGCTGCAACCAACAAGTCTGTCAGTTCCTGGACAGTAGGGATTTTTGTCTGTTCTGTGCACCCCGGGCCCCATGCCCACGGCAGCGCCCGGCAGATGGCAGAGGCTCTAAGCACGCGTGCGTAAGTGTGTCTGCAGCACTGCTCGGGACCACGGTCCACAGAGCTTCCTGATGGGCTCGCCTCCACGTGGGGAGCAGGGACTGGCGCTTACTGTACAGTCTGTGCTGAGCACCGTGCCGGGTGCTGACACAGCTTGTTTTAACCCTCACCCATCTCTGGATGAGGAAACTGAAGCTCAGAGGGAGGGGCGACCTTGGACAAGTCATTAAGGAATCCCAGCCCTGTTCCCTCACTGTTTAAAGAGAGGTGGTAAGGAAACAGCTCGCACACAAGACGGTGGAGGACATGGAACAAGACTGGAGGACGTGCGTCCCAAGGAGCGGCGGGAATACGCCACGTCCCCTCTTCCTGCCTCTCGGGGTGGGTGATGTCAGCGGGGGTGTGCCCGTGCAGATTTCTGAAGCCTGGCCCGCTTCCTTTCCAGATTGGGTTTTAGGGTCGCAGGTGGCTCTATTCAGAGAAACAGGCGGAGGGCGTGGGCGCGCAGGCCTCTGTACTCATTCTGCCTCCACCACCGGGGACCCACCTCGTACCCGCCGTGTCCCTGAGTACTGTTGGGGTCTCTTCAGATCCATGACTTTGCCTAAGGGCCTCTTTGTCCGGGGTGAATGTGTACAGCAAAGGCCCCTTCTCCAAATGACTTCACCCACTGCCCATCGATGTCCCTCAAATGCCACCTTAACTTACTCTTTTGACCTTTGAGGGCCTTTTGATCTTAAAGAGATTTTCCCCCTATCGAGATGCAAATGACGGGGGTCTGGGGCATGATAGACAGGGGGCACGTAGGGCAGATCAGCCAACACCTTTGCTGTGGCTTAGTTAGTGCCCTGGGTTCACACCTGTGATCCCAACAGAACCCTCTGCACGGATTTCTGTCATCAGAAAAACTATGGTGTCATATCAGCCAGTGTCTTGGTTATCAGGTAACTGCTAACAGGTAACATTTTTGTTACAGGCTAACATTTTCATATTGACAATATACCGCTACACCTAAAACCCGAATTATAAGGTAACATTTTAATTTTCAGCTACCACCTTTGCTAATAGCTAACATCTTGGCCATCATGTAATATATTAAACAGTAGCAGATACTTTAGTTACAACTAACACTTTGGTTGTGAGCGAACGACTTCATCATCAGTGAAAGCTTTCCTTAATAACTAACATCTTAGCTACCAGCTGAAATGCAAATCGTAAGATAATTCAGTTAATCTGATTTAGCAGCAAAAATCCCAGTTGGTGCTTCTCAAACCTCAGTGTGCATTTGGATTATCTGGGGAAAGTGTTCAAAGGCAGCTTCTGATTCTGTTGGTCTGGGGTCAGCCCACAGGTCTGCATTTCTAACGAGCCCCCAGGAGATGTTGAGGCTACAAGGGTGCATGTGGTCGTAGAGAAGCTGGTAATTAACAATGCAATTACCAGCTAACTTATCAGTGGCATCTCCAAGGTTTGTTATCTGCTAACATTCACACTGCTGCCCACTCCCTGATGGGGAACCAGTGGTGTGTGGGAGCTTGTGCAGGCTCAGGAGAGCTGACAGCTCAATTTCAGGAATTTTTTTAGCTGGTCGTTGAACCATCAATAACTTGTAATTGGACCTGGTGGGAATATTTACACCATGAGGTGGGCAAACGCCACAGACCAGGGCTCTGTATTTGCTGGGAGGACTGATTGATCAGGACCGGTTTCGAGCAGGAAGGCCTGGGGGCGCAGGAGACGGTTTCTGCGGAGGGCCGGTCTCCATGAGGCAGGGGAGGGACAGGAGCACAACTCACTTTGCCCGTGGACTTGACGCCCTTCCAGATGCAGAAGAAACAGACCAGCCAGACGAGGAGAAGGCAGAGAGCAAGGTCCCACTTGAGAGCGCCCAGTTCGTCGATTCCAGAAGACAAGCCCAGCACATTGCGCCTTCAAGCAAACAGAGCCACAAGTCAGACGGGGCCGGTCAGGGGCCCGAGAGAGCTAACGCCTGGATTCCAACAGGCTGGGGCTCAAATCCTGCCTCCAAGCTGTGGAATCCCATTGGTCTAGGGAAATAGTTAACACCTGTGTCACAGAGTCGTGGGAGAGGCCAACAAGGGTATAGCTTTGGACTCCTGAGTCAGGCGAACCCGGGTTCTACCCAGCCAGGCCTCGGGCAAGTTAAGTTAAACCCCTAAGCCTCAGTTTCCTCACCTGTGAATCGAGCGCTGATTCATGTGTGACTGATTCTCGGCAGACCCTTCCTCAGTGCCCACTGTGGGCCAAACACTGGGTTCCAACTGGGCTCCACCACGCAACCACTGACTTGGGGCTAGTTATCCAAACGCCCGACCTCAGTCTCCTCATCTCTAAAATGGGAACAACTACCCTCCCCCAACATTCTCTGTCCTGTCCCTCTTTTATTGTACTCGCCCCTGTTTCTTACCTGGATCTCTCACTAAAAGGTAAGCCTCAAGGGGGCCGAGTGTTTGTTCTATCTGTGGCTGTAGGACACCCACACACCTTTTTACAGGGTTAGGAGAAAGCCCACTCGAAGTATTAACTACTGGCCTGGGATGCAGCCAGCAGTCGGTAAACCTCAGCGGTTCTTACTGTCGTGGCGCAGAGACCCCAGTGCAGCTCCGGACACCTACCTAAGCGGTGCCGTTTCCTCCCCTGCTCCCTGCCAGGCTTGTGAAGGGCTCAGGAGGAGGTGAGTGGACGGTCTGAAGGAGAAGCATCACGAGGGAGCCACCAACCCCGACCAGGATCACATGGCAGAGCCTGGCTCTTCGGAGTCCAGGAAATTTGCTGACCGAGGCAGACGCACGCAACACCTACTCAGACACACCCCCGAGGGGCAGGAGCCTTCTGAAGCCGGGTTGGGATGACGCAGGACGCTGGCAGCCGAGAGACCATGAGACCTAATGCCCAGAAAGTGTCCCCACAGTCCCAGAGCTCCGACTGCTGTGGCAGTGACCAAGGGCAGCCACGCCGAGCACAGGGACATCGGTCCACAGGGGCCACTGCCACCGAAGTCACAGGAGTCACAGGAGATGGGGGCTCGTGCTCCCTGGGGAGAAGCTGGGTTCCCTCTAATGAGTCAGCTCCCGGTTCGAGGGCCACAGTCTCAGGGACGAGAGGCAGGAGGGGCGTGCGACCTTGCCCTCAGTTTCCTCTTTTGTAAAACACGAATACTAGCTCCTGCCCCCAGACCATCCCCAGCTCTCAGTTAGTCTGTGGGACGATCCCCACGGTCAGGGCTCGGAAGGCCCACTGGCCCAGGACACTTTCTCATTGCTTTTTCCTTTTTTCCCAAAGAAGCTTCAACACGAGGACCTTGAATAAATCCAAGATTCCGACCTCAACTGGCATTCAAGTGAGGCCTTCTTCTGGTCACACCGACATCAAGGGGCTCCATCAACGAGCTTTTCTAATTTATCTCATCTGGTCCAAGGACTAGAAGTCACTTGCCCCATTTTACAGATGGGGAAAACTGAGGTTTGGAGAACCAATCATCCACGGACACACAGCCACCAGGTGGCAGAACTGCCACCCTACACCCGGGCTGTCTTGATCCCCAACGCCAGTGTTCTCTGGACTCCACTACCTTGCCCCTCTGGTTAATAGAGAAAACAGAGCCTAAACTTTGAAAGGAATCTCTCCAGGCCTTGCTTCAACAGGGGTCACTGGAGCCTCAGGGCAGGGGGCACCCTCACAAGGCAGGCTGTGGGCCAACCATATCCCGGCTGGGGCCCTGCCAAGCACGTGGGTTTGGCAGCTACAGCAGCTTTAGAACAAAAAGCCCTTCCCTGTGCAGCCTCCAGAGCTCGGCGCCTTCAATGAAAGCCCAGGGCCTGCTGGGCAGCAGCCAAGGACTCCTTGTGAATGGGCTGCGTCGGGTAGGCACCGCTCCACCGCCAGGCACACCATCCCGGTGCTTCCAGGGAGGCCTCCCATGATGCTCCGGACGACCAGCGTCCTTCTGTCTCCCAGGCCGTCCTCTCACACTGGACGTCGCCCTCAGGTGAGAGTCTGTCTTGCCTACCAGACTCTAGACACACCACGGCAGGCACACAGCAGGCACACAGCCAATGCCGAGGGGGTGCCCAGTCACAAGACGGCCTTTCCTTTTCTCCTTTAGGGCAAGTTGGCCAAGAGCTTGAAACCCCAGAGCCCCAATTCTGACCACACCCAGCCCGCGCTCAGGTCACTGGTGCTTCTGTGTTCTCCCACCACCGTGCTGGGCAAACCTGTGGTGCCCACTATGGACGGGAGGCTGCCACATGGCCTTGCTCTGGGCAGCTGACCAGCCACTGAGGCCACAAGAGGGAAACTGAGTCATGCACTTGCTTCTCCACTGCTGGTGGCAGTCCCCTTTGCGGTGCCCTCCTGCGACAGTTTAAGGCACGTTTTCTGTGACCCAGCGGTTCTATCCTAAGACTCTCCTACAGTTACATCTGCAGGTGTGGCCAACGACAGGGTCCACCCCCAGCGATTCATCTCCACTCTGTCGGAGGGAGCAAATGATTGGAAACCATCCAGATGGCCATGGGTCGGGGCCCAGCAGGCACTGAGCAGGCTCCTGGCGAAATGTTGCGCAGCCCTTAAGACCTCGGGCCTCTCCCTGTGTGCTGATAAGGGGCGACGTCCCAGGGGCGAGATAAGCGAACAGAGAACAGTGCTGAGGCTGCCTTACTGTGCGCAAGGCGGGCACACGTGCTCAGATTCGCAGACTCCGGCAGGACACACAAGACAATGGTGCAGTCGCTGCCCCGGGGGATGCAGGGG
>NW_020175040.1:57087-106536 GCF_003031525.2 Neophocaena asiaeorientalis asiaeorientalis
GGGGGCACTCACTTGGCAGTGAATATGTTTTTTTAAACTATTTGAATGTTTTCAACGTGCTCATATCACCTTTATAAAAATTACTTTAAATTCTTAAAAATGCTTGCATGGGGCCACGCAGACATTCTAGGAATGGAGTGAACTTGTCTCATCAAACAGCAGTTGTCATAACAGAGCCCACCGTAGGCTCGGGGCCAAAGTAACCGACATCCTTTCCAAAGTCATCTCAGGGATAGCCGAGGAGGCCGGAGACTGTGTGAGTCCCTCTGAACCCTTTCTTGAAGGGACCCAGTTTGAAGGACCCTTCCCTGTCGGGCCCGCACAGTCTCAGCCACAAGGCACAGACCAGGATCTGTTGACCCTTCTCCCTCTGGTGCATGGGAGTGCTCAGTACACTGTAGAGTACTGTGCCTCAGAGGGACTGCCATGGTGCGCTGCCCCTCACCAATGCCTCCTAACCTCGCCTGGAGGCTGCACAAGTTACCCCAAATCTGGCCACATCGCCCCAACATTGCCGCCACCCCTGTCCAGGCCCCATTGCTCCCCAGGGCTGTTTCAGCAGCCTCCTCACTGGTCTTCCTGCCCCCACTCTCACCCCCAGTCTGTTCTGATTAAGACAGAATCTGGCAATACCCAAGTCAGGTGACACCCCACTTCTGCTCCACAACCCCCATGGCTCCCACCTACCTGCCCCATTCCTTTTTGCCTCCCTGAATAAGGTGACCAAATCCTCTATCATTCAGAGACCCAGACATCTTAAAGAGCGAGGGTGGTGCCTATTAATAAGAGGCTGGGACCATAGGCATAAATGGGACCTGTCCAGGACAAGCTCCGTGTGTAGCGGTCCCATTTCAATGCTCATCCTCGTGGCCCCTTCCCCTCCTCCTTTAGCCACACTGGCTTCTGGAATGTTTCCTGAACAGGTCCAGCACGCTCCTGCCTCAGGACCTTTGAATTGGCTGTTCCCTTGGCCACTCATTACATGACATGCCACCCCACCACCTTCAGGTCTCTGTTCAAATGCCACTTCACCAGGGCAGCCTTTCCTGGCCACCCACTGTAAAAAGCATCCCTGGTCACTCTCCTTCCCCAGCCCTGGCTTTATTTTACATCACTTATCATCGCTTGTATATTACAATTGTACCTGTATCATCTGTTTAATGTCTGTCTGTCCTACTAGAATGTCATCTCCATGGAGGCAGGACCTGTGTCTCTCTTGACCACTGCTGGATTCAGAACAGTGCCTGGCACACAGTGAATGCTCAGTAGACAATAGTTGAGTAAATTAATTATACCCATTTGGTTGATGGGGAAACTGAGGCTCAGAGAGGTTCAGTAATTCATCTGAAATTACCCAGATTAAAAAAAAAAAAAAAAAAAGTCAACCCTAGGCCTGGTTCCTTTTTCTGATCCCACCCTGGGGAGCAGCCACCCATGCACCGGGTACCATGCTACCCTTCGAGAGGGGCCCCAGCATCCCAGGCTTCCCTGAATCTCTCACACAGAGAGGAGGAGACCTAGAGGTGAGCTGCATTCTTGTCCAAGAATAGTAATGATTCATTCCAGGGTGGGATCCAAAAAAGAATCGCCTGGACGTCTGTTGTGAGTCGGCCGCCCCGCTGCCGTCCAGCCGGCACTCAGAGATGTAAATACGTCCTCCGAGTGGGCCAAATCGTTTCCTTTTGACTGCCGGCCAGCCATTTATTGGCGATGGCTCTTCCCTGGAGACTGGCGGAGGCAACAATTATAAAAGAGCCCATCCGCCCCAAGCATGGGGCCGCACAGGGCTCTCTCCGCCGTCTCTCCCTTCCGATAGCTGCAGGGGAAGATTGGCTGAGCAGGGCTTGTTTGCAAATATGACTCATTTCTTTGATTCTAATAAAGTCTAATGATGAGTGCTGAGCTCCCAGGGGGCTCTGGAGGAACCGGGGAGGAAGGCATGGCTCCAGGATGATGGAGGGCATTTAGCCAGATCTGGCCCCACCCGTCTTCCAGGGCTGGGGGCGAAGCAGGACCCTCGGGACTGAGGTGACCTCAGAGCAGGGGCGAGCAGGATGAGGCTGACTGGGGGCAGAAGCTCTGCCTCCCCATCACAGAGCGATTCAGAGTTAAATTATAAAGCCAGTGTGAAATGACTGTCTCAGGGGCCCGGGTGGCTTTCAAGGGAGAAGGGCATCTCACCAGCTCCCGCTGAGGATGGCGCTTTAGTGCTGCAGACGGGGTAGGCGTGGGGACCCAGGCCAAGAGAAGACCCCATGCGTAACCTGACAGTGGGGTCACACACACACGACACAATGTTACCTGTGACCGTGGACTTGCCCTGGACTTATGGCTGGTGGGGACATAGACCCTGGAGGTGGCGTCCAGTACTGGAGATCAGGGCTGAGCTCTCTGCTATGTGTAGCTGCCTATGTAACCTTGGGTAAGTCACTTAACCCTTCTGGTCCTCAGCGTTCCACCTAATAAGCCACGCCCAGAAGCTCCATCGTCAGCATATCGCTCGTTCTAGCTCTTTAACACTCAGCCAGGCTGTGAGGTGTTAGGACCACGCTACCTCTGAGCTCTGGAGAGGTGGTGACTGCACTGAGGCCAAGCAGCAGGGACCCTGGGCCAGAGTCACCGTCCCTGCTCTAGGAGACAGGAGCATGGCCCGTGGCTCTCCAGTAGCTCCTCTTGTAAAACCAGAGCGGGCAGAGGGGCTGGTAGGGATGATCGACCAGGTCCTTTCCTGTCCAGAGCCAGGAGGAAGGCTTAGCTCTGTGGTGTCTTGTTATCTGGAACCCCAGGTGGCTCCCGAGCACTGTCAGGCCTCTTTTGCCGAAAGAAGGGCCAGCTCAGGGACCCGCGTGTCTGGTGCAGATGAGAGAGGTGAAGCAAGTGATGGTCGGGGCTGGGCTTTGGCTCGAGGGGCCCGGAGACCAGCCTTGAGAGGATGCTTACTGCTCAGCAGCCCGGTGGGTACCAGCCAGCGACACCTCAGTCACTTCCCAGCAATTCTCTCTCAGTGGAGATCCCAGAGTTAGTCACTGCTGGGCTGGTGGCTATTTTCAGGGGAAATCATATAAGCTAAGTGTCACCTTAAAGGGAACCCACATACTGATGGCTGAGCCCTCTGAGGCTCTGTATACAGTAGGCACTTAATATATGTCCCAGCCTCTCTCTCACCAGTGTGTTCCTTGAGTAAGTCTAGAAAACACAAATTCAATCACATGACTCCCCTTCCCTCCTCCTTAGCTTCCGTGGCTCCCCCTCTTAGAGAACAAAGCCCAAATTTATCTGCCTAACATCCAAGGCCTCCATCCTTCTCCCTGGCCCCATGTGTCCTATCCTCCGGCCAAACCAATGACTCACTGCTACTCATGTGTTTCACGAACGCTGAGCCTCAGCATGGCTGTTCCTTCTGTCCAGGATGTCTTTCCCTCTCTCTTTTCCAGCCTAGTGACCTCCTACTCGACCCCCAAAGCCTAGTGCACATGGCCCCTCCATTTGCAGATGGGGAAATGAGGCCAGAAGGGTAGTGACTTGTTGCTCCAAGCTACACAGCCAGGTGGATGCAAACATGGAATGAGTAAGAATCAGCACTCAGTGAGCACTTACTCAGTGTTGAAACACTCACTTAATCCTCCCTGGCTGGGCAGGGAAAAAGCCACGAGAGGATTCTAAGCTGAGAAATGACGTGTTTGGATTCACAGCTGACTGCAGAGATGCAAAGGTAAGGTGGAGAGAGCAATAAGAGGCCATGCTGGGTCCGGGAGAGGGATGAGGGGGTCCTGTGCGGGAAGGGCGGCAGTGCAAGTGGGGAGGGTGGCTAGGCCCTGGATATGCTTTAAACGGAGAGCCAAGAGGACCGGCGAATTGGATGTGGGGTTTGAGGCAGAAAGGAGTTTGGGATGATTCTTAGATATGTTCCCTACTTAAAGGGCCTCTGCAAAGATGGGACGAAATGACAGGGGCAAGTCCCTGGGACGATGCTCACGGGAGTCAGTTATTCCACACGAGTTCTCGTTCCTTCCCCCTCTTTCGTGCCCAAGAGAAGGGAAGGCCCTTGAAGGCAGGTGGCCTCAGCCTCTCCACTCTCACAGGTGGCAGGAAGGTCCTCTCCTCTCCTCTGTGGACCCCAGTCCTCCCTAGGGTTCTAAAAAGAGGGAAGGTTATGCGTGAATGTTCAGGTGGGCTCACAGAGCCCTGCCGGGGCCCAGGGGAGGGTGTGAAGGCTAGAGCGGGAGGGGCGGCCAGGCAGGCGGCCGACATTCGCTGGACTGGGCGAGTCAATGTGGACCATGTGAGGACTGGGAAGGTGCCTGCAGGACCAGGATGTTTCCAAAGATAAATCCTGTCAATGTCTTCTGGCTCAGGAAAGGGAGCTCGGGCACTCAGAACGGGGGTTCTGGAAGGCAGGAGGCCTAGAACCCCCCAGGAGGGCCCAGGCTGCGGGACAGGCAGGAGAGGAGGCACAGGTAAGGACCTCCCGGCTCACGTGAGCTCCTTCCCAAGAGCCCTCGGGCCTGAGACACAGGGCACAGCCCCTTTGTAATAGCGGGACCATACGGGCACCTGAGAATGGGCCATTCTTAGTCCCTCTGAAGTTGAGTTTCAAATGTCCCCAGGGGGCAGTTTTATCCACAATGAGGACACTAAATTAGGAGTAATGGCCCACATTTATCAAGCAGGCTCTCAGGGCTGGCCATACATGAACTTGTTCCATTACGGCGGCCCTACAACCCTAGGAGGGCAGGGTTATGATCTCCCCAAGTATAGCTGAGGACCCTGACGCCCAGAGAGGAAAAGGCACCTGCCTGAGTTAGAAATGGCAGAACAAGGGTTTCAACCCAGGTAGCCAAACCATGCCTGAGGCAACGAGGCCCCGGTGGGCACCTGAGTAGCTGGGTGAGTGCCAGGGCCCTAGGTGGTCAGGCTGTGCCAGGCACGGCAGAGAACGGACAGGGCTGTGGTCTCGGGCCCCATTCAAGCGAGAAGAATGAAGTGCCTGCATTTCTTTGTCTATAAACTCGGCTGTCCAGAGGGTGGGGAGCAAGGCGAGGGGGGGGTGGGGGCGGAATGTGTCTGTAATGGTTTTTGTCTGCAAGAGGGAAATATATCCATGGAAGAGAGCCCCAGTTCCAGGAGCCCGGGTACTCGTGAGCACATACTGAAGGCCCACGTGTCAGGAGACGGACGTGGACCACCTGAGTGAGGCCGACTGGCCCTTTCTGGCCTAAGATTCCCCAGCCCTGGTCCTAACGCTTGGCTGGGACCAGCCAGCAGTGAACCCCCTCTTCTGTGGGCCTGCTCCTGGGCCAGGTTCTAAGAGGCGGAGAGACACCTTGAAGCAGCAAATCCACACACAAAAGAGAGGGACTCTCATCTTGCGATCATGAGGGGCCGCCCCCTTCCTTAACGCCGTCCCCTGCCCCTGGCTCTCAACCCCACGCAAGGCCTCATCTGTTATTTCCAGGATCGAAGGAACTACTAAGGACTCAATTTAATAGCTCATGGAGAGCAGGAAAAGCAACGCACTAATACATTTTGGATTCATCTCCAAGCACTGTGTTAGAAGGACTTCCCGGTATGTCAGCTAAGAGCTACCCAAACTTCAGGCCTCCATGTTCTGCCTTTCTGATGTTTGGTCTATGTGTATACTTCAGCAGTTACTGACTCTATTGCGGAAAACTGCAAAAATGCCCATAATTCTCCATTCCTCTCATAAAGAGACAGAGCCTATTTCCCCACCTCTTGAGTCTGAGTTAGTCTTGTGGTTGTTTTTGGCCAAGGGGACATTAACAAAAACGGTGCAAACAGAGGCTTGAAAAGTGCTCCTGCACCGGGACTTCCCCATCTGTTGTTTTTGGAATGCTGAGCCACCTAGGAACAAGCCCAGGCTAGCCTGCAGGGTAATGAGACCATAGGGACCAGTTGCCTGTGGCACCCCAGCCAATAGCCAGCCAGTTTCCAGAAGAGCTACCCTGATGCCCTATGGCTGACCTACTAGTGAGGGAGCCCAGCAAAGACCAGAACTGCCCAGCCAAGCTCAGCCCAAACTGCCAAACAGCAGAGCCGTGAGCCAAATAAAATAAATGGCTGCTTGAATTTGGGGATGGGTGTTACCCGGCAAATGCTAACTGAACGTATTTTTCACGCTAGCTACTCACCTCTTGACTTGAGTAACTACTTCAGCTTCATATATGCATTTTTCTCTGTGCAAAAACAGGTTTGATGTGCTAACTATATTTTTTCTAAAATACATTAAGAAAACTACATCATTTTCAGACAACATAAGAACATATACCTGCCTTTGGGAAACAATCCTCACAGAGATCCCAT
Source organism: Neophocaena asiaeorientalis asiaeorientalis (assembly GCF_003031525.2). Classification (NCBI taxonomy): domain Eukaryota; kingdom Metazoa; phylum Chordata; class Mammalia; order Artiodactyla; family Phocoenidae; genus Neophocaena; species Neophocaena asiaeorientalis. The sequence goes on from NW_020175040.1 coordinate 63,409, forward strand.
AGGTGTAGGAACGATTCATTCCCCTCATTTGACAGTTAAAGAAACTGAGGCTCAGAAAGGGGCAGTGACTTGCTGGAGGTCAAACAGCCAGTAAAATGGCAGAACTGAGGTTCGAGTCCAGGCCTGTCTGAGACCAAAGGCATGGATTTATCTCCAGATCTTACCCCTCCTTCCACCCACCCCGCCCCAAGAGAGTGGCTCCCATATCCCTGGGGAGAAGACGAGGGAGTGGGCTGTCCACTGCCTCCTCCCCTGCCCCCTCCGTCCTCCGCGAGGCCAGCCTTACTCCCAGAACTCGGTGACGGGGGAGGTGAAGTTGGTGGTGCTGAGGGAGATCCACAGGCTCTTGTTCCTGCGCAAGGTGTCTTCCAAGCACTGGGGCGTGTTCCAGCTGTGGTTGCAGTTTGCCCAGGGGAGCTCCGACTGGAAGGACTGGAACAGGTAGTACGTGGCCCAGGCCAGGATGATGATGTAGTATATGTTCAGGAGGGACACAATCACAATGGAGGCATAGCCGATGCCTGCAAGTGTGGATAAGCGAGACGAGCATCAGAGGGAGGCCAGATCCACCACAGCCACACCCTCAACCAGAAAACCCTGGAATCTGCAGGCCTGGGGCCAGAAGGGGCCCTTCAACAGTGACCAGCAAATATCTGTAGGATGAATGGATGACTGGATGGATGGATAGGTGAAGGAATGGGTGCTTAGATAAATCAGATAGTTGGATGAATCGAAGGGTGTATGAAAGAGGGATAGATTGATGGATGGATGGATGGATGGACGGATGGATGGTTAGATGGATGCACAGATGAATGGATGGATGTTGGAATGATGGATATTCACTTTGTTGGATGGATGTATGGATGGTGGTTGAAGGGAAGGTTAGGTAGGTGAACGGACGGAAGAATGAGTGGATGGGTAGATGGAGGATGGTTGGATGGATAGATGGATTGCCTAACTATTGACTAGTTTAATGAAAGAAAGGTTTAATGGATAGATGGATGGGTAGATTTACACGGATGACTGAGTGAACAGACTCACACATTCTCCCACCCCTGCCAATTATAATCATGACAGTATTATCTTATGAGGGCATACTAGGAACTAGGCACAGGACTAAATGTTATAATAATAATAAAGCTACCACTGGTTTGGGGCTTACTATGCGTACAAAGCACTTTTACATGGCTATGTCGTTTTGTCTTCATAGCAATCCTTGAAGTAAGCATATTATTTCCATGTTATAGTTGTGGAAACTGAGGCACAAAGAGATTAAGTGACTTTCCCAAAGTCACGAGAATTAGCAAAACGAGGAATTGGGACTTGAAGCCAGACAGAACGGTTCCTGAAAGGCTTCTCTTCTACACTCTGCTGCTTAGAAGCCACTGGCTCCCTTATCCTTTAACAACCCAGAGAGGCGGGAACAGCTGTGTGGAACGAGCAGCAGCATCACGTGTACAAGGTGCTGGTGTGACCTGCGTCAGGCACGGTGCCACGCGGCCTGCACGAGGCTCCATTGTACCTGGCAAACAGTAGGTGTTCAATAAAAATTTGCTGAACCAATGAACACCAGGCCCCAGGTGACCTTTGTCCCACACTCACCGGCAAACAAGGGGCAGATCTTTTCCCAGCAGGTGATGCCCCCTTCAGAGGTGTACTGGCCTATGATTACCTCCAGGAAAAACACAGGCAGGCCGCCCCCAAACAGGAAAATGAAATATGGTATGAGAAATGCACCTGCAGGGAGAGAAGAATGGGGTGAGGCTCAGGCGGCGGCTGTCACGGGGCCGAGGCTGTAGGTCTCTTTCCCAAGCCCTCCCGGCCAATGGAATCAGAGGGCATGGGTGAGGGACATGAGGGTAAAGGCCAAACTCCTGGACCTGGCTGAAACCTCTCCAGGCCCTGCCCACCTGTCCAGCCGGCATCACCCTTCCTGGGTGCCCTCTTGCCTTCTGCAAATCTACCAGGTGCTTGAAGTCCCTGAGCCTTTGTTTAAGCTGCGTGCCTGCCCACCTGCCTGCCTTCCCCACATCTGTCCACCCGAAGAAGGAATGCTCAGCCCTTAACACCCGTTTCAAACGGGCCTCGTTGACGCCTTCAGCTAGCCTTCCCCGGCCCCCAGGGCAGGAAGCTGAGAAGAACTTGTTAGGAAGGGTGATGGGAAGCGAGAGGTGGGCCTCTCCAGCCGGGGGTGGGAGCCAGGGGACGAGGGAGGGGCAAAGAATTGGGCAAGGGTTCCTACCTGGTGTCCACTAATGGCTTCAGCGGGTCCATAAACCCTCTGAAACTGTGGGCAACTTGGGTCTATGTGTATGTACTTTGTTCTGGGGAGCGTGTAGGGTACTCATCAGAGTCCCAGAGGCACCTGAGACCTACAAAAGGTTAAGTAATCAGGCTCGAAGGCAGAATTTCCCGAAAGGTGGTTCTCCTGACGGGAGCAGCTCGCGCATGCCTGGCTCTGCCGGAGCACCAGCCCTTGGTCATGGGCCGCCACGAGGAGCTGGGAGTGAGTTCTTACTACCAGTTCTTACTGCGTCAGCAAGAAAGTCTCCATCATGTCTGACCAACTTGAACTTCTCCAACAGGAGAGGATTCCAGCTCAGAGCCTTCAACAGGTAAAAAAACAAAACCCAAAAAACTCAGACCAACCAACTAACCAGCTGATCGAACAGAGAACGTACACTTAAAAAACACCTTCACCTAAGTGAAGGGGTCTAAAGGGACAAACTTCCAGTTATAAGATAAATTGGTCCTGGGCGTGTCATGTATAGCATCGTGACTCCAGCAACAACATACTGGACTGTGCATTTGAAAGTTGCTAAGGGACTTCCCTGGCGGTCCAGTGGTTGAGACTCCATACTCCCAACGCAGGGGGCACGGGTTTGATCCCTGGTCAGGGAACTGAGATTCCGCATGCCGCACGGCGCGGCCAGAAAAAAACAAAACAAAAAATGGAAGCTGCTAAGAGAGCAAAATCTTAACAGTTCTCATCACAAGAAAAAAAAATCTGTAACTATGTGAGGTGATGGATGTTAACTAGACTTACTGTGGTGATCATTTCTCAATATAGACATAAATCATATTGTATCCCTTAAATTAAAACAGGGTTTTATGTCAATTCTATTTCAATAAAACTGGAAAAAAGTGAAAATTAAAAATTCTAAAAATCTTCACTGTATTTTTTTTCCCTGGATACCACCTTTCCGTTACGGCAAATGATACTGGCTTTTTACACTGAAGGTGGGAAACCAAGCTTGCTTTTGAACTACATTTGGTTTGAGCTAGAAAAGCAAAGGTTAAAAAAGTTATAAAGTAAGGAAGAGTGGGGAGGTGCAGAGCTGTGAGGGAATTTACAAAGGGGGCGTGTGAATATCTGAGGCTTGGGAGACTCCGGCCCGGCCTCATGGCACTCTTCAGAGATGGTAAACTGGAGGATCAGAGAGGGTGAGGGACCTGCTCAAGGTAACACAGTGAGACCCTGACAGAACACCACCTGATTCCTAGTCATGCTCATCTCCTGCTTCTGAGGAGTGGGCTGGGGGCTAAGCAGGCTGACCCGGGGGAGGTGAAGGTGGGAGCCTGGAAAGCCAGGCATGGGGAGGCCACCCACGCTCTGGCTCAACCCTTCTCCTCCAATGCCACTCTCTGCCCAGCCCAGGCTCACCTCCACCATTTTTGTAGCAGAGGTACGGGAAGCGCCAGACGTTGCCCAAGCCGACGAAGCCGCCAGCCACGGACAGCACAAAGTCAATCTTGCTGGCCCACTTCTCCCTCTGCGGGGGCTTCCCCTCAGCCTCATCCTCAGGCCGTGTGCCTGGGCTCTTCCCTGGGGATGGCTTCAGGATATCCTTGTGGAAGTCTTTGAGACACTGCAGCTTCTCCTTGGTGGCCATGTCCTCCTCGCTTTCTGTGGGGGACAGAACAGAGTGCAACGTGTGTCGGTAAGGGACACCCTGTGTGTCTTAACACAACCTGGCTGGCCGGCTCTGTCCTGCTGCCGCCTCGTCTGTCCACTCCTCTGACCTCCTAGGTGATTGGGGGACCTAGTGATCCAGGGACTGACAGGTGCCATTCCCAAGAGAAGTAGCGGGGCCCACGCCCGGCATCCCCGAATGTCACACCGCGCCCTCCACCTGCAGGGAGATAAACGTGAAGCCACCCAGCCCTGGCAGCATCTCTGCAGAATACAGCACCCTCCAGGCAGGTCTAGGGCAGCTTCCGAGTAACAGCCTGCCTGCATTTTCTAGAAATGATGTCCAAATTTCAGATTTGCACAGAGAGCGATGCCTCCCATTTCACTCACAGCTCAGCACAGGACCTGGCCCACAGGAGGTGCTCGTTCCTCACTGTGTAAAGAATGGATAAACACAGACAAGTGAGGAATGGGGTTTCAGGCTGGAACGGAAACGATATTTGACAACAGAGTTTCCATCACATACAGAAAATGGATGCTTATAAAATAGATTTGCAACTTATTAACCAGTCACATCTCTGCGGCATAAGAAATAAGGGATTTGCACTGGTCAGGATTATGGAAGAATGCGGGTTAATCCCCACGTGTCCAGCCCTCTCTCTCCATGCTCTGGCCGGCTCTGACCCCTGTATCATCCAGGGCCCTGGCCCTCTGACTACCCTGTGGGTTTCGCGAGGGGAGGCCCCAGAGGATATCAAATCTCTAAGCCCCCAGGAGCCGTTCACAGTCACCCTCAGCCCACCCCTGCTGGGATCCCATTTTGGAGGAGGTCGGCCACCGGCCAGCGCAGCGCCCCTGCTCTCTGTACTTCTTCAGGTCGCCGAGTCCTCACTGGCCTGGCAGCTCGACCTTAAGGGCAAGAGCATCCCAAGTCCAGCCCAGTGGGAGAGGGTGCCTTCTACCCCCACGTGCAGAGGACCATGAGGACAGGTGAGCCTTAGTTTCCCCACCTGCAGAATGAAAAGGATGACGGCAGAGGTGACCGACTCATAGCCAAGCAGCTCTGAACACAACCTGCTTGTTTTCATGATCCAAATCAGTGGCCAACACTGAAATATCAGATTCCAGAGGAAAGGTGAGATTTCTAGGTTTTCTTACAAAATCGGAAGGTGGGCCACGTTGGGTTCACGATCCCTACAGTGACCTCCAGATGACCAGAGGCGGCCATCACCCCGGCTCACTGGACCTGTTCCGGGGCGTCTGAGTCCTCCTGTCACAGTGGCACTAGCTGAAAATGCCTTCCTTGCTTCCTTGTTAACGGTCTCCTCCACAACTAGAACAGAGGCTCCGTGGCACCGGGACCTGCCTTGTCCACGGCTCGGTGCCCCGAGCTGGCGCACAGTAGGTCGTCAGGCAAGGACTGCTGGGTAGATGGTTCCCAGAGTGTGTCTGCAAGCAGCTGGGGCCAAGTACCAGCCCCAGCTCTGCCGCTTCCCAGCCCCATGACACTGGCAGGTCCTCGGCGTGTGGCCCAGAGGCACCGGGGCAGGGCAGGGCGAGGGCTGCTGAGGGGACGCGCTGGCCTGGCCCCAGCAGTGGGCCCTCCAGGGCCGTGCTCTGAGGAGAAGAGGCATGCAGCACAACAGAACCCCCGTTCCCCCACGCCTCCTTCCTCTCCTGGCTGGGGGTGGGGGACCCCGATTGTTTCGCTATCTGGCGGTGAGCAGACCAAGAAAAGGCTTCCTGGAGCCGCTGGGCGGCTCACTGGGCCTTCCTCTGTCTCCCGGCGACGGCATCCGCAGGCCTTTCTTTGCCCACTCCCTCGGGGCGACGCGGGGTTCTGCCGAGCGCACGGCTGCTGTAAAAATAGCCCGGGCGGCCAGCATTGTTCCAGCGCTGATCCGTGCAGCCCCCGATAGTTATCTGAGCAGCCCATTGTGGGCCGGCTGGATGGGAGCATAATTGGAGGATGTGGGACTCCACTCCCTCCTAGTGGGGATGTTTTCCAGGGAATGACCCCTGAGCCTCCTCCAAGAAGGGCTGGTGCCGCCCTTTAGGGCCCTCCTTGGATCTCGGGGCCGGAAGGCACTTCACCAGGTCAGCCAGACGGAGGGGGGAGGTGGCCGGCTTCTGCTCACATAGGCTGGGGGCACTGGCGAAAGCTACTCTGAGTCCTGGCTCTGCCCTCTGGGCCCCAGGCCCACTTGCCACTCTGGCCCTCAGAGAACCCTCTAGAAACATGAGGCAGGGAGCAGCAACAAGCTCCCTAAGACCCTTGGCTCCAGGTTCTGGTTCCATATAAGATGAGACCTCCGGCCCCCTTTTCCGCACTCAGGACCCCATCTTCCCGACGCCTGTACCTGAACCAGGATCGGGGGTGAGGCCTGTCACGTCCTGGTGTTGTAGTGGTCTCCTCACTCCTCACTGCCAAGGTGTACCTGCAGATGTGTTCCTGCATCACTGACACCTGTCCCACCTGTGGCTGCTGCCATCACAGGCTCACCTGGCCATTGAGAACACATAGCCCAGGGATGTCCATGGACTCGCCCAAGACTCACGCCTGGATATGGTCTGACCCAGGTGCAGACACCCCGACTCCCTGTCAGGGGGGCTCCTTCCAAGCTCCTCTGGGGTGTCCGAGGAAGCCCCAGCAGCAAGATCCGCGGATTCCGCCTCCTGTACATCCCTGGCATCCACCCACTTCTCCATCACCATGGCAACTACCGGCTCCAGGCTCGACAGCCCTCCACGGGCATCCCCTGCAGCCTCCTCCTGGGTCTCCCTGCTGCTACTCTGCCCACCCCACCCCTACGATCTGTTCTCAGAACAGCAGCTGAAGGCAACTTACGAAGCAGACTCAGATCATAAAGCCCTCCCACCGCAACCCTCCGTCACTCCCGGAAGAAAACACACGCGCCTCACCACAGCTACTGGGTCTCAGCACAGGCCCCTTTTCCTTGGGACACTGGTCCCACATTACCGCTTTAGTTCAGCCCACCCCTCAGGCTCGGGCTTCCCGCATGGCTGCTCTAGGCCCCCTGGTGGCAGCCTGGCCCCTGCAGGAATCAAAGGGTGAGCCCCGGCCTAGAAGCTGAGAGCCACTTCCTGGCTGAGTGACCTCAGGCAAGTTACTCCACCCTCTGGCCCTCAGTGTTCTCCTGTGTAAAGAGGGATAACTGTGGCCACCTCATAGGGATGTTACGAGGACTGAACGAGGGGGTGCCCATGGCAAGTGCTCCTGAACTGGTATCTGCCAGTACTACTCTGTTATTGCTCTAATTATTCTGGGGTCCACACTGACCATGCGGTATGGAAGGCCTTAGTCCTACTCAGGGTGAGATCAGCAAGACCCAGAGAGGCCAAGTGACACTGCTGAGGTCACGAAGCTGGGCGTGACAGCGACCATGATGTTCTGGAACCCCCAGCTCCGCCTCACTGTCCCTTGGCCAGTCCAGCCCGTCCAACTCTGCAGACCCCCAAGAGACTCACTAACTCTCTCTCGCCCGTCACACACCAACATCGCGCCCCCAGTGCAGCCAGCACTTGGGAACGAGCCCCCTCCGAGGTGTCCCAGACGCCCGCCGCCTTGCAGGACGCCGCTGAGCGCTGTTTTCCTTGGCGCCAGGCCCAGGGCTATTTTCTAGCAACCGTGATACATTATTGCCCATTTTAAGAGCTTCCTATTTGCTTATTACAGCTACAAGTGATTAGAATCGGCTCCAATACAGAGGTTCCACGACGAAGGCTCCCTTCTTGTCCAGCTGAAACTCCCACTCTGTTCCTGGGGTGGACATCACAGCCAGGGCCTGGTTCCGGTGCCTGAAGACCAACGTGCAGATCGCCGGGCTGGCTTGTGACACGTACTCAGACAGAGTCAACCTAGTGCCCAAGATGCCGTGGGTTGACAAGATGTTCCTTTGCTTCCTCCCAATGTAAAGCTACCAAATTTTTGAGTACTTTAATTCTGTGCTGAGCTGTCTATACACAGTTTTCTATGCACTCTTCAAACACCCTCAACACTGACTGCAGACGGGATTTTTAGGACCGTTTTACGGATGCGGGGAGTCGAGGCTCAAGCAGGGAAGAGAGTGGCCTGGCTGAAGATACACAGGTGGGAAGGAGACTAGAGGCAGAATTCCCAGCTGGTCTGCCCAGCGCTGAAAGCACTGGAGCGAAGGTTAGAGAGCAGCCTCTGCAGGGTTTGCAGATGGGGACACTGAGTTCAGAGGGAAAGGACTGCAGAGGTACAGAGCCAGCAGCAGGGCAGCGCTGGGGACCCCGGGGGCCCACGCACCAGCCATCTGGGTCCTGAAATTGAGATGCTACTGAGGCCCCTCCCCCACACCTGCCACCTCAGCCCAAGGCTTTGGGGGAACCAAGCCCAGAAGCTGGGGGGCTCTCTGCCTTGCCCTCCCCTGCAGAACTTGAACTTTCTCAAATAAACAGTTTCCCATGTGGCTCTCTCCTGTCAAGAACAATGACTCAAGTCCCCTGTTGTCACTCAGGAGTCCCTACAGGGCTTTTAAATAAGAGGGCAGGTACTTCTTCTGTTTCCTTTTTGGAATACTTTCCCCACCCCAAAAGGGCGTAGCCCACAGCTGGGCTATAGGATCAATCTCTGGGCCTGACATCTGGGGTTTGGCAAGCGACTCCCAGAATCCCCAAACTGGGGCAGGAGGACAGCTGGACGACAGATCCATTCATTTCACAGGTAGGGAGCCTGCAGCCCGCTGGGCCTGCTATGGAAACAAGCAAGCGGCTGGACCCCTTGTCTGCCCTTTCCAGAGCAGGGTCCCTCCTCCTCTCTCCTTTCCTTGTCCCCCGTCTCCACTCCAGACCCGGTGATCTGGGCTCACAGAGGCCACAACTGAGCTGAGTGACCTGTCCAAGCAACAACCCTCTCTGTGCCTCAGTTTCCTCACTGGTTAAAAAAATGGGGGTAAAGATAAAACTCGCCTTATAGGGATCAAATAGGATGATGCCTGTAAAATATTGAGCACAGTGCCTGGTACATACAAGTGATTAATAAATATTAGCTATTATTGAAGAAAACATCTGATCACACTGGGATTTTACTACATTATGTGGCAGGCATCGTATCCTGAGCGTTTAAAAAAAAGAAAAAGAAAGCAAGCTGCATTTACTGGGCACTGGCTGCACGCACACCTATTTAGCACTGTGCGAGGCGCTTTGCAAGCATTTTCGGAATTAACCCTGTCCATGGGTGGCCATTACCATCTGCCTTTTGCTGACAAGGCACAGAGTGGTGAAGTTACTTGCCCAGGGTCACAAAGCAAGCAAAAGGCCACTGAAGCTTCGAATGGCTCCCAGGTCTATTTTGGCCTCTCAATTCCATGTTCTCAGCCACTCGGCTGTTTTGGATCACTTGCTCTAGATATGTCACAAAGTGAAATCAGGTCTGGCGCCTTTATGCCAGCTTCAAGCTACTGGGCTATGCTGAAAAATTAGGGAAGTAGGTGAAGGCAAACAGGGAAGTGAGGGGCCACATGACAGAGACAGACAGGGCAGGGCCTGGGGACCCGTGCAGCAGTCAGCGCCCAGGGCCACAGGGGTGGGCTGAGCAGGCCGACGGAACGCACTGACTGGGGCAGGACGGATGGAGCCACGGACCCGAGGCTTCCTCTAGCAAACAGGAAGAGTTTCTCCCAAACTTCTCTGATAGCCCTGGAGGGGCTCCTTCGAGCACTGTCCCCACAGACTGCAGGTGGGGGACAGGCTCAGTAAGGAGGAGGGCCGGGATCAATTAGTAATGTCTACCCCAGGCACGCTGCTTACATACAATCCTGGCCCTAGAGAGTATTTAACAGTTAAGCACCAAACGGGAAAAAAAAAAAAAACGTGTATTAAGAGCACTATTTCACTTCCTAGGGTAGCTGACTTTGAAAAGAAAGCAGGAATTAATTTTTAAAAAGGGTTTTTTATTCTTTTTCATGAAAAGGTACACCTTTAAAAGATTTGATCATTCGATTGAATCGTTTGATTGACCTTCAATTAGAAGGTCTGTATCCTTCTGTCTTGGTTATCTATTCCTAACTCAGGCTAACTCAAGCATGACAAGCTCAAAGGCCTCCAGGGACCTGGCAGGCAAAGAACGGAGGCCAGTGGGTAAGGGCCTGCAGAATATGCCACGGGCAGCTCTCCTCAGCTCCAGCTACTGTGGTTGCCTTTGGGATCGAGGCCACTGAGGCCAGACCCTCCAATTTCTGGAGAGGTGTTGAAATCTGAGACGTATGTGCACATACAACTTCCAATTTCTACAACATCGTGTGGGCCAAACACCCAGTTTGTCCTCTTTGGTCAGACCATTGTCTCAGGTCACCCAAGACAGTCGCAGCAAAGGGCAGGACAGGCTCGGCTGGAGATGCTGACCAGTCCAGCCTCCAAGGTCCGATGTCTCGCCCCAGTGAGGTCATCCAGGAAGCCCGGCATTGTTTTGCCAGGAACAAAGTCGAAACAATGAGCGACAATTCTGTGGTCCTAGTGAAAGTGAGTTCTGTTTGGGGAATTGTTTTCAGCACGGCAGCTCTGGGGACAGGGTCTGTTATCTCCTGGGCTCAGCGTCCGTGGGCAAGGCCCTCCCCTCCCCCCACGAAGGCTCATGTCTACCCCCATTCTGCTGAGAGCACCCTGCCTGGCTCAGGCTCGGCCTTCAACCTACAGGAGCGTTGACTTCGCCCCAAGCCTCACGGAGCCTTCCTTTTCACAGATCAGGAAGCTGAGGCTCAAAGAAGGGGAGGGTCTGGCCCAGGTCACACAGCTACCAGGCGAGGCCAAGATTTGCACCTAGATCCTGACTCCACGTGGTTGGTGACACCCCAGGGTAAGGTGGCCTCTGTACAGGGACCTAATAGAGCAGATCGTACTTCTTGATCTATGGTTCGCAGAGGAAAAAGAGGGTGAAGGTGGGCACGTTTTCCAAAGAACTGGCCTCTAGGACAACGCCGGGGCGGGGGGCAGGATGTGGGCCCAATGTACAGCCTTCTCCTCTCTCCGGCACCAAACCTGCAGGCGGGCGGGGGGAGGAAGGCGCAAGCAGGCTGCTCTGTGGCCGGGTGGCCCGGGGATGGGCGGGCAGCAGGCGCAGGAAGGCCAGCGCTGCCCTCGAGGGGAACGCAAGCTGGGCACACAACACACCCAAAACAGAGGTGCCCCAGGCACTGGCCCAGTAGGCCACCGAGTCAGGGGACAGGGCAGTAGGTGAAGAGTCAGAAAACTGGGTCTGGTTCCAGTTCCAGTCCTGCAGGCCAAGCACTTCCCCTGTGCCTCTTGGATATTTGGGGATAAGACGGAGAGAGGGCAGCTCCGGCGAGCAGTGAGTACCGAATAAATATTTACTGAGAGCATCCTCTACTAGGTGCCAGGCCCTGCTGTAGGGACTGGGGACTCGGAGGTGAGCCCTGGAGCTGACATTCCAGAAGGGAGGACAGACACTAAATACATACATGAATAAATATTTACGACTGGGACCGATGAGCAGAAGACAACCAAGCAAGACGAGGGCACAGGGAGTCAGAGGACCCCCTGAGGAGGTGACGTTTCATAGTGGCAGACGCTCACTAAAGACTGGTTCTGGGCAGGCCCTGTGCTAAGCCCTTGCAGGTACCAATTCATCTATTCCTCTCACTAGCCTGGATGAAGGAATGAGGCCCAGAGAGGTGAAGTCGCTTGCCCAAAGTCACACAGCAATCAATGGGCTTCAGGGTCTGTGCTTTCAACCACCTTGAAGCTGGGATCTGCATGGCAAACATCTGGGGGAACGGTGTTCTCAGAGCAGGGACAGCGTGTGTGAAGAAGGCCACACTGGTCACGGCAAAGGAACAGAGGGAAGGCCGGTGTGGGACAGAGCAAGGGGGACAGGGCATGGGGCGACCCGGAGAGGAAGCCAGGCCTGGAGGCCAGGTCAGACCCTGGATTTATCTAGCAGGTGGTGAGGGACCCTGGAGAGCTTTGTGCTGCCCCAAGGAGTTCTCAACTCAGGCTGTCCCTGACCACCTGGCTCCCTCCCACCCTGAAGGGATTTGAGGGCCCACGTTGGGCTTTCCTCTGTAAGCTGTTGCCAGTAGGGACTTTCTACTGGGGCCTGCAGAGCCCAAGTCCTGAACCCCGACACCTCAGAGCCGCCGGCCTCATTGTGAGCCGAGCACCTGTGGGACAGGCTGAAGTGGCCGCCATCTTGTGCAAAGAGGGACCCGCCAAGGATCGCGGCCAGAACTGCGGTCCCTCGGCCAAGGACCATAACATGGGTGACCGAGAGAAGAAAATGTCCTTGTGAGTCTAGACCCCTGGCCCCTCCGTGGATAAAACCCACGCGTTTTGGAAAGAACAGGGTCAGTCTTTGACGCTATATGATCTGGGACACGTCACTTCCCTCGGACTGGTTCCAGGAGAAGCCCCACCTGCCCTACCTGGACCGAGCACCTACCGCCTTCCTGCCCTCGGGGTGCTGATACCCGGGGGTGGGGGGCTCATTTTGTCACAATATCACAAAAACGGTTCTCAGTTCAGGAGGACAGGAGTCACGCGTCTGGTTGGAGCGAGGCGTCAAGGAGCAGGTCCCGTGACACCCCCTGGGCTGGGCCCGTGGCCAGGCTGGACCTGGTCCCTGAGGGAAGGCGGAGGTCCAGGAACAGTCAGGCTGCACGAATCCGTTTGAGGGGGCTTGGACCCCAAATGCCACTGAGGTTGCCAGCACGCGCTGTAACCACCAATCAGGTGAAAGAGAGGAAGCAGGGAGCCGGGAGGGGGCCGTGGCTGCGGGGGACTCAGGGGGCCTGTTTTCACGCACAGGGCGGTGAGTCAGCAGGCAGCGGCCTCCTGCCACTGACTCACCAGCCGCAAGCCTGTCACTCTTCTCCCCGCCTGCTTCCCCACCGCCCAGGCCCCAGCCGGGCTCTGCCGGAAGTGTGGGTAGAGTAGGTCAACCAGGACCCTGAGACTCTGCAGAGCCCAGGATTATTTCTGGAGGCCACAAAAAACAGAGACATGAGAAAAAAGAAAGGCTCGGTTTCTGTTTCCTCAAACTTCCCCTTTCAAGCTCTAAGAACCCTAACCTCCTCACTCCTCTCTAGCTGGCTGTAAAAAGCAAACAGAGGGCAGGCCCCTCCCTCCCTCTACAGAAACTGGAGAGAGAAAGGCCCTGGGGGCAAGGCCAGCTAAGGGCACGCGTGGCCCAGTGTTCGCTCAGAGCCGGCCATCCCCCACTCTGTCACCAGGGCTCTGCTGGAAGTTACAGCTCCAGGAAAACCAGCCAGGGCAGCTTTTGCAGTAGGGCCTCGAGCAAGTCACTGCTCTCAGCCTCGGTGTCACCTTCTGTAAAATGGGCATCACATCCTGTCTACACTGTGACAACTCGTAGCTCATTAGTGTTTGTAAACAAGCTCCCCGTTCTCACTGTTCCTCTTTTAATCATGTTTCTTCTCAAAGAGGAAGGACTTTCTTTTTCCTGCCCAGCTCCACGCTTACCTCTCCCTCACTTAGAAATTTAGCTCAAGGAGAGTTTGGTGCCTGTGGAGTGAAACAGCCTGGGATTCATTCAGCAAGGAAGAGGGGGTGATCCACTGGCACGGGCTGCCGCTGCGCCCAACGCAGAGCAAAGGGGCTTGTTGCCTGGGCTTTTACTCCATTTGTCTGGAAGTCAAGTTTCAAGCATCCTCCACCATCCAGACCCCACCCAAGATGCCCAGGGGCCTCTGAACCCACACAGCCCGTGCTTTCCCACGCCTCCCTCCACACCTCGGCTCCTGCTGTTGCCCTAGCCCAGCACGCTGCTCCCCGAGTAACTCACAGGCAACCCCCCAGGATGGTGGCCCCGAGGACCCCCTAGTGCCTCCCCTGGGCTCCGCAGGCCACACCACCTCCACCTCTGCCCCGTACTCCCTGGGCCTGCTTCCCAACAGCCAGTACAAGGCCTGGCACTATGAGTGTTTGTTAGAGGGAACATTTAGGGCTCAGGACTCTGGGGACACTCAGTGCAGGAGCAAGTCTCTTCCACTTTGCAGCTGTGAGGCCCCTCGATGAGGGTGATGGAGCAAAGAGCTATAGATGTAACTCTATTACATGTATCCCTGGCATCTGAGCACAGTTCCCCCCAAAGGGTCAAAACTCCACAAAGCTTTGCCTTTTATTGAGAGATGAGCCCCAAATCTTTAGGAAATCAATTTTCATTCAATGTGTTCCCCGAGCATCTTCCAAAAAATGAGTTTGAAGTGAATTCTCTCTGGTTCCCTAAAGGTTTGCCCAGTGCTGGAGATCCCAGTGGATCCTGCACAAAAGTTGAAAGCTCCAGCTGGGCCTTAGAGGCCTTGGCATGTGTGAATGCAAGCCCACTTTCTAGATGGAAAAACCGAGGCCCTGGACCCACGGCGGATCAACAAAGAGGATCAGCCTCTTTCACAGACAGACCATCAGAGCTGGAGGGGAAACTGAGGCTGGAAGGAGCTGATGGAGGGTGGGGATGCTCCCGACACCCCCAACCCAGTGGAGCACAGTGGGTGCCAGAGGCGGAAAGTAAAGGTCTTATTCCAAACCTGAGTGGACCAGATTCATATCTAACTCCGTCAGGTTGGTGAATGTTGGTGTGGCAGCAGCGGCGACTTCCAGGGCTACAAGATGGTGCCTAATAGCAGCTACTGCTTGGCTAGAAGAAAAACTCAGCATTAAAATCCATCCCAGGGGTGCGGGGTGGGCTCCAGGGATGGCTGACATTCCTCAACTGTGGTCTTCCTACACGTGCAGACCACCTCCCAGGCAGCCCCACATAGCCTCCATGACCCCTAACCTTTCACTGTGATCCACTTATGCCTCCATGGTGCCTGCCAAGAGCACAGCGTGGGGGATCTGGCACGGCCTGCCACTCACGCAGCGCTGCAAGACGAGGCCGACCCAGCCACTGGAAACTCCCCAGAGGCGCGCCCTGAACTCTGCTCCCACCGGCTTAGCCAAGCTTGTTTCTGGCAGACCTCACTGCCTGCCATGTCGCCCTTAGCTCGAGAACTATCAGTGGAACCATCCCAGCTGCTTGGAGACTAATCATCTCAATTTCCCCACCTGGAATCCAAGGCTCACTCTACGTGTCTGGCCCTGTCCGCAGGCCCTGCCGCCTTATTTCTCCTCTTGTCCTGCATGAATCCTGGGCCCTCCTCATTCTCCCCAGCATTATCCCCTTCCACCCTGTGCTTCGCTTGTGGGCTCCCTTATATTTAGGTGGATCCCACCCACCTTGAAGACCTGGCCCAAGTGTCGCCTCCTCCAGGAAGCCCTTCATGCCCACCCCACTCTTTCCCTCACCTCCTCTGGCCAGTGTCACTCTCCCACCCCCATCTCCCAGGTGCTGGGCTCTTGTTCAGAACTGTGCAACTTTGGACAAAGTTCAAAGTTCTTTTTGGGAAACGTCAGTTTTTCCTCCTGTAAAACGGGCCTCCTAATCTACAAAGCCATCCCTGGTTGAAGTCTCTGGGCTCTCGGGCAGAGCTAGTAGATGCCCAAGACCCTCACACAGGCCTCAACACCAGCATCACCTGGGGCTCTGGCTGAACATGCAGACGGCTCCCCCCAACACCCACCTCTCCTGACTGAATCTTCAAAGCTGTTAAATGAGCCCCCAAGCGACTCTCAGCATCAGGTGAGGCCAGGGACAGTGGTGTCAATGGACCGGGAGACTCTTGGTAAAATGCAAAAGAAAACCAACCAATGAAAAGGACTCTTGTTGGTGATGACAATGCGCCCGCGCACGTGAGTGTGTGTGTGTGTGTGTGTGTGTGTGAGCGCACGTGCGTGGTCTCCTCCGCCAGATTGTGAGTAGCCGGAGGCTGGGCCGGCTGGGTTTCACCTCTGCCAGCCCTGGTGGGCCCAGGGCCACCCCACACTTGATCTTCCCTGTTGCCGCTGCTCTTTGCAGCACCCCGGGGCACGGGCACTTTTGCCCCGTTCTATAGATAAGGAAACTGAGGCTCTGAGAGGAGACAGAACCTGGCCCAAGGTTACCCAGTGAGTGAGTGACAGCCAGGACTGAACCCAGGACAAGGCCAGCGCTCCTTTATATCCACTTACTAAAGTGAAAAGGGGGCTGAGAACTGAAGGTGAGGGCTGGCAGGTGCATTACCTGGGGCCTCTGGGGCAGGGAGCTGAGTGGGTATCTGTGATCCTGGAGGGACAGGCATCAGAGAGAGCCCCCTACCCTGGGAGTGGGACACACAAAGGAAGCCAGGACCTGGTTTTGAAGCCTGGTAAAGGGCAGAGTCCAGCTGAGCAGACCTCAGGCAGCTTCTCCAAGGACAGGGACGAGGTGCACGGCACACCGCCTGGGACTCAGGGACCTCTTGGTTGTCACCCTGGCAGTCACTGTTTTCTAAGGTGGAGGCAGCAGGTGGGGTCTTCCCAAAAGAAACCTCTGTCCTTTAAATGCCAGCCACCCAAGCACAAGGCCCTGGTGGGGTCAGCTCTGCCAGTGACAGCTGCTTGACCAAGGCAAGGCCTGCCCTCTCTGGGCTATGGCTTAGACCCTCCAACCAGGAGACCCCAAGCCTGGAGGTGCAGTGCCCTGTCCCTCCCCACACGTGTACACACAGCCCTCTCTCCCTCAGCGAAGGCAGCCTCCCCAGCAGAAGAAAAAGTACGCCATCAATAAACCCTGTGTGCCTCAGTTTCCTCAAACGTAGAATGGGGACAGCAATAGTGAATGGGGACCTGCCTCTTAGGGCTGCTGAGATTAAACGAGTGAGTATGTACAGACCACTTAGAACAGCACCTGGACAACGTGTGTGCTATCAGCATCAGGATGGTGAAGAAACTCACGCATGTTCTCCCTGAGACCAGCGGCAGCCTGGACTCACAGCCAAGGCCCCACCGGGCATCTCCTGTGTGCCAGGCCTACTGGGAACCTGACAGATACCCCACAGAGCCAGGACCAGGGTCAACCAGCTATGAGACTCGGGGCATCACCCTAACACCCCTGCCCCCTCTTATTCCAACTTCCTGTCCTCTTCCACAGTGGGTGGGACTGGTGGACCCTGGGGTCCCCTGGGTTGGTACTCCCTGAGGATCTGAGCTTGGATATAGAACCCTTCCTCACCTCCCTGGCCTAGTCTTGGGGTGGGATTAGAGAGCACTTCAGGCAGCTCCCCATACAAGGTGCTGGTACCCTTCGGGCCCCTGGGTGGTGGCACCTGCCAAGCAGGGGAGGTGGAAGTTACAGGGGCTGGACCTGAACTTGAGAGCAGACAAAGGCTTTGCTGCTGGGAAAGGGGGCTACAGAGTGGCCGTGACAACCCATGGCGTGAACTACAGACCAGCTAATCGAAGAGTGGCCAAGCAGCCTCCCTCCATCCCCCTGGTCACAGCCAGAGACCCTGGGCAGCAGTCAAGAAAACCTTCATGAGGGGAAGGTGGTCTCGCTGGTGTCCCCCAGGATGGCTGAAGCTGCAGAAATCAGATTCTGTGACCCCTCAACTCCTGGCAGCCTCGAAAGCCCAAGGATCCTAGCTGGAGGTCCCTGGGTATGTGAGACCCCTCTCCTGGCCATCACAGAGTGACAGATCAACCCAGGAGCCCAATGCCCAGAGTTTACAGATGAGGAAACTGAGGCCTGAAAGGGAAGGGGGCTTGCCAGGAGGCTCAGGGTGACCCTGCTTCCTGAGCTGTAAGTCACCGCCAAAAGCAGCCTCGACCTCCCAGGGTGGAAGGACCCCCGTGTGAGCTGATGCAGGCGGGCTGCTCCACATGGGGCGGGCACACAGACAGGTGATATCGCCATGTCCTGCGTGAGGACGAGCGTCTGTTCACACTGAGGCTGGTCTTGGGGAAGGGCCGAGCAGCAGGAAGGCGAGTCACAGCGAGGGCTGGGGTGGTTCTCAGAGCTTCTACTCCGAGCTGCCCAACACCAGGCGGGGCCAACTGGGATGAAACCTCCTCTAGCCCATGGTGCAGTGAGAGGCTAAGCCTGGAGGCTGCCAGGGCTCTTTCTTAGACACATGTGCCCCCACCTTCTGAAACTGCAGGCTTCCTATTTGGAGGGGAGGTTAAAATTGTCCTTCTTTCACAGCATCGGAGTGAGACCAGATGGTCACTTTTATAGAACTGCTGTGAAGGGGGTAAAATGACAGGTGTACGGCCCGAGAGTGGGCCACTCCGCTCCTCAACCCCAATATGATTTTTGAACATGTACTAGTTCATGAAATTCAGCGCCATCATCTGGCCTAATGTGCCCATTTTACAGGTGGGGAAACTGAGGCCCAGGTGCACGAGCTTCAGTCTCCAAGGTTTCAGCCCTGAGCTCTCCACAGCCAGTGCCCCTTCCCGCCAGCTGCTGCTGTTTGGATGCCTTGGACCAGATCGACTCCTTACTTATTTGAGGACCCTTTCCCAGGCTTAGGAAATCCAGAGCCCCAAGTTCCATGGAGGCCCCTGACCCCAAGGGAATGCCGTGTCTCTTCACCCAGCGACCTACTTGCAGTCAGCTCAGGGGCTGAGAGGCTCCATCATGCAAGGATTTGGGCTGAGGAGGTGGGTAAACAGAGGGTCCCACTGGTGGTCTGGGGTGGGTGACCTGGTAGAGCAGTTCCAGCCAGGGGAGCCATGGCCTGCTCCGAGCTGGATGCCTCTGAGGAAGATCTTCCTCCCACCAGGCCCCCAGCGGGACTACTGGGTCAGAAGTTGTAAGCACTGAAGGGCTCCCACATTTGTCTCCTGCTCCCACTTTGGGGCAGTCTCCCTGAACACCATCTCCTAGGCGACTGCAGCTGTTGGAGACCTCACAAGCTTGAATCATAGAAGACAGCCCAGGGTGGATCTCTAAGGGGACAGGGGCTCTGTGTGCAAACAGAGACACAGGTGGACAAGCAAATGTGACTTACCCCAGGCACTGGGAAATGGGATGCCATCGGAGGCCAGAGAGAGTACAGAAGATGCCCAGCACCTCGGCTCTAGGTCTCAGAATATTTGCTCATGAGGTCACAATGCCCCTTCCAACACAGCCCAGGTGCCCAGAGACCTCGTTCTCCAGAAAAATGCCACCAATTAGGAACATCCCTTAGCAGAACTAAAGCCAGAGAAAGGGTTCCTTGATCACAGAGCTTACTGTCACTACACACCATTGCCTGCAAGACCCTAGCCTGTCACAGCTTGGTGCATTTTTACAGGCCATTCCAGGCCCTGGAATGCACATCTCCACTCTTCTCCATCCTCAAATGCCACCTCCTCCAGGAAGACTTCCCTGACCATCCCCCCTCCGCCC
The DNA here is from genome assembly GCF_003031525.2 of Neophocaena asiaeorientalis asiaeorientalis. Taxonomy (NCBI): domain Eukaryota; kingdom Metazoa; phylum Chordata; class Mammalia; order Artiodactyla; family Phocoenidae; genus Neophocaena; species Neophocaena asiaeorientalis. The sequence goes on from NW_020175040.1 coordinate 82,572, forward strand.
ATCTCCCAGCGGAACGAGGTGCTCATTCCTCAGCTGTAATCCTCGTGTCTTCTTCCTCCCCTGGTCTGGGGGCTCTAGTGCAAGGGTCCCGGCTTCCTCCCAGGCGGCAGTGAATCAGGAGCCTGGTCTACCACTGTCATAGCAACCCTTTGTTCTAATTCCAGCTGTTCTTACATCCTGGAAACAATAATAATTGTGGCTGACATTATGTACCTGGCACTGCGTTGGCCACTTGATATGATTCTAGCTAATAGTAACTTTTTAAAAATATGCTAAATATTTTTATTTCCTTAAATCACTTTTCACTGATTATGGCTGTTCACTTTTTTCCTATAACCAGTCCAAAGGTAATGAGATTTTATAGCATTTTCGGAGAGTCTGATAGGAGAAAAAGCACACTTGAAATGCCTTAAATGTATGGAAAAATCCTCCAGCTGCACAGTCAGTTCCAGAGAGGAATACCAGCTCCCTAGGCTGAGCACCCAAGTGTGCCTGGGGCACCACCTGGCACCTGGGTTCCCTATTTTACCCAGTCCTTTCCAACCACCCTATGAGATGACGGATTCTACCCATCTGTGGCTCAGAGAGATCAATCGACTTAACCAGGGTTGCACAGCCAGGAAGAGGCAAGACTCGAGGGTCCTGGGTCTTCGACCACAGGGCTCTGGGGCATCTCCTGGCTATGACCTTGGATACCAGGAGGTCCCCCTCTTCACCTGACACAGGAGGAAACTGAGGCCAGCAGGAGGTAGGGGTGTCATTTGGCAAATTCACCAGCTAGGATTAGAATCTCCCGAGTGGGGCCACATCACACATATCTTCATGGACTAGGACCCAGCGGCCTCAACCACAGAACAGCAGCAACGAAAAGAATCCACCTCACTGAGGCTGTGTGCTCTACAGGACCTTCCCATTTAATTCTGTACACCTGCTGGGATGGCTAAATACTGGCCCCTTAGGCCAGCAAGAGCTTTTAACCCTTTAAATTCAGCCTGCCCAGAGCTAATGTCCAGGGATGCGGCTAATCTCAGTGAACTGATGAAAGGAAGGGAGGGGTGTGGGGTCTGATAGCCTGCACCGCTTTTAGAAATGGTGTACCTGCCTGTCTGCACCCTCTCAGCCCCAGAAGCATCCCCCCACCCCTACCTCCTCTGACCTTTCTCACCCTGACCCCCCTCAAAGTGTCCCATCCACTGCAGCCTGGGACTTAATCAGCTAATTCACCCTGTGCAGAGCCTGGGCCATCTGAAAAAGTCTCCTTTTACTCCTTGGGGGCAAGGATACCTGAGATCTAGGCCACAACTATAAATAGTCGAGAAATCCGTTGTCCTTTTTAACTGACTCATCTCTTTATTTGGTCAGTCCGTTACGGCTGACCCCCAGATGGCTGAGTTGTACAAAATTCCCTCTCCCGCATAATGTCAGTGGAGAGGAAAGACCCTCCTCGCCTCTCCAGCTTTGTTCTCTGAATTCCCCAAGAGTGAGCCTCCCGCTCCCAACCCCGCCAGTGAGACTCTGTTCCCCAAATACCCTTTGCCTGGTTCCGCTTTTGCCTGTTCTGCGTCACCATCAGAGATTTTAGTTGGAACCTTAACTCTGCCACTTGTCAGCGGCAAATAGTAACCTCAGGCGTGTCTCTTCCCCTTGGGGCCTCAGTTGCACCATCTGTAAAATGGGCCACCTCACATTACACAAGGGAAGGTACAAGGAAGGGCCTCAATACAAGCCTGGCTTTGCTCTCAGGAGAAACAGTTTGCCCCTGAACCAGAGAGATCAGCCACCTTGCATTTCATGTGGTTAAATCAACAAACACGGACTCCACCCGTTGTTAGCATCATCCAGCTAAGTGCTGGGAGAGGCAGAAGCAAACACCCAGGGCTGATCTGTCAAGCAGGGAAAATACCAAATAAACAGTTTCTCCATCCGGCGTTCTGTGTCAAACCAGCAGCCAAGTCCGCTGGCACCGCCATCCCCTCCCAAGGCACTTCGTGTGCTCCCCAAACCACGTGAATCAGCAAAACTAGGTTAGACATCTCATTAGAGTGGGTTTCCTCTTGGGACCTCTGGCCACGCCTGTGATTCTCCTACAAGTGGGTCTCGATGGTAAAGGCTGGGCTTGTTTGTTTTTCTTCCTGAGCAGAAGCCAGTTGTCAGAACAACTAAACAGTTACTACCTTTAAGGGACACCTGGAAGCATTAAATAAGGACTCTGATACCAGGCTGGTTCCCCAAAGTGAATCAAGACCAAGCACTCAGCAGGGCACTGGGGGTCACCAGGCTACACCAACACCCATCCGGCTCCTCCTCCCAGCCCAGAACACAGCCCCCCAGCCCCCCAGGCTCCTTCGGCCCCGGGGTCCTTGCTCCACTCTTTCACGCTCTGCCAGCCCTTCCACAGACTGCTTCCTCACCAGTAATGCCCTTCCCCTTTTGTGCCCAGCTGGCATGCTTTGTCATTCAAGGCCTCTGGGAAAGTTCTTTGAACTTTGGGTGCCCAAGCATCTTCAAGAGACCCCGCCAATGGACGCCCGATTTGCAGGCCAGGCAGTTCCCAGGCTGGACAGAGCGAGGCTCATCTCTGGGTCCCCAGGGCCCAGCGGGGGCCTGAGCCACAGGACAAGTCCATAACTCCCTGATGACTGAATGAGCAGACTTTCAATTCTCGGTTTTCAGATGCTTACAGGTTTTCCCCAAACTTCCCCTGACATCAAATGTTCTTGCCTGGGCCTTTCCCCCACTCAGCAGAGCTGGAAAGGGTTTGAAAACATGCGAATTTCTCAATGGACTGGAAAGGCCCAAGGGAAGTCAAAGGTCTGGCCCCATGACCTTAAGTTGGGGGCTGTTGTATCTACACAAGGTGATGGACGTTAACAGAACCTATTGTGGTAATCGTTTTCACAATATATGCAAATCAAGCCATCACGCTGTACTTCTGAAATTCAGACAGTGATGTATGTCGTTTATTCTCAATAAAACTGGAAAAGAAATCACCAAAATTTAACGTAATTTACACTTTCACACAGTCTCACCTACTAGACTGTAAAATTCTAAAAAATTGACAATATCTTGCTTATATTTGTATCACCAGCACCTGTCATAATATTTATGAATATGAAATAAAATTAATTTAATAAAGTTAGGGGGGACCCTTTTCCCCAGAAGCACTTCAGGCCAGGTGCCCAGCCGTGGCGCTCTCAGGCCTGGCCACATGGGGATCAGCTAGCCCAGGGGTCCGAGGTGTCAGGAATCACTGCCCAGAAGCACAGCCACCTGCCACCTTCCAAGCTTTTCTAGTTTTGTCTCTTTTAGGGCGAGAGACTTCACTCAATGTCTGGTCTGTTTAGTGTGACTAACCCTTCCCTGAAAGCACTTTATTACAGCTATTATTCATAAGCCACATATATAAGAAATCAACTCATCAACTTTTCAATACACCAAGCTGCTTTCTCCTACGTGCGCCAGTTCACCCGCTGGGCATCTTGATCTCGGTCCTCATTTAACAGATGGGGCAACTGAGGCCCAGGCAGCGGATGGGACTCACCTGAGGTCACACAGCCAGGAAGCAGCAGAGGAGAGGTGCCCAACGTCAAGGTGCTGTGTGACCTTGGGCAGGTCGCTGCACCTCTCAGGTGCACCTGCATTTTATCTGGCAACCTCATCCGGAAGGTGTTGATGTGTTATCACCCCGCCACCCCCTATCTAGCAAAAATATGAGACCCAGAACATAAGAGGAATCAAATACTCTGGGTGCCTAGTCCGAAAACCTCCACCTAAATATGAATTAAGTAACTTAGGATTTGAGGGTCACCCTATCCCGTAGTCGTGTCCCTTTCTTTCTTCCCACCCAGAAGAAGCCTCTTGCCTGGTGGCTGCACAGAACTTTCACAGTCCTCTCAGCTCCTCCTTTTTTCCAAAGCAGGTGTCTGCTACCAAGGGGGTCGTGTACCACCCACATGCCACCTTCTCCTATCCCGCGCCCCCAACAGACATTGCTAATCGATCATGGCATCCTTCCCACCGATCATCAGGACTCAGCCTTAGATTCCTCATCAGAACCCCGTCTCTCTGGACCTCAGGAACTTAACAGACAAGAGAATGCGCTCACATGAGGGAGATGGTCAGGGGCAGGCAGGATGCCCAGAAAAGACTAGGGTGGCAGCAAGACAAGCAGAAGCTCCCGGCACTGGACCCCCAAAACAGAAAGAAGAGCCACGTCCCCCTCACTGTGGCAGGAGGGAGGGAGGCGGGGAGGCGTGGGCCCTCGTGGACCCACAGAGCAGGAGGAGCTCGGGGAGGAGAGGAGTGAGGAGGGGGACTCGGGGATGAGGAGGGTGGGAATGAGGGGCAGGAGGGCAGGCCAATCCCAAACTCCCTCTGGGGGAGGAGCAGTGAGGGGATGCCAGGGGTCCCCGTGTAACGCCCCACGGAGGGTGTGCCAGCAGCAGCCAGGCTGTGGTGGGGGCGGCCTCTTTCCTAAGCCTGCAGACCCCGGGGGGGCACATGCACTTTCGCCCCTTTTACAGGGAACACCCAGCTCAGAAAGGGAGACTCCTTACGCTAGGGCACCTGACTCTGAAATGGCAGAGCTGACATTCGTAGCCAAAGCTCGGCACTGCCACGCCAGCAGCCAGCCCAGGGAGATGATTCCAGACCCTTGTTTTACATGTGGGGAAGCCCTAGGGCCCAGAGAAGGGAAGTGACTTGTCCAAGGTCCCCCAGCAAATGGGTAAATAATGGAGGTGCTAGAGGGAACTGCCCCAGGGAGCCAGGCCCTCCGAGGCCAGAGGCCAACTGCAGCCCCAGGGGTTGGGAGGTGCCTGCTTTGCTTTAGGAGCCCAGGTTTCTGGACTTGCTGTCTGGTGGCTGAGCACAGGCTAACAGTTAGCAGTATCCTTCAGAAACCCCTCAGGCTTCACCACTGTGGGAAGCTCTTCTTTTTGAAAGGCCCTGTCAGTTTCAAAAACTGGGTGGGGGGGGGACTGTGATATTGTGATTTATGATAAAAAAGATAAAGTTGGTCTTCATCCGCGTTTCCAGCACAGACTTCCTAAAACCCTTGGAATTTCCTAAGTGGCGAGAGGGATCAAGGTGTCTTTTGTTATGTTAATGAGGCGACTTAGGAGGGAGCTAAGGAAGGAGACTGGTTGCCAGGAGAACCCACCAGTGATTAGAGGGCTGGAACTTTCAGTCCCACTACCCCCCAGCCCTGCGGAGGGGAGAGGGGCTGGAGGTTGAACGGATCACGCCTAGGTAATGAAGCCTCCGTAAAATCCCAAAAGGACAGGGTTTGGGGAGGTTCCAGTTGGTGAACACGTGGAGATTCAGGGACAAGGGCGCCTGAAGAGGGCATGAAAGCTCCTCGCTTTCCCCACACCTGGCCCTGTGTGTCTCTGCCATCTGGTTCCTGAGTTATATCGTTCTGTCATAAACCGGTGATCTAGTAAGTAAAATGTTTCTCTGAGTTGTGTGAGCTGCTCTAGCAAATTAATCCAACCCGAGGAGGGGGTCGTGGGACCCTCCGATTCACAGCCATTCGGGCTAAAGTCGGGGGTGGGGGCAGTCTTGTGGGACTGAGCCCTTCGCCTGGGGAACCTGAGACTACCTCCACACCAACAGCGTCAGTATCGTCAATACTGACTTAAGTCGTAGGATGCCCAGCTGGTGCTGGAGGATTGCTTGGTGGTGTGGGGAAAGAACCACACACATTAAAATAATAATCTCTCTCCTTGAAGAAATCCCTGTGTGACACCCGTTGGGGTAAGAGCCAAGACAGGAAGATACAGCCAAGGAATCTTCTCTCCACCTGAGGCCCAAGCTTTCCCGCCACAGGTTAGGCCAGAAGACGCGGCTCCTGCTTGGCCTGCTGGTCCAGAGGCCCCGTCTCCCAGCACCTTTGACTTCAAGACTAAGAAGCCAAAGACGTGGCTCACCCCAGGTCCCGACCTGAAACACGGCTGACCTCAAGCTGGCCACTGCCTTCTTGAGCCTCACATCTCTCACCTGTTACGTGGCGACAGTAATAACTACGCCATACGATAATGCAAGTACGAAAGATGGGAGACCTTTTTGAGAACTGCAAAGAGCTGCGTACGCTATTATTGTCCATATGTTCAGCCTACCCTGCCAGAGGTGTCAAAAGTATTAACAGTAACAGCAGCAATAGGAAGACCAATTACAGTGACAAGTACCACTTGCAGTAATTGCTATGGGCTAGTCACGGTACTGAGAAGGTTCATAGTTTTTCTTCCCTGATCCTCGCCACAACCACAGAAGGGAGATTCTACATCATGTTTATTTTGACAGAAGACCCTGGGGCCCAGAGAGGTTAAGTGACATGCCCTGGGTCACACAGCAAGGTAGAGGCCAAAAGACATTTACACCCAGACTCATGGTGAGATTAGGTCTTAAACACACCTCTCCTCTCTCTAAAGGGTGTATTTATCAGCCTCGGAGGAGGCCTAGGATTCATAGCATTTTATATTTCCTGAGTTTTTTTGTTCTTCCCCAAAAAGGAAGGCTGGCAGACTGGGAGCAGCTCCTCTAGGATGGATTGTTTTAAATTTTCTGCCCCCTAAGACCCTGAAAGCACGTTCACCAGGAACGTGCCACCTCTCTCTCTCAAGGACTGAGGGCTGTCAATGATGACATCAGAGCAATTTCTGGAGGGTCAATAATTTGGCAACAAGTGCGAGCATCTTAAAAATGCGCACTCCCTTCATGCTAGCGATTCCAGTTTCCTGACCAGACCAATGTGTAATTTACCGCACACGGTTTTGCAAGATGAGAAAGTTCTGGAGATGGACTGCCCAACAATGTGAATACACTTAACACCACTACACTGTAGACTTAAAAATGGTTAGGACAGCAAATTTTATGTTATGTGTATTTTACCGTAATTAAAAATAGAAAAAAAAAACCTACAGCAGAGTGGTTTTCAAAAAAGAGAAACTATACACAGCCAATCTCTCCTCACTAGGGGATTACTTAAATAAATGATGGTTTATCCAAACAAATCAAAACAAACTAGAACAGGGGGTCAGCAAACTGTGGCCCCTGGGCTAGGTTCAGCACTGTTTTTGTAAATAAAGTTTTATTGGCCCATAGCTCCATCCATCATTTGCCTATTGTCTTGGACTGGGTTCTAGCTGCAATAGCAGAGCTGAGAGCCCATGACCCACAAGCCCAAAATACATACTATCCAACCCTTTAAGAAGTTTGCCAAACCTGGACTTGGAAGACCCAAGACCCCAAAACGCTATCAGAAGTAGGTTGGAGGGTGTGCTGGGAGAAATTGGCTCCTAAAGAGCCATGCTACGAGTTCAATTTGGAAAGGAAAATTTTAAATAAGGTATATTAATTACCCAAACGTGTCTAAATGTACCATTAGGTGCTTATCTCTGGATGGTAGGAATAGAGATGAATTTTATTTTCTTGTTTTGACTTTTCTGTGCTCTCCAAATTTTCTGTATGAAAAACATATTACTTCTCAACACCAGAAGAAATCATTAAGTGACTGAATGGCGGTGTTAACTAATGCTACGATGACACTCATACCGCAATAGCAATGGACCAAATCAACACACCGTACACCTTAAATGTACATCAACGTTGTATGCCAACCCTATCTCAATTTTTGAAAAATTGTATGACTTTTATAATCAGGGTAAACAAACAATAAATACCATTTTCTCACTGTCTTGGCCCTTCTAGGCAGCGAATGCTTTGGTGGATGGTCAGAGGTCGTACTGACACCCCCTCCCTTGCCAGAGTTTACAAGCTGCGGAGGGAGGGCGGTGAGGTTGGGGGAGGCACAGGTGGAGAAGGCCCCACTGGAATTCTCACGACGAGCTCAGAGAGGTTCCCCCTCCCTAAAATTCCTGGGCACCCAAGAGGGTGGATCTGATTTTCAGGTGGGGGGGAGTTGCTCAGGGGATCCCAACGTGGGAGATGAGATAAGAAATGCTACTGGGGGGACTTCCCTGGTGGCACAGTGGTTAAGAATGCGCCTGCCAGTGCAGGGGATACGGGTTCGATCCCTGGTCTGGGAAGATCCCACATGCCGCGGAGCAACTAAGCCCGTGCGCCACAAAAACTGAGCCCTCACGCCACAACTACTGAGCCCGCATGCCACAACTGAGCCCACGCGCTACAATTACTGAGCCCGCGCGCCACAACTACTGAAGCCTGTGCGCCTACAGCCCGTGCTCCGCAGCAAGAGAAGCCACTGCAATGAGAAGCCCACACACTGCAACAAAGAGTAGCCCCCGCTCGCCACAATTAGAAAAAGCCCGCGCGCAGCAATGAAGACCCAATGCAGCCAAAAATAAATAAATAAAATAAATAAATTTATAAAAAAATAAACAAATAAAAGAAATGCTATTGGGTGCGGGGCACTGACTTTGTTAGGCCCCTTGCGCGCTTCTAAACCCCACTGTGATGACTGATCGTTACCCCTGATCCCATACTCACTTTCTGCTCCTCCCGGGGCTGTTACTGTTCCATTTCACAGGTGGGGAAGAGGAGGCTCCGAGAGGCTCTGACTGCCCTCTTAAGGTTGTACAGCTGGCCAGGGATGGAGCCAGGATTTGAACCCGGGCTGTCTGACTCTCCAGCTCCAAGGACTTTCTACCACCCGGGTTGCCCCCAGCTCAGGAATACTATTTTTGGCGGGCTCATTAATACCCCAGGGTCTGCTGAACACCCAACGGACATGCACACATCTGTCATCTCTTTGACCCTGCGGGGGCTCCAGAGCGATCACCATCCCCTTTCGCAGGTGGGAACTGAAGGCCGCACACCCAGCAGGGCCCAGACTTCAGAGATGACAACTGTTCTCTAAAGACACCTCCTTCCAAATCCCACTGCCTGCCATGTCAGGCGGCAGTGAGCACTTCTGGCAAGACTAAACCAAAAGGGCTGCTTGGAGGAGGCGTCAGACAGGCCTCTCAGCCTCAGCGGCCTCTCTCGGAAAATGGGCTCCCACCAAATATGGACGGATCAGCAAGCCTCAGGGAGAGGAACCGTGGCCGGCCTCTGTTTATTGCCTCTAAAGGCCAAGCCCCTTGCACAAGATTCTCTTTATCTGGAAGCAGAACTCACATTCCAGCTTCACAGCGGCAGGCACCTGGCTTCCTGGCTGCCCTGGGCTACTCATTAACCAGTGAGAGGCCTCAGGAAGGGGCTGGACCAGAGTCTGCTCCAGCCTGGGGGAGGGGGAGGGGGAGGGGAGGGCCATGCTGGATGGTGTTGGCACCAGGGTCAGATCAACCAGGTTCAAATCCTGTGTGACCTGGGGGTGAGGGCGCGGGCAGTTCACCACCTCTGAGCCTCAGTATCCCCATCTGTACAATGGGGACCATCATTGTTCAGTGCCCACCTGACAGGGCTACTGTGAGGACTGCAGGCGACTAAGGCGCTAGCACTGCCTGAGGCAGAGCAAGCGCTCAATCAATGGTGGAACCACAGCGCCCATCACAGGACAGGTGCAGGATAAAACCTGCTGCTATCATTAAACGCTCGGCAGCATGGTGAACGTTGTTAAAGAGTTCCGTAAATGTTCGCGATTATTCCTCTTGCTATTTACCACAGTGGTGACTCTGGAGGCTGACCCGGAGCGGGGCATCTCCTGACCACCAGGGATATGCCAGCCTGATTCTCCGCATCTGATGTCACAGCATGAAGAGCAGGTCTTGGGTGGTGCCGGAGGCCTGCGGCTGCCGGTGACAGAGACCCAGGGCTGGGAGCTTGATGACTGGGGTGGAATCGGGTCCACCACCGGCAGCAAGAGGCCAAGGGTCTTCAGGCTTTTCTCCCAGTCCTGGCTTCCTAGGGGACCCCAATCAACCAAACCCGGCCCCGGACCTGTGGGAGCTTGATCCCGAGAAGTTTCTGCCCAGGACGCCAGGTTTTTCAAATTCCAGAGCAGGGTGTACTAGTGGGTCGTGCAATCTATTGACTTAGAGGGTCAGGGCTATCGTTTTTATAAAAGAGAACAGAACAGAACAGAGAGCCCTGCAGACGGTGAGGCTACGAGTTTTATTTCGTGAAACTTTCGTTTCAGTTTCACGCGTGTGTTAAGTACACGCGGCATCCTGCTGTAAAGTACACTTCTTACTGAATGTCACGAGTCAAAGACTTCTTTGAAAGCCCCTACAGTGAGGATGTTTAAATCAAGGTGTGGAAGGCAGCTGCAGAAAAGTGACTGAGTCAGGTTCCTGCCCCATTAAACCCCTTTTAAAAACGCTACTGTGATCCTGAACTGGGGTGGAGGTGCGGGAGGTTCTATAAATACTAGACAATCAGCAAAACGTCATTAAGTTCTTAGATTAGATAACAGAATTGTGTCAATGTTAAATGTTCCAGGGCTGATCATTGTGTACTTATATAAGAGAATGAATGGCCTTGCTCTTACAAAATGCATGCTGAAGGATTAGAGGTAAAGGGGCAGCGTGCCTGAAACTCCCCAGTGATCCAGGATATCAATGTGACTTTTTATAGCATATATTAAAGCAAGGAAGCAAAGGAGGCAAATGTTAACAATAGGAAAATCTAAGTGAAGGACTTAGAGGAGTTCATTGTAACATTCGTGCAACTTTCTTGAAGGTTTTCAATTTTTTAAAAATAAAACGTTCAATAAAGAGATAGTTGGGACAGCAGCCCGATTCCTAGAGCATCCTGTCTGCTGGGAGCCAAGCAGCTCACCCTTTCATACGCTTCTGACCCCGAACCTTAGAATCAACTCCACGAAGGCCTCCTCACCGCCTGGTGCAGAGCCAGGCTGGGGTCCAGGCCAGGACTCCGAAATCAGTGCTCAGCCCATTTGCAGGGCTACCTCCCTGCCACCGATGTGCCCAGGTGGCCAAGCCGGGCCGTGGACCCGCCACCCAGAGGTGACCTGTGGACAAGGTCCTGGGGCCTCGGGGCTTCTGTCTCTTCCTCTGGGATCCTGAGCGCCCACCGTGGGTCACTGCCACCCGTGGCGAGACACCGAGACCATGGGGAGGTCAAATGCCACTTACGTTTTGGAGGCTCCTCACAAAGCGCTGTCCCTCTGGACCTATTGCAAGGAAAGAAGGCAGAGAAAGAAAGAAGAGATCTGGTCAGGGTGTGATGTACTCAGGACCCAGACTCTATTCCGTGTGACCACCCAGCACACACAACTGGGAGGGGCCCCGTCCACACCCAGTGGGGCTGGGGCGGGGGAAAGCCAGGCGTCCGGGTGCTCCTGCACACGCTCGCACATGCATGCACACACACACCACGTGTTCACACACAGGCACACGCTCACACACCTCTCGCCAGCATCCCTGAAATCGTCAGTGGCAAGAACCAGAGCTGGGAGGGGTGGGTGGCCCAGCCTGCACTCAGGAGGGGAAAGGCTCTTCTTGCTGGCTCAGAACAGGTAAGCAGCTCCCCAGCCCTAACCCAAAAGTCTGCGCTCCCCCAAGCCCCCCACGAGCTCAGCCACTTGCCCAGGTCTGTGAGTGACCGCGCCCTGTGAGCACAGGGGATGCGCCGAAGCCAGATGGAGAACCTGATACTCATCACCTGGTTAGAGGTTGAGCATCACTGCGCCAAGGAAGCCTGCTGAACTGTGCAGAGCCAAGCAGTCCCCAAGTGTGACTGACCCCTGAAGCTTTTTTTTTTTTTTTTTTAAATAGACCACCTCTGTTCTTTTGGACTTGGTTGGGAAACAACGCAAGTGGGGGCAGATCACCTCTGCCTCATTCCACCGGCAGAGCTGTGCTGGAAGGCTCTCCTGGTTTCCTGGGATAAAAAATGCAGAAAACCAGGAAATGCTTCCTTATCAAGGAAGATCTTACACTTCAGTGAACAAGTTAAACAGATTAGCAGGGAAGGAAGGGGGTTGTGGTGGAAGAGCAGAGAGGCCTCCAGGGCTGCTCACTTCTTTCCTCTTTGTACCTGCAGCCCTGCCCTTGGAGCCTCTTCCCCAGACTCAGAACTGGGGTCCAGCAGTCTAACAGAGCCCCCTGTCCCCCAAATTAGACAACCTCATTGCCGTGTTTGGGCTTCCACGTTCACCAGGCTCACACGGGCACCCACTGTGTCTGAGGCACTGCGTGTAGGAATGCTGAGTCAATTATTTATTGAGCATCTACTATATGCCAGGTACCGTTCTAGGCACTGGAACCCGGCAGTGAACAAAACAGCTGAGGCTGCCACTCTCCTGGAGCCTGGAATCACATGGCAGGGGCTGACACGGATGCCATTGAGGCTTCATTCTCTGGGTGGAGGCACGGCTCTGTGAAGTCTGGGTGGATTAGTAATGTCTGCAGCAGGTGTGGGTGGTGGAAGTGGCAATGTGTTCCTGGTTATCCAGGACCATACCAAGGGAAGAAGGACAAAGGGGAAATGAAGGTAGCATGTTCAATGCACAATTACAGGCACAATGTTAAAGGAACCAGAGGAACGAGAGTATAATTTTATCTGAGGTGAGACATTAGCAGTTGCATGAGTCCAACTCAGAGGAGAATAAAAATGGCACCAAGTCCCTGTATCTCTAGCTACTGTGCTGGCACCTGGACCCTTTTTTCTGGGGACAGCCTGCATCTATTCCTCCTGGAGACCCCCACATGCCACTCTCAGCCCATGGGGTTCTGGGTGGGCTGAGACCACCTCCTATTTCCAGGGTTGGGTGTATGAGCCAGGCTGAGCCAATCAGAGGGCTGTCATGATTGGCACCAGGACAGGCACATGACCAAGACTGGACACTGAGAGTGATAACAGGGACTTGGGCTGAAAATATTGGGAAAAAAGAAAGCTCTTTCTAGGCTGGGATGGCTTTGCTGGGGGTGCGGGTGGGCAACACCCTGTGCAGCTGAGGGCACCCCAAGGAGAAAGGGACATGGAGCCAGAAAGGGAGAGAAAGAAACTGAGCCCCAGTGACATCTCTCAGCATCTGGATCCAGCCATACCTGAAGTACGACTCTGGGCTTTTCTGTTAAAGGAGTCAGTAAATGTTTGAACTAATTATTGCCACTTGCAACCCTAAGAACCCAGACCCAAGTCTGCCTCGAATTTGCGGTGTAAGTTTATGCATGTCTCTTTATCTCTCTGACACTCAGGCCATCAGAAAAGGGAGGCACAGATGAAATGACACCTGCGGTCCTCCTGCAGCCCTGGCACTCTAGCCAATTGCAAAGGTTAGGATTGATCTTCCCTTACCCCTGGGCATTTGGCTGGAGATGGAGAAATCAGCCCTTCTCAAAGTTAAGCCTGGAGGGTTTGTTAAAACACAGAGGACTGGGTACTACCCCAGGGTCTGAGCCAGCAGGGCTGGGGTAGGGACCGAGATACTGCATTCTAACAAACTCCCAGTGATGCTGAGACTGCTCATCCAGTGACCACATTCTGAGGACCCAGACTCTAAATCTATTCTACTCTTCCCAGTTGCTTGGGGCAGGTGTCTAGTGTAAAAATGAAGGCCCAGCCAGGCAGACCACAGCCCCTCGGTCCCCATAGCAGACCGCCAATTAAGGGAAAGTGCCCATGTGATTCCAAGGATGAGCCAGCCTTTAAACAACTAAAGCACAGGTCCCAGCTTCCGCCTGTCCCATTGCTGACCCTTCCAGCCAGCCCTGCATCCTGGGAGTTATCTAAATAATGGGGAGGCAGTAAGTGTGACTTGGTGCCTCTGGGCTCCAGGCAGGCCCCACACCGGGTCGGTCGTACAGGAGCTGTGAGCATCCCCCAGCTGCTCCCCCAACCAGGCCGCACGCCAGCACCAAATCCCGCAGCGGGCCTGGTCCTGACACACTGCCTTGGGCCACCCTGCTGTCAGCGCGGCCTGGCTGGACCCTGGCTCTCCTTGATTTACATCCGACTTGGCTGCCTTGAAAAGCCTCCTGTGGCTTTTGGACCACGGACACCATTCAGCAGAAAAGGGCTTCCCCACCAGCAGCCTTTCCAAGGTGGCACTGGCCCAGAGAGCTTGGCCTGGCTCAACCGCCTCCCAGCTGTGTGACCTCGGGCGAGTTACCTGCTCTCTCTGGGGCCTCAGCTTTTCACATGCAAAATAGGAACGATGGTTACCTTTTGTGATGGTTAGGAAGATGATGCTTATAAGGCACAGGGCCTGGCTTACAAAGTGTGGCAAAAGCTATGATTAACCTCCTTTACTCAATGTGTGCCCTACCCGCACAGACCGTCATCATCGCAGCACCTGAGAGCTGGTTAGAAATGCAGAATCTCAGCCCCACCTTAGCCCTCCTGCCGGGGAAGGGGCATTTTAACAAGATCGCGAGTGAGGCCTACATCTTCCAAGTCTGAGGAGTGCTGGTATACATTATAATTACTACTGTCATTCTTGCAACATCCCAGGGCAGAGCCAAGATGCACCCACAACCCCTAGGCCTGGGGGAATGGCAGGCAGGGGTCAAAGGTTATGAAATGTTGAGAGAGGGAAGAAAAATTCTCCAGCTTCCCCGGCCTCCCAACTAACGACAAGCCCCCGGATGGCTCAGGAGAGGGGAGGGGACACAGGGCTTAGCGAGTAGCTGAGGACCATCGGACTTAACTCACGGCTCGGCCACGGCAACAAAATACACCGAAAAAATTACGGATCTCAGATGTGCGGGTTTTGGCAGAGACCGGCTGCCTGGTCTGCTCTCCAGAAGGCCGAACGCTTTACATTCAAGGAGGCAAATCACCCTCTCCGCCTGCAGCGCCACCCGGAACTCCCAGGAGAGGTTGGCAGAGGGGGCTGCCCTGGGAGGTGCGTGCTGCAGCCAGGCCACCCCCCCAGCCCCCCACAGAGCAGTGCGCAGGTAGGGGTGGCTGGATTTCTCCTGCTCCAGCCCTGAAATGCCCCTTGAAAGCACTACGGGTCCCCTGAAAGGGGTAGGAATCCCTCTTCCCTACGCTGCACCATCAGTCCTGCTGAAGGAACACAGCAGGAAGGCTCCCACCGGCCCAGGATCCACAGGCAGCATGTCCCTGCCTCAAGGCAGCTGGGTCCCAAGCAACGGAGGGCCGTTCAGAGAAACCAAATGGCCAGAGGCAGATGCAAAAACAAAAAAAACAAAAAAAACCCCACATTGAAAAAACACTGGCTCGATTTTATAAAACTCTGAGTGGACAACACAAACCATACAGGAGGCCTGGAGCTGCCCGTGGGGGACGATTTTGCAGCGACTAGTACTGTTGTCTCAGGCCTGGGATGCACCCCTTTGCAAACAGCCCACACCTTGCATTGGTGAGAAGTAGAAGCAGAAACGGATTCTGCTCAGTCCCGGCAACAGAGGCTGGCAGGTTGGGTCTTTTTTTTTTTTTTTTTTAAAGGTCTATTCTGATCTATACTCTTCCACCAATGATGGAATAAAAACCCACTTTCTGGGACTTCCCTGGTGGCGCAGTCCTTAAGACTCCACGCTCCCAATGCAGGGGACACGGGTTCCATCCCTGGTCCAGGAACTAGATCCCACGTGCATGCCACAGCTAAGAGTTCACCTGTTGCAGCTAAGGAGCCCACGTGCCACAACTAAGGAGCATGCCTGCCGCAACTAAGACCCAGCACAACCAAATAAATAAATATTTTAAAAAGAAACCCCACTTTCCTCTCCAAGGAAGTGTTTTCCACTAAAATCCTGTTGCTACAGCTCTGCTCAGAGCATCTCTGATCTCCAGTCCCCAAATCGGGTACCCGCTTTCAGAGCGAGGGCTAAAACATCCTGAAAACCAATGGGACTACAGTCAAATCCCACACGACCATCACCCATGTAGTGACATGTGCTCCCCAACAGAGAGAAACAAGGGTCTCTCCCCCCTTCACTCAGCAGGTATTTCCCTCAAACATGAAGCTTCCTTACAGGTTAGGACAGAGCAGGGAAAGGACTTTCCTAGGTCACACAGCAAGTCAGTGGCCAAGGACATCCAAATCCTGGTGTCACAGTGTTCCTGTAGCAATTCACTTAACTCTTGTGGTCAGCTCCCTGAGGGCATGAGTTGGTCCATCCTGTTCACCCGCCACATCCCCAGGGACTACGACAGGGTCTAGAAAAAACATTTGTTGGAAGGATAGATAGTGATGGGTGGATATAATTTCCAAGCTTGGACCCACTCAGATGTTCAAATCATAGGCTCTCATTTCAGGAAAGAGGGAATCAGACGGCCTCTATTTCTGTGCTGGGCACCTACTGTGCGCCAGGCCCCGTGCTGGCTGGCTGCTGGGGCAACTGTCACTCCCCTGATGTGCCTCTGGTCAGGTGGCTGGAAAAAAGGTAAGACCACACAGGTCTGGGTTCCAGCCAGAGAAAAGGTCCACAGGGCTCAGAGCAGGGCGAGGTTAAGTCCACTTTGACTCAGAGGATCTCTGCTGGGTGCTTACGATGTGTCACGCACCATTAAGGGGTTCCAGGAAGCCTTCATGAAGCAGGTAGCCTCAAGCTGGCCCTCGAAGAGTGGGAATTAGGAGGGGAAGGGAGGAAGAGGCTTTCGGGCTGAGGTCTGGGCAGGGCTGAGAGCCTGAGGCTCGGACTAAGGGCAGAAGCCAGCCAGATCACAGGGAACAGAGAGAAGTGGTGGCAGATGACAATGAACATTGGCCAGGAGCCAGATCATGAAGGGCGCTGAATGCCAGGCTAAGGAGTTTGGACTTGATTTCACAAAGCACTAGGGAGCTACAGAAGGCTTGGGAGCAGGAGAGTGACATGCTGAGAGCTGGCCCCCGACGCTACAGAGCCCAGGAGGCATGGAGACTGGTGAGGAGGTTGCTGTCTTGAGCTGTGGTGGCATCCACCCAGAGAGGAGACACCAGGTGCCATCTGGTGATAGAATGAATGTGCTTAAAATCATGGCCGGAGTCCGCCGTCGGGGCTGACTGTCTCCAGGTGCCAAATGGCCATGGGGCAAAAGGGCAGAGCCTTCAGGCCCGCCCCCTTCTGAAGCCCCTCCCCCAGGAAGCATGACTCTGCTGAAACCCAAGGCCAACCACGCCCCTCCGCCGCCACCAGGTGACAGCAACCTGGCTGTGTTAAGGGTTTTCTGCAGGAAAGTGGATGGTAGAATTCCCTCATCGTGTGCAAAGCAGAGCGGTGGGAAGGAAAAAACTCTCCGAATGTCCACAATAGGGACCCCGCAGAGATGTGGTCCCAGCCTCCGCTCAGTGGAGGAGGGCGGGGGCAAAGCTGGGGGCCGGTGTCTGTCCAGTGAGGACCCAAGGTAAGCGGAACCAGAAGGCAGCTGCCCCGCCCTCCAGCAGGGACACTCGCCGGCCCTCTCACAACTGCCTCCGTTCCGTCCCACACAGTGGCCAGAGCTGCCCACCAGAGCCAGGCTCCCCGCTCCTCCCCGAGCAGGTGGTCCCGCTGCCCAGGAAGCCCTGTTCCAGATGCTGCAGGTGTCTCCTGCACAGCCAAGCCCAAGGAATCGTTCGGATCAGTATGGCTTAGCCCTTCCATCCCCCTTCCCACCGCTGTGACACAATCAGGATCGGAGAGCTGTGAAGAGAGTCATAGTAAGTGTGAGACAGAAGTAAAAACACTGTCCGTAACTTCATCAGCACCGAATGGCAGGTGGGCCGGAGTGGGGGGGGACGGGGGGAGAACCTTAAGTCTGTGAATAATGGCTCTCTTGTTGATCTAGGCCTCATTCAGACCTCAGTCTCCTCATCCATTAAGTGGGTGGGCAGGGAGGCTTAACTCCATGACCCCAAAGTCCCCACACTCCCAGCCAGTGGACCACGCACCCTCCCTGACACCTTCCCTGGGTTGCCTGCCCTTGGCATAATCCGCTGGGATTGTTCATTAACCTCTTCCTGATACAGATCTTCTCCCCTCCTGTGAGACTGTGAGCTACTTGAGCCCAGGGGCTGTTCTGTCTCTTTATCCGTCCCTCTGGCTTTGGCCCTATGCCAGACACCTTGTAGGTGCTCAGTAAAAAGCATGTGCAGTGGAACGAGGATGGGCAGGGGTTCTGGTTCTCCTTCCCAGGTCCCAGCTGTGTGAGGGGCGGTAAGTCACTTTTCTGAGACTGGATGAACTCTTCCAGAAGATGGAGATAAGAACCCCCAAGTCAGGCACAGGGCTTAAATGCAGGAAGGGAGATAGGACCTAGTGGTGCTGAAAAAGTATTGGTTCCTTCCCATCTCAGAATACTGAGCTGCCTTGGGCTGCTTCTCTGCCCACCTTCAGAGTTAAGTTCAAAGCCATTGGGTGGAAGCGTTTCATTCACTAAGGTGGCAGTACTCGGGGTGATTAAGACAAGCCAGACTCGGTCAGTGGTTCCCACATGCAGACTAGCTGTTCAGAATGGCCTGGAGATCTGTATGTTCTGACAAGCGACCGTTCCACAATGGTCTGTTGTTTGAATAGTGTTAAGTGGCAGAACCAAGAACAGTATGATGTCATTTTCGTTAACAACAAAACAGAACTACAGCTAGCTTGCTGAACAGATGATCCTAAATAACCCTGGGTCAAAGAGGAAATCAAAACTGAAATGAAAACTGATCTAAAAAGAATAAAAAGGAATATATGTCCATCTAGATATCTGAGGGGTACAGTCAAAGCTGTGTGCAGAGGAAAATGTATAATCTTAAAGGCTTTTATTGTTATTATAGGAAGATAGAGATGATGGACAGATGACTGAAGACTAGATTGCACTTTTTAAAAAAATGGTCTTTAAGAATCACCTTGCTTGTACAGTGCTGTACTGCTTGAGATCTACTGTTTTCGTAATTAAAAGAGACTCTTTTGGCAGTTTCTCATAAAGTTAACAAACATCTACCCTACGCCCCAGCACTTCCACTCCTAGAAAAGTGAAAATATACGCCCACAAAGAGACTTGTACACGAAGGCTCGCAGAAGCTTCGTTCATCATCACCCCAAACTGGAAACAAGCCAAATGTCCATCCACAGGAGAGTGGATAAACACACTGTGAGGCATCCATATGATGGTTTACTCCTCAGCAATAAAAGGACTGAACTATTGATATACTCAACAGCATGAATGTATCTTAAAATCATCAAGCAGAAGGAAGCCAGACACAAAAGAGTATATACCATACAAATCCATCCAGTTCTAGGCTTGGCAAAACTAATGGTGATAGAAATCAGAAACTGGTTGCCTCTGGGAGGGGAAGGGCACAAGTCAACTTTCCACGGGAGCTGGAAATTTTCTATATCTTGATCTGGATGGTGGTTGCACGGGTGTATCAAGACTCAACAAACTGTAACAGAATCTTTGCATTTCACTGAATGCAAATTACATCTCAATTTTCATATTCATATTTCTAACAGTCACAGTTGAAAACTTAAACATACAGATTCCTAGGCTCCACCCCCTGGGGATTCAGATTCCATATGTCCAGGCCTGGGAATCTGAAGCTGTACAAAATCACTCAGGTAACTCTGATGCCTGACTAGAGTTAAGGTGACCTGCCCCTCCCCCCCCACCCCCTCCCCCTTTGATTGTGTTGGATGATTTGTTGTTTCTACCTTGGTTTTTGGAAACAGAAGAGCAATTTCCATTCTCTCTGCCCTCTCCCCACCACCCCTAATCCCTGACCCTCAGCTTAGGTTTCCAAAAGGAGCCTCTGAGCAGGTGAGGTGGGCAGGGAAACCCCAAAAGAAGCCTTGTCCAGGACAGACGTAATTCACTCAAGGCCCCAGGGCTGTGTGCTCCGGGGAGGTCAGAGGCACAGTTAATGGCCTGTGTACTTGTTAGACAGCATGTCCGGGCCTTCACCCCATGTTTACAAAAAGAGCTCAGGGCAAGATTCGCTGGCACGGAAAATGCTTTGTGCCCTGACTAGCAGTGGTCCGGCCACCTTCGGTCCTGGACCTCAGCCTAATTCCTCACTCACCATGAGGGTCTCCCGGACTCCCGGGTTTAACTGGCTTCGACACTGCTGTCCCCAAACCCAGCCTGATGCTATTTCTATCTCTGCTGCCTTCAGAATAAAGCCTAACCCCATTTACCCAGCGCTCAAGGCCCGCCACACCTGGCTTATTCCTCTCTCCAGCTGGGTCCCTGTGAGGCTTGTTCTACAAACACGCTTGGCTGTTTCATGCCCTGTCCCTTTGTACCTGTTATGCCCCCATCCCGGAATGCCAGCCCACCCTGTTCCTCTGCCCACAGAAGCTGCCAGCTCCAGCATCACCTCCTCTAAGAAGCTGAAATGCCTTCTGCCTGCGACCCTGTCATCTAGGCGCGCTCAGCACCGGCACCCACGCGCAGCATGGTCACAGCGGCTGCCGTGCTGCCCATCTCCCTCTGGGCTATGAGATCCTCGAAAGCCAATATTCTACCCCAAATCCAGTGCCTGGCCAGAACTGACAACAGCCAAGAAACAAGGCATGTTATAAAAGAGCTCCCATTCACACTTGAAGGCCACCCTGGGCATTTCTACACCCAGGGCTCCTCCCCAGAACCCGTAAATTCAAACAAACACTTTGGCCAAGATAAGTTAGCCAACATGGAGATTGGAGACAGGATTGCAACATGGGATTGCATTCTTCGGAGATGTAGCCCCGAAGAATCTGACCCTCACTTATGACCTTCGGCAGAAGTTCGGGGGCGGGGGCGGTGGTCAGCCCACACCTGCGGGTGGCCCTGGGGTTCCAAGGCCAGCCCGAATTCCCACCCAGACCCCTTCCAACTGTGACCAGGCTGCATCCCAGGTGTTCCTTGTAATTTATTTTTCACCTCTTTCCTATGCACAGGAATGTGTTGAATGACTCACAAGTGTCTTATCATTTCGGGACCTTTGGAAAGACTTCCAGATGAAGTCTCACAAGCTCCCAAATCCTTTGACAAGCTGATAGGCTGATAGGTGATAGAAAACACCATCCCCAGAGCCCACGCTGCCTCGTGGGGGGCTGACACTTGAGTAGGAAGAGTGGCAGGGCTCCCTGAGAGGCACAGAGAAGGGAGAATGAGTAACCAGGGGTAGAATCCAGGTGCCAATGGGGCCCACGCCCTCACTCTCCAACCCTGAAGACCTGGAGCCTTTGTCCCTTGTTCTCCCCAGGTTCTGGTCCAATTTCAACTCCCCAGGACATCAGTGACTAAAGCCCCACAGAGCCCAAACTCGCGGCTGGCCCAGGGAAAGCCTGTGAAGCCCAATCCAGCTGCTGTGCGATCAAGGCAAAGTCCTCTGGGCGGCTCTCAGTTTGCCCATCTGTAAAAGGGGCCTCCCGACTCCACAAAGCGGATGGGACCGGATGTCCGCAGGATGAGCTGGGAGGGAAGGGGCAGGAGAGGTGACTGTGGCTGCGCCACAGGTCAGTACAAGGACATCCCCGAAGGACAAGAGCTCGAGAGTGAGCCTTGGCCCTTGCCACATACCACAGTGACCTGGGACCTCGTGACACCCTCTAATCGGCAGCTCCGAAGCGGAGCCCGGCTTTCCAGCTTACCACAGGCTTATTCAGCCTCATCTCCCTCAATCCCCTCAAGGACGCAGTGAGGCCGGCTTTGGCGTCCTTGCTGCCCAGACAGCGAAGCTGAGGTTCAAAGTGGCTGAGGGAATCACCCAAGGTCGCCTGCCGACTAAGACAGAGGCACGGTACTTGGACTCAGCTCCCTGGGGAAGAGCTCCTGCCTTTCGTTCTCAGCTTACCCCATAACCACTTTACTCCACCCATTTTACAGATGAGGAAACAGAGGACAAAAAAAGTTTGCCCAACGTCAGCAGGGGGCTGAGCCAGGCCCAAGACCTCTAGCCAGTCCCCCACTCCTACGCTATGATGGGTTCTCAGCCAGTGCCCTCGGGCCCCGTCCAAACGCCCCCAAAACCATCCTGATGACATTCCTCCCCCCACTCCGCCCCCACGCCTCACCTCCCTCGTGCCCACCCCACACTCCCCGGATGACTCCCTGGCGGAGAGAGAGGCAGGCGGTTGGTAAGCGCTCACCCGCTCTTTCCCATAAAAATAAACTCCTTCTGGCTGGGAGACTCTGGATGAGATCCCCTCCTTTCCAGCCAAGAAAAAATGAAAAAGAAATTTAAAAAGGATCTCCCCCATGACATTTATTTGAACATCAGCGGTGCCAAAGCATGGGCCAATTCACCCAAGTCCAAATGGAGCGACATGCCTCTTAACCTCAGCCCCGAGACCCTCTGTTCAAGTGTCCGGGGGGTAACTGAGCTGATTTATTTCTCCAGGCAGGAAATGGGGGTCCAGGCTGCCTCCCAAGCTTTTGGGGCTGGTCTTGGGGGAGGCCAGGATCTGGCAAAGGCTGGGCAGTGACCAAAATAGCCAGGCCAGTGGCCCTGCCCAGCACACACCTCCCTCTGAGTGCCAGGGAGGGTAGCCCAGAGGTCCCCCTCTGGTCCAGGACGAAACCTCAGCGGTTGGAGGATGAAATCTCTGAGATCCTCTCTCTGGCTTTCCTAGTGGGAGGGGGACCAGAACCTCCAGCTCAAAAGAGGAACCCCCAGAAGGAAGGGAAAGGTCTAGAGATGGATGTGTCCTGCTCTCCCTGCCCGCTGTCCACTTGGCTCCCAGCTGTCCCTCGGGGCCTGGATCCTGCCACTGAAGGCTGCTGGACGTTGGCACTGCCACCTGCACGCTGCACACAGGCAGCACCCTTGGAGCCATGCCGCCCTATCACCTCTACCCACTCAGCGCCTGCCCTGGAGAACCAGCTCTGGCTGTGTGGCCCTCTAGGCACCGGGGACACTCCCTCGGGTACAGTCGAGAGCACATGAGTGTCCGAAACCAGGGACCCAGAGACAGAGCCACACTCTGGGACACACACGTGCACAGCCACGTACTTGGAGATACAGTCACACACACACAGGTTCACACAGACACACTCCAGGACACACAAGAGCAAACATCTGAAGACACAGCCACACAGGTATCACAGACACACACTAGAACACACACATGTACGGCTCAGGTCACAGAACAGCAGGCACACATTGGGACACACAAGTGCATGCTGCTGGGAACATGGAGAAACAGCCACCCTCAGAAATACACAGACACACACGGAGATACATGTAGACCCCCAGTGAGATCCAGACACCAAAACAGACACACACACACACACACCTGGCTCCTGCACGAGAAGCCCGAGCCTCTTCGCCCGGGAAACAATAACAGCCCCGCAGGGGGACTGAGCGGGCGACCCTCCGTCCCTCCCTGGGTGGTGAAAGGGGCGCCGGAACGGGGTCCCTGGGCGGGGAGGAGGTCGGGCTAGCTGGGGCGCGGGGATGGGGAGGGGCTCCGCGCGCCCGGCTCCGTCTCCCTCGGTACCTGGGGCGGCCGCGTCGCTGCACTCGTCTGCGCTCGGTTCCGCTCACCGAGGGCTGCCAGCCGGCTCGATCTCTGGCCCGCGGGGTCCGCGCTCGGCGCTCCCTCTAGGCTGGGCTCGGCCTCTGAGCTCGCGGTCCTCGGGACTCGGCGCCGGCCAGCGAGCGGTGCTGCAGCCAGGACCCGAAGCTCGGCGCTGGCGGCGGCGCGGAGGAAGCGGTAATTTATAAGCGGCTTCTTCCTGACCTCGCGTGTCTGTTGTCTGAGCAGGCAGCTCTCAGCATCACCCATCCTGCTGGGTGGAAAAATACCAGCTTGGCCGGGGCGGGGCCGGGCGCCAGCCCCGCCCCACACGCGGACACACACATACACACACACATACGCACACACACGCACGCACACACACCGCACACGCACGCGCGCTCGGGCTCGGACACAAAGAGCCCGGGCTCGCCGAGCGCGCGTGCACACACCCTCATGCGGCGGGCGAGCACTCGGTCCCCTGCCTACCCCCTTACAGCGCTCTTTCCGACGAAACCGGTTACTCCAAACCCTGGAGCCAAGGAGTGAGTGCAGCGGGTCCTCAGCCCCCTCCTGTCTTCCGATTAGGAACGAGAGAGCCCACGACGCCTACTCGCTCCCTCCCAACACGAGCCACCAAGCTCACCACTCGCCACCCACCTGGCTCATGGGGTGGGGCCAGGGCTCCTTGAGTGGTGAGGTCTGAAGCACTCCACTGCGTCTTC
>NW_020175040.1:106576-109925 GCF_003031525.2 Neophocaena asiaeorientalis asiaeorientalis
CAGAGACAGTGATGTGAAACCACCCCGGCTTCTTGGCTTTGCCCTGGCTGGCTGACCTTGGGGGACTACTCAGGCTCTCTTCCTTACCTCAGTTTCCTCATCTGTAAAATGGAAATATGAATAATGGAATTTATCTTCTCTGGCTTCTATGAAGACCCAAGGTTAACAGTGCAAAGAGCTCAGAAGAGCTCCCGGCACAGAAGTGCCAAGTGAGTGTCTATTTTTAAATGAAAATGGGGAATGTGGGACTTCCCTGGTGGCACAGTGCTTAAGAATCCGCCTGCCAATGCAGGGGTTCGAGCCCTGGTCTGGGAAGATCCCACATACCACGGAGCAACTGAGCCCGTGCATCACAACTACTGAGCCTATGCTCTGGAGCCCGCGAGCCACAGCTACCGAGCCCAAGTGCCACAACTACTAAAGCCCGCACGCCTAGAGCCGGTGCTCCGCAACAAGAGAAGCCACCACAGTGAAAAGCCCGTGCACTGCAATGAAGTGTAGCCCCGCTCGTCGCAACTAGAGAAAGCCAGCGCGCAGCAAGGAAGACCCAACGCAGCCAAAAATAAATAAAAATTTTTAAAAATGGGGAATGTGCCATTATTCTTGTCCTTATTTGCATGAGCAGGTCCTCAGAGACCACGTTTCACATCCACGCCCTGGCCAGACCTGAGGGAAGTGCTTTGTGACTTCCAGCATGCCCTTCCCCTCTCTGAGCCCAGTGCTGGTCTCTCACTTTCTCTCACTCCGTCTCTGCACCTGGAAGGCTGTGTGCAGAGAACCTTTTAGATTGAGGTTGAAAGAAGAAATACCAAACAGGCCCCATAGAGTGCCATCCCGTTGCCAGACCTGGCCGCCCCGCCTGTATCCACCTCCTGAAAGCGCTGTGTAACCCCCTCTTTGGAGCGGCCCCAGAAGCGGCACACAGGGATGCGAGGAGCAGGATTCCAGGGGTGACCCTTCATCTCTCCCTGGTTTCCTCGCTGAGGCTCCTGCTCTCTGGCTCCATCTTAACTTTCTAGAGGCTGCCCCCATGGCAGCTCCAGCCAAGCCAGACACTGGCACACACCCTCCTGCACCTTTCTCCAGAGCCTTCCCTGCCCTTCTCTGCTGGCCCAGGTGCCCCTTCCTCCAGGAAGCACCGAGGGACCAGCAGTGCCTCTAGCACCCCAGCCACCCCAGGTGGCATCTACTCTGGGCACCTCAGCTCTCTCCTTTGAGTTCAGAGTACCCGCCCCCCCTTCCATAGGTGAGGAAAGCAAAGCTGGAGATCGAGCGACTGAGTCCCCACACCTGTCCCCTTCTCCTGATGTGCGTGAGGCTCCCCCGTGAGCTGAAGGAGCAGATGGCAAGCAAAAACTCCCCAGACCCCCTGTGTGTCACTGCACACAGCGCAGAGTGGCAGGTCACAGTGCAGTGAAGTGGCCCTGGCGTTGAGGTTTGAACCACGAGGAGGCTGTGACTAAGCCAGAGGGTTGAGGGGAAGGGAGAGGAAGCGTGTTCCAGGCAGAGGAATCTGCTGTGCGTAGGCCTGCTGGCAGGAGTGGGGGGCCCTAAGCAAAGGTAACGTGGGCCTGAGGGCCGCAGGGAGGGAGCAAGGGCAGTGGAGGCCACTGGACCTGTGACGGGGAGCGGCATGTCCACGGCTGACATTTGGAGAGGCCCGTTGGATCGGCTGACCTCCAGGTGGGCCGGTGCAGTGCAGACGCTATCGGTGCAGGACCACGGATGAGGCCCTTTCAACCATCTGCCTTCTTCCTCTAGACCATCAGCTCCACGAGGGACAGGACCTTGTCCTTTGTGCCTCCATCGAGGCCTGGGCCTGGCACACAGCAGGTACTCAACAAATGTTCGTTGCATTTATTTTAACGAACATTTGTATGGCACTTAGCTACCTGCCGGGCGCTGTACAATGCATTTAAATACCTTAACCTGCCGAATCCTTGCGACCACCCTGTGAGGTTGGTACTATTAATCTCCCCCATTTTACAGAAAGGAAAACTGAGCCACAGAGAAATTAAGTAACTTGCCCAAGGTCACTCAGCAGGCCATCTAGTTCCAGAGACCACACTCTTAACTGAAGGGGTTCTGGGGCCTTTAGTGGTTGCCAGACCGCAACCCAACCCCAGAGGGCAGGAGAGGGAGAGAGAGGGGAGGAGGAGGAAAGGCACCAGGAAATGCTCCAACCTCCACCCCAAGGCGAAGCAGCAAGAGGCAGAGAAGGGCCGGGCGAGGTGGGGAGAGCCAGCATGGAGGCCAGAGACCCCCAGGTTCCAGTCCCCTTCTGCTGGGACTTGGGCCTGCATGCCCGCTCTCTGGGCCTCAGTTTCCTCATCCATAATAGGAGATCTAGTCCGGCATCATTGAGCCTTTGTGACAAGAGGTCTCAAACTTGCCGGGGCTGGTGCTTCTGCACTGAGTCCGGCTCCCAGATGTACTTCTTTGGCCTCCACTGCGCTTTAAAATATTTTGAGTTAATTGCTGTGAATGAAAGCTTGGAAGAGTTGACATTTTACAAACTTCAATGTCTGCTTTCTCTGGAAAAGGTGGCAAGATGGAGCTACCTCAGGGCACTTACCCACTGTCACTTGGAGCCGAGAGGCATCAACCACCCCCTCACATGGGGATGCGGTTCCCCAGGGGCCAGTCCCCACCCGGCCAGTTCCCTGCGAAGGGCTGAGTGTGAGACCCGGGTGTCCTTTGCGCACGTCCCTGTCCCCCTGCCAGAGTTGGGTGTCTGAAGCTCCAGGACAAGGCTGTGAGCACCAAGGAAGTGAACGTGTTGGCAGGAGGAGGGACCTTCAAGGAAACCCAGGCAGAGGTTACATCAGAAGCCACATCCTGGCCTGAAATTCCGTGGGGACTAAACTCCTCCCATTCCAAGAACAGAAATCGATTGCGGGGAGAGCTCACGGAAGGCCCTGGACTCAAAGGCAGTGAATGAGATTTTGAAAAAGCTGCTCGATGATGCTTTTCTCAGCAGCTGGCAATAATAACGTAAAATCGATCCAGGGCTTTGAACAAAACCCTTCGTCCCTTGCCAGGGGATAGTCCGTCTCATCCATCTATCAGGCGATCAACAAGAGTTGCTGAAATACTGCTAGGGTCCAGCCATGCTGGGCCATCTGGCCAGTGCAGGAAGACCCTGGCACCAGCCCTGCCGAGGGTCATCTGGCCGGCCTCCATGCCTCTCAGGACCTCATTCCCTGAAGAGAGGAAGGGATGGTGATGGAGTGGCCAAGAGGTCACCATCCTGGTCCCCTTCTCCTGGGCACGGCTGTGTCCACATCTCTGGATGTGGACGGACAGATGGTGGCACCATAGAGGCCTTATTGGCACATCTAGCCTCGGC
>NW_020175040.1:110172-124383 GCF_003031525.2 Neophocaena asiaeorientalis asiaeorientalis
CGCCCACCCACCCTCCTCCTCTCTGCTCCCAAATCCCAGCTTCATCTCTCAGGGGCTGTGTGACCCAGAGGGAATCGTGTAACCCTGGGCCTCAGTTTCCCCATTTGTAAAACCAGACTGGTCACAACCCCTATGCCATGTTGTTGTGAGGAGTAAGTGGAGGCTCACACAGAGCGCTGCACACAGTCTAGCCTTTGGTTAACCAGGCGCTTGCCTAACCTCCCGCCTGTGTGTCTTGGGCTTTTCTACCTCCCGGCCTTCACCCACACCTTTCCCTCCCCCATGCTGTTCCTTCCCCCAAAGCACTTCGCCCATTGCCCTCCAGCAGCCTGGATCTCAGCCCGATTGGGAGCACCCAGTAGGCAGGGGTCCCTGGCAGTGCCCAGCACAAGGCCGGAGCACAGAGGATCCCAGGAAGCCCTTGCCTGGATGCGGTCTCTGGGTGGCAGG
This sequence comes from Neophocaena asiaeorientalis asiaeorientalis, assembly GCF_003031525.2. NCBI lineage: Eukaryota > Metazoa > Chordata > Mammalia > Artiodactyla > Phocoenidae > Neophocaena > Neophocaena asiaeorientalis. Next base: position 110,623 of record NW_020175040.1, read on the forward strand.
CCTCCAGGGTGCCCTTCCCCCTCTCCCTTGGTGGGAACAGCAAATCTGCCCCAGGGAAGGGGACAGTGTCAGTGCAGGAGACAAACCTGTGGGGAGGGAACACGTGCGCCTGTGTATTCACTCACCACGCACCTCAGCTGTCCAGGTTCTCGGCTCCCCAGGCCAGGCCACCCTCATCTCCCTCTGGTGACTGCAGGCCTCCTCCCTGTGTCCCCTCCCACCCGGCCCATCTCCACTCGGCAGCTGGAGGGATCCAGGACTCTCCTCCATGGCTGGTGAGGCAGGAATGGCACAGAGACTGCAGAAAACAGTTCAGCAATTTCTCACAAGGTTAAAAATCCACTTAAACGATCTGCCAGCAATTCTATGCCTCGGCATTGACCGAAGAGAAATGAAAACAGACGCCCACGCAGGACTGTACAAGCATGTGAATGGCAGCACTATTCGCGAGGGCCTAAAGATGGAACATCCATAGGAGGGCTATGCAAAATAGACAAACAGATGGAGGACTCCTGAGATGCCCCAAAGCAGGGGCGATCGCCGAAACACCAGGCACCACACACCACCGTTTAAATGGCCATTTATATGGACTCTAAATCAGGAGTGCGAAACTATGGTCTTGGAAATAGGAGCAGTGGTTGCCCCTGGGGCGGCAGAGGGGCTGGCTGGAAGGACCACCTTCTGCGTTGGAATGGTGCCATCTCCTGATCTGGTGAAGCCCCCTCAGGTGTGTACCTCTGCAAACACCCATACACGTTAGATCTGACCGTATCACTCAATGCGATGAATACCTCAGTAAGAATCAAATGGAAGAGACCCAGAGCCCCTGAGTTTTTCCCGCTTTGAACCAGCCCACGCCCTGCCCGCTGGCCCCATGCCCACTCCTCACAGCCTCTGAGACCCGCCCCCCAGCTCTGTCACTCACCTCTTCCTCCCCTCCAGCCACACACACAGCCCTTCAGGCTTCCCTCAAACCCCAGACTCCTTTGCTCAGGGTCTTTGCTGGCTGCTCCCCCTCCCGGAATACTTTCCCCCCAGCCCTTCCCGGGCTGGCCCTTTCCCATCATTTAGGCCAATGTCTCCTCCCTGGTTATATTTTCACCCTGACTCAGAGAACCATGTCAATGTACCTTGATCGCTTTTATGTCCACCTGTTCATATCTGCTTCCACATCTGGGCTGCCTGCTTCACACGGCAGGGCGGAGTTAGCTGGGTCCCAGGGCCTAGAGCAGTGTCTGGCCCTTGGTAGGTGCCCCCAGACCTCTGCTGAACAAATGAATGGGACCGTAGCCGCCTACAGATGCCTCGCCACCCCTGTGCTGGGTATCCCCTCCTACACACTTAGGTCCACAAACTAACCGTTTGTGTAGCTGGGGTTAAAGCCCCTCCCTCCCCCATCTTCAAGGCTGTGCATTCAACCCCACATGGAAGCCCCTCCCTGGAGAGAGCTGGATCCAAGCACCAGCGATCTTTAATGGCTCTGTAGCCCTGAGGGCCTCTGCTTCTCAGTGCCTTGGTCTCCCCATCTGTGGCATGAATGGCTAGCCAAGGCGACCTAGGTCGGACCCTACTGTGAAGTGCATACAGTCTCCTGGGCACGGGTTCACGGGCAGATTCGACGGCACCGTCCTGCACGGGGTCTGACATTCTGAATTTCTGATGTGCTCAGATGCCCCTGCTCCCCAGACCACGCTTTGAGTCGTAAGAGTACAGAGGGGAGGCTCTCAAAGTGTGGCCCCCAGACCAGCAGCAGTGCCTGGGAACCTGTGAGGAAAGCCCAGTCCCAGGCCCCGCCCTGCCCTCCCGAATCTGGAATTCTGGGTCAGGGCCAGCAATTGTGTCTCCCCAGCCCTCTGCCGGGCACTGCCGAGAGCAGAACTGGTTCTCAATCTCGGTGCCCAACCCCATCACCCGGGAAGCTTAAAAAATCTTTCTATCTGGGTCCCACCCTCCCTCCAAAATCCTAATTTAACAGGAAATGAGGCTTTTTTTTTTTTAATGACGTTCTCCAGGCAATCTGAATGTCCCGTCAGAGTGGAGGATCCTTGATCCAGAGGGTGCTGGGCCTCTGGGAGCATCACCGTCTCCCAGACATACCCAGGCAGGCCTAATTCCTCTGCATTCCTGCCTAGGCCTCTCGCTGGCTGCCTTCTTATATTTGGTTATTTTTCCCTCCCTCCCCAAACACAACAATTCAAAATATTCCCAGCTCCCAGACAATAAACAAAGCTGAGGAGGCAAGCTCCCTGACTGTTTTGTTCCCACTTATGGCCTGATCCAAGACTGGCCTGATTGGGCCCTCAGGACTGGTCATCTGAGCCAGACAGGGTGGGCCCCTGGCATGCCAGCCGCCCCAGCTCCACTCCTGGAATCCCAGAATCCGTCAGCTCTAGGTGACCCCAGGCGCCCTCCGTGGCCACTTCTCCGGGGAAATGGAGGCTCAGAAAGGACAAGTGATTTGTCCCAGGACACACAGCAGTGCCGAGAAGGCCCCTCTTCTCTGTGATTTCTGGCTGTAGGGCAGATGTGTGGGCTCGAGGGGTCAGAGAGACGTGTGTTCGGTTCTAGGCTCTGCCCCTTACCAGCTGTGACCTTAGGCAAGGGACCAGTCCCTAACTGAACCTCAGTTTGTCCATCTGTAAAATGAGGATGGCACTAGAGCCCCTTCCAGGGCTACTGTGAAGGTCAGGGCTTGTACAAGGTGAGTCCTTATAATGATTTCATCATTCTGATTCTTTTTGCCAAGTTGGCAAAGCCAGCTGGCATGAGCAAGTGAGAAGCCCATGTGGAGGACGGTGGGAAAGGGGGATATAGGAGGTTATCTGTCAGATCTCAGATGCCTGACCTGGGGTAAGAGGCTCGTTTTAGAGGATGGGAAGGGAAGAGACAGGTCTAGGTCTAGATTGCCAAGGGGGATCCTAGTCAGGCCCTGGGGTAGGAGAGAAGCCAATGCCCTTCTTGTGCAAGTGGGGAAACCGAGGCAGTGAGGGCGGAGGTGGCTGCCACGTGGGCCCTGAACCTGGTCTCCAGGGGTGTTATCATCGCTTGTGCTTAGACGTTATTTGCTGTTTTTAAGCCTGGTTTCTCCACTTGTGTATAGAAAGCCTTGGGCCCAGCACATTCCTTAATTTGACAAATGCATTGTTCTCTATGGGTCGGCAGTTGAGAAAACAGAGATGACACCAGGCCATTCCTCACACTGGTGGGGCTGCCCCCAGGCTTCAAAGAGACCCACATGTATCTGTCTTGATATTGACAAATTACACATCAAGCTACTGCGCTCCTAACTAGAAGCTATCCTGCTCTCTCACCTTGGCAGGTGTATTTTCATGGCGACCCAGGGGCCAGGTTTGAATGAAAATTTCTCAGTCTCCTTGGAGTTCTATACCTCAAGTGGGGGCAGGGGAGAACCCGTCCTCCGCCTGAGGCCAAGGCTGGTGGCCCCCTCGCCCCTCTCCTGCCACCCCTGGCTCTGCCCTCACCCTTGAGCAGCTTGGCACACTCACCTATATGGACAACCCGGACTCCCATTCCACCTCAGCCACACCCGCACTCCCTCGTGGAGCCCCGCTTGTCCACCCTCGGGCCTGGTGCACACCGTGGACCTCTCCACCCTCAAGCGGATGGATGGGGGAGGGGCTGACACTGGAGCACTCGGGGCTGGGGTACTGTAGCGTGCCAGCTCCGTATGTACACCTCCCTTTGACCCTGCAGAACCCTCATTCTGGGGGAAGGTGTGCAGCAGGGGAGGGTCCCAGAGAGGTCCTCTGAGGTGTGTGCCCCTCTGTCTGGGGCAGTAACGGTATGGCCTGCACACAGTTGATGGGAAGATGAAATGGGTTAATGCAGGAACAGGACTCGCTCATGAAGAGGCACAATTAGCGTTATGGCTGATGATGTTGAAAACTCCCATGGCAGTTGAGGTTTGGCAGAGAAACCAGAAGCTTGCAGCCTGGCAGATGGAGAAAATCAGTGTTTATTGAGCTTCTGCCATGTGCCAGGCACTGAGTCAAACGCTCACAGACATGACCTCAGAGGAAGGGACCCATTTCACAGATGAGGAAACTGAGGCTCAGAGATGATGAGCCACCCACCCAAGGCCACATAGTGGAGCTGGGATTTGAACTCAAGTGTATCAGATTCTACGTTCTAAGCCTTGCTCCTTCACAGGGGCCATAGCAGGCAATGGAAGCTAAGAGATGAAGAGAGAGAAGCAGAGGGAGAGGGAAGAGGGTGGCCACCTGGTCAGACGAGGCGGAAAGAGATGCCTGGTTTGGGGATGGGCCCCATGACCTCCATTGTTTAGCATGTGACTATATGTAACAGGACAAGGACGGCTGCCTGCATCGACCCTGATTTTCAATACGGACAGTCTAATGAAGCAAGAAGTAAGAAAATCTTGTGATCATTACGTGAATTATAACCCTCGGTGTGAGCCAAGTTTTGCTCAGGTCCAACTGCCTTGAAGCATAGTAATAATTCTGCATGGCCTTCACTTGGCTACAACTGCTATGGGACTAGGACACACAGGCTGAGTCTGTTTGCTTGGCCTTCAGAGTTTATTGCCCCTACTCTGTGTCCCTGTGCTTGGTCCATGGCCACCCGAGCATGACCCGGGGCTGCTGGATGGGACCAAGAAGTCTCTCACATGTAATTTCCTGGAAAGCACATAGGAGTTCGGTTCAAATCCAACCTTGGCCACCAACACTGTGTGACCTTGGACAAATCACTGAAGCTTTCTGGGCCTCAGTTTCCTCAAACATAAGAGGAGGATGGGCTTGGTGGGGGATGGCCACCCCTGAAATCCTAATCATTGGACACATCTCAGGATGAGACACTTTCGGGTAATAAGGGAGTTTTCTCTCTTCAATTCTCATTTCCTCCCTCTGACACATGGAGACGTCTCTGCTGGGGGCTTGTGTGTCTTCAATGCCCTCTGTCAACTGTTCGTCTTCTTTTCCAACAAAGACATCCCCAGATCAGAGCCGTCAGGCAACTTCCTCCAGCTAGATTAGCCAGTTTTCATTGTCTTTACTTTTAAGGCACCTACTATTTATGGAAAGGATCATGGTCTTCCATTTCTAGCAGCGATGGGAGATTTACTTTTCAGCAAAATGTGTGCTTTTGAGCAAAATGTGTTGTTTAAAAACGAGTCTGTTTGAAGGGAAAAAATTAAATGAGTAATGATTTAGGAGGTATATTAGTTTCCTAAGGTTGCCGTAACAAAGTACCACAAGCTGGATGGCTTAAAAACCACTAAAATGTTTTCTTTCACATTTCTGGAGGCCAGAAGTCTGAGATCAAGGTGTCAGCAGGGCTGTGTTCCCTCTGAGGCTCTGGGCAGAAACCTTCCTTGCCACTTCCTAGCTTCTGGTTGTTCCCATCAATCTTTGCCATTTCTTGGTTTGCTGCTGTATTTCTCCCATCTCTGCTTCGGGGGTCACCTGGCCTTCTTTCCATGTGTCTCTGAGTTCACATGGCCACCCTCTTCTGCAGCCAAATATCCCTCTTCTTCCTCTTTTTTTTTTTTAATGTATTTATTTAGCCTGTACCGGGTCTTAGTTGCAGCATGCAGGCTTCTTAGTTGTGGCGTGCGGGACCTTTAGTTGCGGCATGCGTGTGGGACCTAGTTCCTTGACCAGGTATGGAACCGGGCCCCCTGCATTGGGAGTGTGGAGTCTTACCCACTGGACCACCAGGGAAGTCCCCAAATTTCCCTCTTCTTATAAGGACCCTGGTCACATTGGATAAAGGCCACCCTAATGTCCTCATCTTAAACTTGATGACATCTGCACAGACTCTACTTCTGAATAAGGTACTGGGGGTTAGGATTTCAACATATCATTTTTGGGGACACAGTTCAACCCATAAGTGAGTTGTAGCAAAAGAAAAACTTGTACAGGGAGACCTACTTGACAAAGTTTTGGGGAACTCTGCCCAGGACATAGGAGCACAGGAAAGGGAGCCAGGGGGCCAGGGTCCTGCCCCAGCCCTGCCCTCGTGACTGGGGGCACCTTGGGCAATCCCATCATACCTCTCTGAGCCTCGGTTCCCTGGGGTTTTCAAACTGGGTTCCTCAGAGTCCCAAGGGGACCTGGGGAGGGTTGGTGGCGAAGGTCAAAGGGGGCAGGACCCCATATCCCCTACATCACCATCACTTGCCTCCAGCCATTACAGGGACAGTGACAAAATATTCTGTTTGACAAAAAGCCACCAAAATAACTTAAAAACACGTAAAACCCATTGGGTTATCGGATTGTGGGACGCCTCCCAGCCCGACACATGCTGATTTGATTTGATTCGATTTTTTATAAATTTATTTATTTACTTATTTTTGGCTGTGTTGGGTCTTCATTGCTGCGCGCAGGCTTTCTCTAGTTGCGGAGAGCGGGGGCTACTCTTTGTTGCAGTGAGCGGGCTTCTCATTGTGGTGGCTTCTCTTGTTGCGGAGCACAGGCTCTAGGCACGTGGGCTCACTTCAGTAGTTGCGGCTCGCGGGCTCTAGGGCGCAGGCTCAGTAGTCGTGGTGCACGGGCTTAGTTGCTCTGCGGCCTGTGGGATCTTCCGGGACCAGGACTCGAACCCGTGTCCCCTGCGTTGGCAGGCGGATTCTTAACCACTGTGCCACCAGGGAAGTCCCCACGTGCTGATTTTAATTTATTCCCCTCCCCTGGCCTTGCTGCTCCCTTTTCTCTGGGAAGAAAGAGCCTCTTTGCACAGATTTCGCCCTCAGGAAGGTCCCGGTCTCAAATCTCCCCCCTGAACCCCACCAAAGAAGAACCCAAGGAGGCAGCTCGCCCTTGCTCCAGCCCACCCGGGACCTTTCCGTTCCCTTAACTTGCTGTTGAGTGTCTTCCTGCCTTGAGGAGTTGGCGCCCACTGTCCGCTCTGCTGGGAACCTTCTTCCTCCTCTTTCTTACCCAGTCAGTTTGCTCAAGCTTGGTCCCGCCCTCGGAGTATTCCCTGACCCTCCTAAACCAGCGAAGCCCCTTCCCTGTTTTATAATCTCTAGAATATGGTTCATCCCTGCCTATGCATCAGACTCACCTTGGAAGCGTTTTTTTAAATGCTGTTCCCCGGGACCCACTTCCTGAAACTTGGTTCCTTTGGTCTGGTGTCAGGTGCCAGGATCTGCATTTTAACCTGCTCCCCACCTCATTCTGATATGCAGCCAAGGCTGAGAACTGCTGAGTAATAATTACGATGATCCAAAGAATCCCTTATCTGTGCTTCTCATAGCCATCAATTTGTTGAAAAACGAAGTTGAGAAAAAAAAAAAAAACTGATTTAGTGGGAAAACTTGAAATTCTACGAAGCTATCTGGAAACTTGAGCCCAGGTGCCATGAATAGTCAAGCGCCACCACAGAAAAATCAGTGTGATGGATGGGGGCTGCTCTAGCCCCGAGGGGTGACGTGTACTACGTGGTATATGCATCACATCGCTTTTCTAATCCCCAGTCACATTGGGACTCGGGCCTTGGAGAGAGGACTGAGGGCCCTAGGCTACAGTTGGTGATGGCTACCATTTCTGGACAACGTTGCATCTGCCCAGCCCAGAGTGAAGCACTTTATGTGCTTGTCTTCCCGAATCTTTGGCACCTTCCTGTGAGGAAAGCATCATCTTCGATCCCATTTTACAGAGGAGGAAACCGAGGCCCAGAGAGAGCAGTAGCTTGCCCAAGGCCTGACCCTTACTGGGAAGCAGGAAGGCTGGGCTCTACACAGGCAGACTCCAAAGCCTCATTTTTCTCAGGCTTGGCCCTTAGGACACCCACAGGGGAAACACCAAGGGCTCTTGTCAGTGGCACCTGTGTGCCCTGCTAGTCTGGGCAGGAAGCACTGCCGGTCATCAGATGCCTGGGCCTGGCACACGCTGGCTACTCAGATTCCCAGTGGGCCGGGCCAGCAAGGCTGGAGCCAGGCAGTCGGGTGGGGAGGCCACTGTGCTCCCCTCCCCTGGAGGGAGGCCTGCACTTGGAGCGGTGCCCTGCTGCTTTGGCCACCCTTCAAACCTCAGGACGGATTTAGTGTCCTTAATCCTCCTCTTGGGTCAAGCGCTGCTTGTCACCGGCCTGCCTGGGACCCCTCTGAACAGCCTCTTCGGTGAGGCCTGCCTTTCCGAGCTCAAAGGCCCACGGGTCTGTGTCTGTGGGAGGGTCAGTGGGCTGGAGTCCACCCGGCTGCTTTGTCACTACCAGCCTCCTTTGTAAAATGAAGACTGTCTCCGCAGCAGACTGGCAGATGACCTTGATGCCGCATAGTCCTCCCCATTAAGAGGTGGGGTCTGCTGCTACCGCCGTGATTCAGGGCTGCCCTGTGACTTGCTCAGGCTAATAGAATGCAGCGGGAGTGACGATGTGCCGGTTTCAAGTCTGGGCCATGAGAGGCCTTGCGGCTTCTGCTCTTGCTGTCTCAGAACCTTTCCCCTGCCACATGAAAAAGCCCAGCTAGCCCACTGGCAGATGAGAGACCATGTGGAGAAGCCCACCAGCTTACCATAGACTCAGGCCAACAGAGAACCACCCAGCTTAGCCAAGCCCAAATTGCTAACCCATGGAATTGGGAGCCAAATAAGTCGCTACTATTTTAAGCCACTTAGTTTCCAGATGTTTGTTACGCAGCTAGAGCTAACTAATACCTCCTCTTCCAATCCTCTTTGGCTGGGGAGGAGTAAGGAACACTTTGGACAGTGCCTGCCACAGAGAGGATGCCCACTAAGTGCTGGTCCTCTCCTGCTCCTGCGTCAAAGGTGCAAGAAAGAAGGTGAGGCCTCTTGTGGGGTTGGTGATTTTTACCACCAATTTTATCTCACATGAGGTTGGTTCCCTTCTCCATGTCTTAGTTATAGAGGGTCTCCTGTTGGTGGCTTGGGGTTAGGTACCCTTCATGCCCTCCTTGACTAGTGTTTTAGATCCCAGGGAATCCACGGGAACACCCAAGAGAGAGCATGTTGAGAGAGAAGGGAACCCCAGCCTTGAAGGAGTGGACCTCAGAAGAGGAGCTCATAAAGGGGCCTGAAGACGAGTGGGGGGGATTGAGGGAAGAGGGCATGTCCTGGGAGCCCAGGGAAGAGCATGGGAATCATGAAGGAGGAGGAGGGGTTAACCGAGTCAGTGGAAGAGGATTGACAGTGACAACTGGATGTGTCCACCTGGAGGCCAGCCATCAATGGCCCTGGAGATGGGATTCTGTGGAGTGCAGGGGATGGAAGTCTGAGCACAGTAGCTCAGGGAGTGAGCTGGTGAGCAAGGGAAGGCATGCAGTGTGGACGTATTATGTTCCCCAATATTCTCTTATGTATGCATTTCTTCAGTTCTATTAGGAGCACCTCCTATGCCCCGACGGTCTGGGGGATACAGAAGTAAACAGTACAGACTACATTTTCCAGAAACATGAGATCCATGAAGAGACACAGAGAACATGGACAAATGAATAAATGAACCAATGAATGAGTGAAATCTTCTTGGGTAAATGCCCCCAAGGGCTAGCCTTTCGCCCCAGCATAGCACTGGGGCCCAGCACACAGGCTCTGGGGTAGGACAGCCCCAGCTCTCATACATCCAAGCTGTGTGACCTTGGGCAAATGACCTCACCTCTCTGGGCTATGGCCTCTTCCCCTGTGCAGTGGAGCTGTGGTAGCTTCAGGCTCTTTGGGGAGAAGGAGCAGGGGGACCTCGAGGAGGGAGGGCTCAGTGATCAGCATGTGGGTGGGAGAGGCTCCCCTTGGCTGGCGGATCCCCCAGGGAGCTGTGAGTTTGATCTTTTTGTTTTTGTGAAACACACCTGACCAGGTGAATGCCTGTTTTTTTTTGTTTTCTGTTTTTTTTTTTTAAGAAGGGGAAAAGAAAATGGGGGAAGAGTTGTCTGTGGAGTGGAGGAAGGAAGGTGAGGGGCAGGAGGGACACGGGACAGGGTGACGGTGGCGGGAAGGCCCACTGAGCCCTGCCCGAATGCAGCTCCTATTCTCAGCTCTCCGACCGACCACGTTAGTTCATTTAATCCTCACGGAAGCCCAGCGAGGCAGGTGCCCAGTGATCATCTGCACTTTGCCAACAGGGAAGTGAAGCAATCCGCCCCGTGTGACAGAACCTGGGAGGACTGGAATTCCAGGACTGGAATCCTGGAGGCCTGATTCCAGAGCGGTGGGGGCAGGGGGTGGCTGTCTGAGCAGACAGAGCCTGGGTTGAGGAGCTCGCAGCCTTGGCTTGGGGCCCGGAACTGCCACAGACTTGCTGCGGGACACTGGCCCTCTTCGGACCTTGGTTACCCTACCTGTGCCAGAAAGGGGCTAAGCCCAGCCATCTTGAACTCCTAGAGGGTCCCCTCTCTTGGCCTCTTCCTGATCCTCACTGGGGCTTAAATGCCCCATCAGTCCCTGTCCCCAGGCCATGGGGATGCAATGCCCAAGGCCTGTCCCTGACTCAGGCCCTGCCTCCTGCCCGGCCTCTGCCAGAACCCTCCTCACTGGCTCACTTCCGCTTGAGCCCCCGGGGAAAAGCCAACTCACATGACACTCTCTTGCTAAAGAACCTTCAGTGGCTCCCGATTGCCCTTCGAATGATCAAATCCCTCAGCCCAGCCCTCAAGTTCTCATAAGCCTACCTCTCCACCGGGACTGCCAGCTGCCTCCCCTAAACTCTTCTGACCGGCCACATGAAAGGATTCTCCTTCCTTTAGGCTTTTCCCACTGTTATGCCTTGCTCCAGCAGCCCCTCTGTGGGTCCACCCCGCTATTCCCCAGGCCAAGCAGAGGGCTTCTCCTGAATTAGGGGACAGAGCTTGGTAATTCGTCTCACCATTGTGCATTTTGTGCAATTACTCCTGTGCTCCTTGAGGCTGGGGGCAGAGTCTGGCCCTCTTTGTACCCCCTGCACCCCCTCCCCAGGCTCACGGGGAGGATGAAACAGCGGTGGGCTCTCAGCCCAAGAAGCCACAGGAGATAAGCCTCAGTGGAGCCCCAGTGTCCTAACAGGGGACTGTCAGGCAGCAGAGACTTAGCATCTAGGCCTAAGGGGCCTCCAAACCTAAGCGAACCCGAGAAGCCGGCAAGCCCCCCCATCTTGCACCCAAAGCATCTCAGAAGACGCCAGCCAGAGGCTTACCTGAGGCCGTTGTTGCCAACGGTGGTTCTGCTGCGAACAGCTGTACCCTGTGCCAATTTCCATGACTGATAGAACTGCATCAGTCAGCAGTGGAAGGAAATCCTCAGCTCACTGCCGATTCCAGGTACTTCTTCCAAGTGGGAGGTTTCCTTGAGACCAAAATTGGTGTGCCCCGGAGTTGGCAGGAGGCGCCTGGCACCGAGCCTGTCTTCTTGGCCTCCAGGAGGCTCAGATCCCTCTGCCTGGCCAGAGGGAAGAGGCACTCTTAGAAGGGAGCTGGGGCTGGGAGATGAGGCTGGGACAGAGGCAGGGATGGGGGACCCGAGAGGCGGCCCAGAGGTGGGCTGGAGGTGGGTGAGGTCATCAGAGGCCACTGCAGGTCCCTTGAGCTGGGCCGACCTGACTCAGTGGGGCTTCAGGCAGGCGGTCACATGACAGCTGGGGCAAAGGCCCCGATTTCCAGGACACCGCAGCCAGGCCACTTCCCTAGTTGTGTGTGGTGGATGAGGTTTTTCAAATAACGCGACCCTCACAGGGGGCTGCAGGAATTCAATGCGACGAGAAGCAAGTGCAGTTCTCAGTACAGGGCCCAGGGCAGGGGAGGCCCCCATGAGCAGGCGCTGTTAGAACTTCAGTCCTCGTGAGAGCCCCACGAGGCGGGGGCACTGCAGATGCCACTTCACAGATGAGGCCCAATCCCCCGGAAGTCGAGACTTTCTCCCCAAAGCAGTGGCCCCCGACTGTCCTCTCCACGTGCGCAGCTCTGTGTCAGCCTCCTCCACAGTCTCCTAGCCTCCATCTCACCCCTCCAGTCCTCCTCTCTCAGCTCGCTCTGCAAGGCTCGGCCCCCAGAACCTTCGGAGGCTCCCCGCTACCTGCAGAACAGAGAACAGCCCCTCCTTTGGTGCTCCAGGAGGCCTTGACATCTGGCCACACCCTCCTCCCAGCTCTCCCCCTCCTTGGTGCCCAGATGTGCCCTCTGCTCTGCCCCTCCTTGCCCTGGTCACTCTGTTCTCTTCATCTGACACTTTGTCCAGTCCCTGCTGAACCCCCTCCATTCTCCAGGCACAATTGAGGGCCACCCCCTCCGGGAAGCCTGCTGCATTTCCCAGTCCCAAGAAACCCCCAGCTCCTGGACGTCCGTGACATTTTTCCCACCCTGCCCTTGCAGCTTCTGTACTTACAGGGGATTTGGAGTTGGACCAGCCAAGACTCAGTAAGTCATTCTGCCTCCCTGATCCTCCATTTGCCCATCTGTAAAATGGGACTTGAGACTACCAGCTGCTCCCTTGGCCTGTTGGAAGAATGAAAAGAAGGCACAGATGCAAAATGAGCTTTGTCATCTCCAAGTTCCAGACACGTGGGAGAACCACCCCGGCGTGGTCTCCCCGGTAGCCACCCCCTGTGGCCAAGAGGACTCTGCTTTAGGGGGAGGGAGCACAAGCCTCCCCATTTCCCATGGCCAGTGACAGGTCTGGGGTGGGTGTGCCACCAGGTTCTGGCCAATGAAACGTAAGAGAGAGTCTGCTGAGGGGCTTTTGGGAAAGGTTTTCCTCATGGGGAGAAGAGAAGGACACCTCACTGTTCAGAGGAGGAAGTTGTTGCCCCGTCTCTCCCAGCTGAGGGCACTTGGTAACCAGAGCTGGAGCCGTCATCTGTGTCCATGAGGGAAGGTGTCTCTGACATGCTGAGGAAGGTGTCATCGCCGAGGGTGGGAAGTCAGAAAGTGCTGGGGTCCCTGGAACAGCACTGAGCTACTGAGTCCCCCTGAGATCAGAGCTGAGACCTGAGTGACAAGAGCCATCCATGTGGTAATTGAGGGGAAGGGTGTTGCAGGCACAGGGAACAGCCAGTGCAAAGCCCCAGGCAGGAGGGAGCTTGGTGTATTCTGGACCAGTGTGTGTGCGTGTGTGCATGTGTGCGCATGTGTGTACATATGTGCATTGTGCGCGCGTGCGTGTGTGCATACACATGTGTGCGTGTGCGTGTGTGCACACGTGTGTGTGCGCGCGTGTGTGGCTGGAGCAGGGAGAGTGAGGGGGAGAGTGACAGGGGATGACATCAGGGATGGCAGGGGCAGGATGACACAGGACCACACAGGCCACAGCCAGACCTTTAGATTTTATTCATTGTGCCCCAACTTTTATTATAAAAATGTCCTAAAATTTGAAACATTTGAAAGAATATAGACTAAACACTCATATATTCCACCTAGGTTCAACCACTAGGTTGTTTGGTTTTTTTATATTTATTTATTTTGGCTGCACTGGGTCTTAGTCGCAGCATGCAAACGCTTAGTTGAGGCTTACATGCGGGATCTAGTTCCCCGACCAGGGATAGAAACCTGGGCTCCCCGCACTGCGAGCACAGAGCCTTACCCACTGGACCACCAGGGGAATCCCACAACCACTGTTAATGTCTTGGCATATTTGCCTTATCTTCACATAGGTGTGCTTTTTTCTTTCTTTCTTTCTTTTTTTTTTGGCTTGCAGGGTCTTAGTTGTCCAAGCAGGGACTGAACCCGGGCCACAGCAGTGAATGCCGGGAATTCTAACCACTAGGCCACCGGGGAACTCGCTCCCCTGCCACCCGCCTGCTGCCCGCCACACACACACACTTTCATTTTCCCCTTAGCATTTTTTTTTTTTTTTTTTTGGG
>NW_020175040.1:124505-136590 GCF_003031525.2 Neophocaena asiaeorientalis asiaeorientalis
CCACCCTCTTTCTTTTCCCCCTTAATTTTTTTTTTTTTTTTTTGCGGTACGCGGGCCTCTCACTGTTGCGGCCTCTCCCGTTGCGGAGCACAGGCTCAGGACGCGCAGGCTCAGCGGCCATGGCTCACGGGCCCAGCCGCTCTGCAGCATGTGGGATCTTCCCGGACCGGGGCACAAACCCATGTCCCCTGGGGGACTCTCAACCACTGTGCCACCAGGGAAGCCCTCCCCTTAGCATCTGAAGAAAACTTGAGAACTTTATGTCTTCTGACTCCTAAATACTTGATCATATGTCTCCTAAGAGCGAGGACATTCCTCTGCATAAGTACATTACCATTATTACTAGAGAAAATTAAAATGATTCCCTAATTCTCAATCCATCCTCAAGCTGACCCTGAATGTCTCATGTGGCTGGGTCTTCCCTCCTTCCTTCTTTTCTTTCCTGGACCCAGGATCTAATGAAGGATTACATGTCGCACTTGACGACTATGTCAAATTCTTTTAAGCTAGAACAGTCTCCCACCTGTTTCCCCCGACGATGACTTTGTAAAAAGTTTATTCATTCGATTGCCTTATTAAATTGAGGTTTGTCGCACATTCAGTGAACAGATTTTCAGGATGCAGCTTGGCGAATCTGTACACATACAATCACCACCCAGGTCAAGATAGAGAACATTCCCACCCTCCCAGAAGGTTCCCTTCACTCTTCCAGGGGATCCCCACCCTGCCCAAGGCAGCCAAGGATCCATCCATCGCCGCAGGCCGGTTCGGGTATCCTGGAGCTCTGTGGACACGGGGCCAGACAGCGTTCTCGGGCAGGGCTGCTTCTGCTCAGCCTGACACCCGCGGGAAGCGCCAGGATGCAGGAGCCTCAGCTCCGGGCGGAACACACTTTCCTGTTGTCCTGTCGGGGGGCGTTTGGGGTGTGTCTGGGGACACTGAGTATGGGGTCCAGGACAGCTGTAGTGTCTACTGGTTTCCTCGTGGTGTCACCTAATGTGTCCTGATGTCGTATGAAGCAAAACGCATCGAATTCACCAAGTCAAGATTTTGCAGGTAGGGCTGTGCCTCACGTATCACATCCCACCCAGAGATGCCCAGGATGGCAGGTGGTCCCTCCGTCTGTGATCTCAGGTGGGTCAGGTAGTGGCCCCAGAGCTTTCCGCCGTTAAGGTAAGTTTTCGTTTTTCTGTCAGGGTCAGTGGAGGGTTTTGAGCAGGAGAGTGATGGGGTCTGACTTACGTTTTTAAAGACCACTTTGAGTTCCATCTGGAAGAGAAGAGACTGCAGGGGCAAGGCCAGAGCATGGAGACCAGTGAGGGGGCTACTGCAACAGTCCAGGCGAGTGAGCAGTGCTACAGCGGTGGTAGTGGAGGGGACGGCTGTGCCTGCAGCCCCTGCATGGGCTGGGCCCTCCTTCAACATCGGCTGGTCCGGGCTGAGCCTCCAGAGGGCAGAGACTCACGCACCTCTGCGTGACCAGCACCCACTGCCCAGCTTGGGGCCTGGCAGAGAGGACATCCTAGTCATACCTGGGTGTGACTGAATTCGGGGAAACTGTGGCTTTTGTTTTTGTTCTTAAGATTTTTTTTGATGTGGACTATTTTTAAAAATTAATTAATTAATTTATTTATTGGCTTGTTGGGTCTTCGTTTCTGTGGGAGGGCTTTCTCTAGTTGCAGCAAGTGGGGGCCACTCTTCATCGCAGTGCGCGGGCCTCCCACTATCGCGGCCTCTCTTGTTGCGGAGCACGGGCTCCAGACGCGCACTCTCAGTAGTTGTGGCTCACGGGCCTAGTTGCTCCGCGGCATGTGGGATCCTCCCAGACCAGGGCCCGAACCCGTGTCCCTTGCATTGGCAGGCAGATTCTCAACCACTGCGCCACCAGGGAAGCCCAATGTGGACTATTTTTAAAGTCTAATATTGTTTCTGTTTCATGTTTTGGTTTTTTGGCTGTGAGGTATGTGGGATCTTAGCTCCCCGACCAGGGATCCGACCCACACCCCCTGCATTGGAAGGCAAAGTCTTAACCACTGGACTGTCAGGGAAGTCCCGACTTTTGGGGTTTGATGCTGCAAAAAAACCAAAACCAAAACCAAAACCAAAAACCCCAAAAGACAGAACAAGAGTCTGACTTGGTTACCCAGCAGGCCTTGCAGCAGTTCTGATTAATAAGACTCTCAGTCCTCCGCCCCGGACACCAGGGAGGCCTCTCTGCTTTTGAGGAGCTCCATTCACATTGCCCCAGAGGGACAAACAGTGTTGACAACAGTCAGATCTGCCTCCTGGCGACAGAAAGTTCCCAGCTGAGGCGTGGGACAGAGAGCTCTCCCGGCCTCCTCAGGCCTCAGGCTCATGCCTCCCCACCGTGGTCCAGGGTGGGAGGGTCAGGCCCCTGCCTGTCATCTGTACCTGGCAAGTCGTCTCCCAGTGCCCCGGGGGTGGCTCCTGCATGAATCCTTCTGACCCAAGGTTGCCTGTGTCAGTTACCCATCACTGTGTAACACGTTACCCCGAACAACAACAAACATTGCTTACAGCTTGTGTTTTCTGTGGGCCAGGAATTTGGAAGTGGCTTAGCTGGGTGCTCTGGTCTAGGGGGGTGTCTCTCATGAGATCGCTGTCATCAGAAGGCTTGACTGGGCCTGGAGGCCCTGCTTTCCCAGTGGCCGGCTCACAGGGCCAGCTGTCGGTGCTGCCTGCTGGTGGGAGGCCTCAGGCCCTCTGCAACGGCTGCTGCCCTCATGGCAGCTGCCTCCCCCCAAGTAGGACGGAAGCTGCAACGCTGTGTGACTCAACCACGGAAGTCACACACCGTCATTTCTGCAATATCCTATGGGTTACACAGCCCTGCTTGGTGGGAGGGGCTGCACAAGGGTGTGACTATCGGAAGGAGAGAATCTCTGGGACTCACCTTGGAGACACGCGGGCAGTCGATGGCAAGTAACAGCGAAGAACTTCTGTCTATTTGCCCACCCTCCAGTCATCCGGTGTGCCAGGCCCTGTGCTAGGCCTTGGTGTGCAGGGGTGAGGTAAGCAGAGAAAGAACTCCATCCATTCAGAGAGTTCATTAGGTGGGCAAGCCCTGTGGGCCACGCAGGATGAACAAGCTGCCCAACCTGGACAGAGCCTCCTTAGCCAGGGCCTCGCGCACCAGCCAAGGCCTCACATACACGGCTGATGTGTCAGGAGTACTGGGACGAAGGGCAAAAGGACCTAGGAGAGAGAGAAAGCTCCCGGCCCTGCAATCAGGGGAGGCCGCAGGAGGAGGTGGTGTTTGAGCTGGTGTGGACGTCCAGGAGAACTAGGCAGGTGGGGGACAGTGTCACGCAGGGATCAGGGCAGATGTGGGGGCTCAAGCCCATGCCTCCTGAGACACACTCTCCAACTCCTACTTGACACAAAGCAGTTGTTCACGCACTGTGTTGTGTGCCATGGCCTGAGCTGGCCACTGGGATCCAGCAGTGGATGAAACAGCCCTCACAGTGCTTCAAAGTATGGTCCTGTGTCAGGGACAGGGTCTGGAGATGCCCTTGAGATCATTACTAGTACTAAAAGTAGCTCTATCCCGGTCAAGCCATGTCCACCCATCATCTGATTGCAGTAGGCACAATCATATCCCCATTTGACAGATGAGGAAACCAAGGCTCAGGGCTGCAAGGCCTGGCCAAGGACACGGAACAGGGCCTACTCCCAGGCCGTGTACGTGCGTGCCCGGGGCCCAGACAGATGCGGGTGCAGCAGCCCTTGGCCTGGCTTCCTGGGGTGCACTGGGCTGAAGGTGCTGCCCCTCCGTCACCACCAGCAGGAGATCCCTGCAGGCCCAGGGCTTCACGACATGGGAGGAGGGTGTGTGGAGTCGTGTGGCTCAGCCTCTGTGCTCAAGGTCAACCTTATGACCAATTAGTGGGGCCCGAGAGTCACATGCGGAGGGATTTTGGGGGATTGCAGTGGAGCAAAATGTCCCTGGGCGTGACCTCCTTCCACAGGGAGAGCTGCAGAGGCCCTGGGCTACTGGGGGGCTCCTGGGGGTCTGCCCCAGCTTCAGAGCCCCAAGTTCCAGAGCCCCGCACAGATTCTCCCCTCTTCCACGCCCCCACACTCGCACAGACCACAGTGGTTAAGGCCATCACGGCTGAATGAGCACCTTGGCGAGGCAGGCCTCATGCTGAATGCTATACGGGCATTACTGCACTGAGCCCCCATGGCCCTCCATGCAGGTGTGTCCGCATTTCACAGACAAGGGGACGGAGCTCAGTAAGGTCAAGTCAGTTGCCCAAAGGCACAGGCAACCCAGAGGCAATGCCTGTCAAAATATACCTGCAAAACACCCGCTCTCTCCGTCCTTGCCACCATGCTGGTCCCATCTTCTTGCATCACTCGCCTGGATGAGGCACAGGTGGGACAAAGGATGCTGAGACATCTGGGTACACTGTACAAGCTGAACACACACCTCTGGGTGCCTCTCAGTCTTCGCAAAGGTAACCAAGTCTTGAACTTGGTGTTTCTCGTCCAAATGTATTTTTATTCTTTTACTATTAATACTTATGTATGTACCTACAAATAACATGTACCAAAGGTCGTGTGTGTCTTTAATCTTTCTATAAAGAGGACCACACGAACACTCTCTTCTGGAACTTGCCTTTTCTCCCTCCGCAGTGTATTTCTGAGGTTCAGCAAGTTGGTACGTGTAGCTGCAGGACACTGATTCTTCACCGATGTATAGTGGTCCACGGAAAGGCTCTTACTTAAACTGCTGCTCCTGTTTCACTCCCAATGGTTCAGGCAGGTGTGATTCTGGTTCTCATATTACAGATGAGAAAGCAGGCTCAGAGAGATCAAGGAGTTTGTCTGGGATTAGCCAGCTTCTGAGGGGCAGAAACCCCCCTACTGCGTCCCAAATGATGTGGCTCACAGCCTCCTTTATATTAAGATCTGCAAACAGAAGGGGAAGAGACCACGCAGCCGGGCTAGCACTGAGGCTGTCTCAGCCCTTGGGGGGGCAGCCAGGAGGGGGTCTTGACATGATGTCCCCTGGGAACGTAGCCCAGGGACACAACGCACAAGTCACAGGGGGACTGCCTGGCTCCATACGACACCTCCTGCCCAGGTTGCTGAAGAAGCCGGTCCTGAGCCAGACTCCACTCGAAGCCTCAGTTTCCTCAACTGTAATTTGGGGATACTCATGGTACCTGCTCAGAGGGAGGCTTGAACATTGTTTAGAGCATCTGATATTTAATGATCCCGAGGTGCTTCTACTCCAGTTTTGTCCAGATTGATTGATTGATTGATTGATTCATTCAACGAGCATGTGCTAGGCCCCTGCCCTGGGCCAGGTGCTCAGTGTGGGCCTGAGGGCCCAGTGTCTATGAGAATGAGGGGTAAGGAGGGCACAGCCGCAAGCCACAGCAGACGGAGCTTTAGCCACGGACTGTGCGCTGGCTGTGTGACCCTGGGCCACCCGGCTCTCTCGGCTCCTGTGGGAGAAGATGTGGGAGGTGCCCTGACCTGCACCTCCCCTCCCCGGTGTGGGCAGAGCACAGCCGGCAAGGGCACCAGGGAGCAGCCTGGAGCCCAGGGCCGCTGGCTGCTGGCGCTGTCCCCACACTGGGAGGGCCCTGGGGTGCAGCGCGGACACAGCCGGCTGTCAGCTCACGCACCAGACACGGGGTCACGTCGCCCCAAGGATGGGGCTGAGGAAAACCCCTCCCCTGCCCGTCTCCTCCGCCCTCCGCCTCCCCAGGAGAGGTAGCTGCTTCTCGCAGGGTTTCCACAGCCCGCACCCCACACCCACCCACCAAAACCTTCAGCACTTGGTGCCTGGCACAGGCCCCGCCCACCCTGCCAGGGGCGGCCGCTGTCAGGGGAGCCTGCCCACCCCCACGTCGTCGCTCAGGCAAGAGACACCGGCTTGACACAAGCACGAACCGGGCACAAGAGCCAATTCAGGTCACCCTCAGAGACAGCTCAGGGCTCAGACCACAGCAGGCCCTTCTGGAAATCTTATCTGGGGTGTCACCAAGTGCCAAGAGCCCTGTTGGTCCCTTCCACCCGACCCTGTTGCTTTATCTATTTCAACCTCCATCTTTCTCTGCCTCCTATGTCCCCAGCGGCTTCAGAGTGACCCATCGTGAGGCGATTCAAGGGGCCCACCCTCGAGGGAGATATGGCAGGCTGATGCAAGAGCTTGGTAATTGGGTCAGACAGCCTGGGTCTGATCTTGGCACTGCTACTCTCGGGCCAGCATAGTGGTCTGCCCAACAATTCACATTCAATAGGTGGGCTGAGCTTTCTGCCAAAATTTCCCAGATTTGATTCATGTCAGAGCTGGAAGAAGCCTTGGGGTGAAATCATGTCCCAGATGGGGAAACTGAGGCACAGGGTGAGTCAGGGATTGCCTGTGGTCACGCGGCAGAGCTGGGGCGAGTGTCCAGGCCTCCTGCTCTCTGGGTGGCCCTGGTAGCAAGATCGCAGCATCGGCCATTTCTCCAGAGCAGACACACATGTAATCGGCATCTTCTCTGTCTTGCCCTGCCACTGGTCGGGTGGGTACAGGGATTATAACAGCACCAACAGGGGGAGGAGGAGGGCCATGGCCCCTGCTCTGTGCGGCACTGTTCTAGGCACTTCTACCTTGAACTCACTTGATTTCACAGCAGCTCTAGGAAGCAGATGCCACTCTCCCCATTTTACAGATCAGAAAAGTGAGGCACACGGAGACTAATGCCAGGAACTTGCCACCTGGTTGTCCCCAGACCCCTGCTCAGGAGGGGGATTAGCTCCATTCCTACGAGGAGGGGGCTTGCCTCGCCCAGGGCCACATAGCTAGAACTCCATGCTACTGGGACTCAGACCTTGGGTTTGAGCCGGACAGAAGAGCGGGATGTGTCGTGCCTCTGAGGGTGCAGGCCAGAGAGGGGCTGGGCCGTGGATGTCCCAACCAGGCCCCAGCCTTGGCCTCCAAGGATGGGCGGGGTCACGGAGGCCGAGGGATGGAGGCCCACATGTGGCACCGCCCCTGACCTCCTCCCCTGGAGGCCTGCGTGTTCTCTTGCCCTAAGACTTCAAGGAGCCTGTTCTTCACCAAGCAGAGCCCTAGGCCCTCGGTGACCAGCCCTTCCTGCAAGCCTTGGGTTTGACTGCTGTTTCAAGGTTCTGCTGCTCTTTCTGGGTTTAGCTGCTCAGGGAGCTGGAGAGAAGGAGAGGGGGTCCCAGACTCCAGAAGCCCCGTGGGTGGCCCACCCCTGAGTCAGTGGCAGTGGGAGGCACTCCTTACCCCCTCGCACCTGCTGAGTGATCTTGGGCTGGACTCAGAGGCCTCAGTTGTCCCGGCTGTTGGACAAGGTGGTCTCTGAGATGTTTCCAGCTGCCTATTCTCTGTATTTGGGATGCTTGAATGTCTGGGAGGGAAAGAGCCATTGATGTATGCCTCATTTATCTCAGAGATAGAGAGGGGGGCAGACACAGCCGGGGACAAAAGTAGAACAGAGGAGGCACACAGGTAGAGGCGTGGAGTTGGGGGTGAGAGAAATCAGAGTTTGGAGAGGGGGGCACAAGTGAACCCGGCCAGGCCTGCCGGCCGTGAATGCCGGTGAATGGGTGAATGCCCTCCCCGAGAGCAGACACAGGGCCCCTAACCCAGGGGCAGCTGGAGGCAGCCCGGCCTGCCAGGCCCTCTTCCCTGCCCACCACATCCGGCTTGGGCCTGGCAAGGCCTTGGGGTG
Organism: Neophocaena asiaeorientalis asiaeorientalis; assembly: GCF_003031525.2. NCBI lineage: Eukaryota > Metazoa > Chordata > Mammalia > Artiodactyla > Phocoenidae > Neophocaena > Neophocaena asiaeorientalis. The sequence continues at coordinate 132,230 of NW_020175040.1, forward strand.
GGAGAAAGGGAATAGAGGGTCAGTGTCAGCTGTGAACCACCCCATTTCCCCCAGATCTGCCTGGGGAGTCAGAATTCAGCAACTGCTCCGTTCTGCGTGTCAGCACAGGATCACCTACTCACTGGCCTTGCTGCCCACATTCTCTGCCCTTAGCGGAATCCACTGTCCAAAAGCTGCGTCCCATCTCTGGACCAACGTAAGGATGGTTCTCACCGCCTAGAATGCTTTGAAGCCCTGTTCCTCCTTATGTCAGATACTGTCATGGTTCATTTTATGTGTCAATTTGGCTGGGCCACAGTGCCCAAGTATATGGTCAAACGTTATACTAGATGTTTCTGTGAGAGTGTTTTGGATGAGATTCACATTTAAATTGATGGACCATGAGTAAAGCAGATTTTCCTCCATAATGTGGGTGGGCCTCATCCAATCAGTTGAAGGCCTGAATAGAACAGAAAGACTGACCTCCCCTGAGCAAGAGGGAATTCTGCAGCAGATAGTTTTCGGACTTGAACTGTAACACTAGCTCTTCCTGGGACTCCAGCCTGCTGGCCCACTCTGTAGATTTAGGACTTGCCAGCTTCCATAATCACATGAGCCAATTCCTTAAAATAAATCTTCCTCTCTATATATACTTTCTATTGGTTCTGTTTCTCTAGAGACCCCTGGCTAATACAGATGCGCTTCAAAGGACACCTCCTCCAGGAACTCTTCCTTGATCCCTAAGCAGAGTCTTCCCCTTTGCTGGTGTATCGTAGCCCTTCCTGCTGCCTCAGTTACATAGCATTTGTCACACCATATCCCACTGAATTGTAAGTCCCCGTCTCCCTTACTGGAGGGTGAGTCCTGGATATTAGGGACTGGAGACAATTCACCCAGGTTCTCAGCACAGCCCAGCACCGGGTCTAGCACAGAAGAGATGCTAGCTGGATGGATGGAAAGATGAATGGATGAATGCATCATGGAAGGAAAGTAGGAAAGGAAGGAAAAATGGATGAATAGATGGAAAGACAGGTGGGTGGGTGGATAAAAGGTGGAGTGTGGGAAGGTGGATGGATGTGTGAATGGATGGAAAGATGGAAGGAAGGATGGGTGATGGGTGGATAGATAGGTAGATAGGTCTGTGGATGGATGGACGGATGGATGGATGGGTGGATGGATGGATGGATGGGTGGATGGATGGATGGATGGGTGGGTGGATGGATGGACAGATGGATAGATGGGTGGATGGATGGGGTATGTGTGTGGATGGGTGGAAGGATGAGTGGGTAGGTAGGTGGATGGGTGAATGAGGTCAAGTCCCTGTAGTCAAGGAGCTCCCAGGTGGGTAGGAGGGCTACACTTGCTCACAGCTCACCTCCACCCCAAGCAGAAAGGGGGCCTTGAGAAAATCCTGCAGACTCCCCAGGAAGTGATCTCCCCTTAGTCAGTGGGAGTCCCATTCAATCCCTTCTACAGAGACTCTATTTGGTGGTGGCCTTGTGGGTGTAGGGTTTGGAGTGTTCCATCCTTGGACTCAGTTCTGCTTTGTCCCCGCTGTGTGGACCTGGACAAGTCACTCTTGCTCTCTGGTCTCCTCAGAGATCATATCACCCAGTGGCCAAGTGCATGAGTTCTGAAGCCTGACTGCCCGGCTCTGTCACTCCACCTTCCCCTGCCTCGATCTCCCCATAAGTAAGCAGGGATAATGCCAGTCCCTTGCCTATGGCATTGTTCTGAGGAGTAAATGAGTGAATACACATAACGTGCTTGGAACAGTGCTTGGCACACAGTTGCTACCTACGTCACAGTGCAGCTGGGAAGGGAAAATGAGATCATGGGGGTGAAATGCTTGGCTGGGTGCCTGGAGTGTGGGAACCACACCATAAATTATGTTTCCTTGATCTCTAACATGATCCTGTTTTCCGGGTAGGGAAACCGAGGCTGTGAGAGGACCAGCAGCTTGGCCAAGACCAGGCAGCACGTCAGGGGTAGAAGCCAGGATCCAGACCAGGCCCGGCCGCCCCCCGCCCGCCGCCGTCCGTTCTGTCCAGAAAGCCCTAGGCTGTGAAGTAGGAGAAAGATCTCAGCGGGTGACGGGCTGGGGCTATAGTGCAAGAGGCCTCCGGGCTGGAGGCCCAGCCAGGAAGGCAGGAGGCATATCTGGGGATCCACATGTCATAGGGCCTGGCCAGGGGACCAGGGGACCAGGGGCGCAGCGGGAGGGCGTTGGGAGGGGCGAGGGCAGGGGAGGAGCTGCTCAGAGGTGGGGTCTGGAAGCCGCGCTCCAGGGCTCCGGCCTCGGTGGAGGTGGGATGGCGGGGCACGGCTCTCAGGCTGTGGAGATGCCCACTGTGGCGGTGGGCAGGTGAGAGGCACCGGGACACCCTGCCAAGGTAGATGTGTGTGGAGAGCGAGAGATGAGGTGAAGTTTTCCATACGTGCTAAGACTGAATACAGTGCCAGAAACGACGTGCAAAAGGCAGGATGGTCTCCCGTTTCATTCTCAAACGGATCGTGATGCCAGTAATACAGTCATGGGGGCATGAGGGCGCACCAGGCCTGTGGCTCAGGGCACCACCAGGATAACCCCGTGAGGAAGCAACGGTTACCGTTCCCACTTTGTAGATGCAGAAACCGAGGCACGCCGAGTCGAATGAGTGGGTAGCCCAGGTCTGGCCTGCCTCTGCCAGCCTTCCTTGCCCCAGTCGACCTGCCAGGTAGCAGGTAATGCCCTTGGTTCCGTACCGTGGGATGTCAGGGGGGTGGGGAAGATGGGTGGACAGGAAAGAGTGGGAGGGTATTCCGGGTGAGGGTCCCGGCTGAGGAAAAGGCTGAGCGTCGGGGGAGTGAGCAGAAGAGCGCGCAGGGCGCGGTGGAATCTTCTGGGGCCCTGCCGTCAAGCGTCTGAGCCATTTCTCAGCACAGCGTGGTGCCCATTTCCGGGATGAGAGCTAGGTATCCTGCCCGCCTCACAGATGAGGGAACTGAGGCATGGGTGAGGGTCAGAGGGAACCCGGGGTTTTGGAGTCAGGGTGGGGGCAGCGCTGGTAGGAGGGTGGTGGGAGGAGAGTGAAGGGCCTGAGAACTTCTCCAAGTAACAGGACAAAGCCTGGGAAACCTGATCGCTTGTTTACCAGCCTGGAGATTAAAATTGATTCTGCCAGGGAGCTTACCAGGGAGGCGGGCAGGTAGCAGCAGGCCTGCCGGAGCGGGGCAGGCTGGCGTATTCCAGGCCGTGCATGATGGCTGCAGTCACTAGCTCCAAGCGTGCTCTATGTCAACTTACTTCTTAAACTGTCTTCACAGCAAGAGGTAACCCTGACCGTGCCCTGGGCCCGGCCCCGGGCACTGCATACACATCAACAATCATAACAGCCCTCAGGCCAGACAGGGGTCCTGGGGTTATCCTCGTGCTGTACAGGCGGGGCAACTGAGGCGAGAGCTGCCTGAAAGCTCAGGGCAACGGAGGAGCGGAGCTGGGATTCGAACCAGAACCACCTGGCCCCAGGGTCCCTGAGCTCAACCCCTCTGCTGCCCGACACTATTGCTTAGGCCAGCATATTTAGAAAGGAAAAGCCACGTCACATCTGAGAAACGGCTGCTATGAACAGAAGGTACCAGAAACACAAATAAAATCAAGACAGAATAAGGCTTTGTAATAATTTTTTTCTAGACTCTGTTACCTGGGGGAGCTCAGAGCCAGAGACCTGCTTTCCGTTTGCTAAAGGACAGAATGGCCAGTGGCAGACAGGCATCCAGGACACCCCGCCCCACGCTGAGCCCTCAACTTGGTCAGGACTGAAGGCATTAGCTTAGCAAAGGGAAGGGCTCTCACACAGTGAGATTCTTCTCGAGGGCCATGCCCAGCTCTGAATCCATAGCTCTTTTAATCTTTGAGACAGCCCTGAACATCTCCACTTAACAGGTGACAAAATGGAGGCTCAGAGTTGTTGGTCACTTGCTTGAGGTTGCCCGGCCAGGGTGGGGTGAGCAGGGGCTGCCCAACCTGCCTGGATTTCTGCTCAGACTCCCACAGGCTGGCACCTAGTCAGGACCTGTCCTTTCCGCAGGTGCCTGTGGGGCGACCGTCCCTTGCTCAGTGCAGGGGGCTAGGCCAGTGCAGCCTAACCCCTAACCCTAACCCTAACCCTAACCCCTAACCCTAACCCTAACCCTAACCCTAACCCTAACCCTAACCCCCATCCCCATCCCCATCCCCACCCACACCCACCCTAACCCTAACCCTAACCCCTAACCCTAACCCCTAACCCCTAACCCTAACCCCTAACCCTAACCCTAACCCTAACCCCTAACCCTAACCCTAACCCTAACCCCTAACCCTAACCCTAACCCTAACCCTAACCCTAACCCTACCCCTAACC
>NW_020175040.1:137795-198204 GCF_003031525.2 Neophocaena asiaeorientalis asiaeorientalis
ACCCCTAACCCTAACCCTAACCCTAACCCCTAACCCTAACCCTAACCCTAAACCTAACCCCTAACCCTAACCCCTAACCCCAACCCTAACCCTAACCCCTAACCTTAACCCTAACCCTAACCCTAACCCTAACCCTAACCCCTAACCCTAACCCTAACCCTAACCCTAACCCCTAACCCAAACCCTAACCCCTAACCCTAACCCTAACCCTAACCCTAACCCTAACCCTAACCCTAACCCTAACCCTGTGTGTGAGGCAGGGCCGGCCTGCTGTCGGGAAGCCAGCGAGGCAGGGAGGACTCTGGGGAGCCCGTGGCCAGAAGAGGGGACACAGAAACCCACTGAGCATGGACCCTTCAGAACCACACACACACCATCTCCAGGATCTCGGGGAACCAGGCTTCCATGTGGGCCTGCCTGAGAGACAATGAGGACTGCCTGCTTGTGACAGATGAGGAAACTGAGGTTTGCGGAGGGGAAGTTTGCCCAGTTAGGACAGAGCAGAGCCAGATTTAGATCCTGATCTGTGTGGCTCCTGATTCTTGGCCTTTTTCTCAGCATCATCCTATCCCTTCAGGCGGACAGTGTCGAAGATCTCTTCCTTCCAAGACTAGAGCCTTCGGTGGCCTCCACTCCTTTCCTTCCTTCCTACCTTCCTTCCTTCATTCCTACCTTCCTTCCTTCATTCCTTTCTCCCTCCCTCCCTTCCTTCATTCATCAAGGACTCCCTGTGCCTACATGGCTGGCACTCCATGGTGCCAGGGACATAGCACAGGTCAGACACAGCCCTTGCCCTCCAAGAGCTGTCTGGCAGAGAGATGAACCCCCAACTCCATCTTCTCATGAGGGAAGGCCATGAGTTGGCCCAGGGAGGTAACTAACTCAGCCTGAGTCAAGGAAGGTTTCTTGGAGGAGGCGGAGCCAACTTAAGTGTGAAAGGAGGAGGGAGAGCGGGCTTGGTACCAAAAAGCTGGAGCTTTGCACACCAGGGAGAGAGTGTGGACCTCAGCCTGCGGGGGAGTGGGAGGATGCGCGTGGGGAAACGAAAAAGCCAGCAAGACCCAATCCCCCCTCCTCAGAAAACAAGCATCCCCCCAAGGGACTGGGAGCCCAGAGGTCCCGAGCCCCCTCCAAATCTGATATCAAGTCCTCACCAAGCACGTGGCCCTGGGCTGGTCCGACAGCAGGTGCCCATAAAAAGTCTAGTCACAGAGCCGCAGAGCTTGGAGGACCTTCGTGTATGTCGGCATGTGAACAAAGGGGAGATGGAGGTCCAGAGAGGGCACTGGACTTGCCCAAGGTCACAGAGCAAGATGGTGAATGACATGGGCTCATACCCTTCAGGCCCCAGCCCCCACTACCACCTCAAGGAGGTTGGCTGTCACTGTGTTTCTCCACAGAATTACTGGGCACCTGCTCAGGTCCACATGGATCTTGAGGACTCAGGGATGAATAATGATGATGATCGTGATGAAATACTTATAATACTAATAGTAATAGTACTACAATTGCCCTCCTGGGCACCTACCGTGCTAAGTGTTTCACATGTATACTACCCGCCATACTCACAAACTTTCTGAGGTGGATACTATCACTCTTCCCTCTTCACCTGGAAAGAGGCCCAGAGAGGTAAAGTAACTGCCCCGAGGCCCCACAGCAGGTAAGCGGCCGAGCCAGGATCTAAGCTCAGGCTGTCTGGCTCTGGAGCCCCCCATGGAATCATGACTCTCTTTGTCCTCCTAAGCCACAGTAGCCTCTTAGAGACCCCACAGTACATCAGGACAGACAGACGCATCTACTCTCTAATTATGTGGAAGATGCTCCATTGGAGAAGAGAGTGGCTCAGGTGATGACGGCCAGTCCCACCTCCTGGAGCTTGGCATCACCTCCAGGTATTGACGGTGCCGTGTCCTCAGTTTTACCTTTTCCTTAATAAGTCTTGGCCCTGAACTTGTAGATGTGTCAGAGGAGAGAAGAGTCTGACAACCTTGGCCAGGCAGGGCCAGCCCCCAGCCAGTGCCCGGCTCTCAACGTCGTAGCATGCACCCCTCCAAACTCCCCGCCTGGTGATGGCCTGGGTGTTGGCAGGCAGGGCTCTCAGCCTGCAGGTGTGCTCTGCCCACACCTTTCTCTACCAGCCTGTCGGAATGTAGACCCTGGCGGGGCCAGGAGGCCCAGGTGTGGTGGGTGAGGCCTGGGCAGGGTGGGGAGGGAGGTGTCCAGTGGGGAGCTGGGGGTGGCACTGGAATACGTGACCGCTGTGTTTGAACCCTGGTGCTAAACTTCCTAACTGGGAAATTCTGGACCAGTGTCCATACCTCTCAGAGCCTCAGTTTCCTCATCTGTGAAATGGGGATGCTGATGCCAACCACACAGTGTGTGTTGGGAGTATTGCGACGAGAGAATGTGAAAAACAAGCAGCATATGTCAATTAGATCTCAATAAAGGTGGAACTTAATTACTTAACTAATTTGAAAATTATAACAAATAAAGAGAAAAGCAACTAGCTAGTGCCAGGCATGTGGTAGATGTCCCAAAATAATGGTTTCCATCCCTGTGTGAACCTAGACTGCTTTCCAACCTTATTCAGTATTCAATCTAGATTAGTGGGAATAATGGCTTGTAGGTTTGGGTTAGGAGGAGTTTGAGGACCGATCTGGGATCAAGGGGGAAAAGGTCTCAGTTAATGATGTCTGTCATGGACCCAGGAGGGAAGAGAGGTGTGTGTGCCATGGATTTTCCATTCTCTTTTCCCCCTCCCCTCCCCTCTTCATGCCTCTCTTCTCTCTCTCTCTCCCCAGTTTCTGTTGGCTCCACTTCCAAAACACATCCAGAAACCCATCACTTCTTGCCACATCTACTGCTGCCACCTGCTCCAGCCACCATAATCTCTCTCACTTCCTCCCTTGTTCCTTCCTCGCCCTTTTAGCCTCTTCTCACAGAGCCCAAAGGGATATTGTTAAAGTCAGCCCTCATCCTTCCTCTGTTCGGCCGCCCCCCGCATGGCTCCCACCTCATCTGGGATAACAGCCAAAGTCCTCATAGTGGCCCACAAAGCCTGTGCAGTCTGAGCCCTGTTACCTCCAAGACCTCACCTTCCACCATGCTCCCCTGGGCTCCCTCTTCCAGCTGCACTGGCTCCTGGTTATTCCTCCCAAGTGCAGGGACACCCCTGCCTCAGGACTTTTGCATTTGCTTCCCCCAGCCTGGAATGCCCTTTCCCCAAATACTCACATGACTCTCACTTCCTTGGCTCTGTTCAGCCCAGGCTTCCCCCTTTTAAAAATGGCACCCCCATCCCTACCCCCTACACACTCTCAGTCTGTTTCCTGATTTATTTTTCTCTGTAGCGCTTACCAAATCCTAACACGCCATATACTTTATTTATCCATTTTTCTTACTATTTATCCCCCTCTAGCTCCACCTCTGTGCTGAAACTCTACCTTCCAGAAGCCCTTCTTCTCCCTGGACCCTGGGCCCTCACATATGCTGTTCCATCTATCAGGAAAGCAACGCTTCCCGCCTCCCATCTGGATGGTTCTCCATCTTTCGGGTCTGCCCTTAGACCTCACGTTCTGTTTCTGGAACAGTCCAGATAGTGAGCCCTCAAGGGCGGGGGCCACATACATCACGTGCATCATTGTGTCCATGGTGCTTCCTGGGCCCTGGTATACAGGTGGTGCTCAGTAAATGCTCAGTGAAAGTTTCACTCACACTTGGAATCAAAAGAGCTCCTAAATCCCTCCTTTGTCTGTCTGCACCCTTGCTCTCATCTTGGGATGGAGCTCCATTATTATTAACCATGAGCGCTAACCGTATAGCCTGTCAGAGTTTCTTCATGAAGCACTTTTGTCTGGTGATTCCCTAACTGCTCCGTGAGACCAGCAGCTCAGGGTGCTATTGGGAGTGGCTCAGAGAGGTGAGGGAACATGATTCAAGTCACACAGCTTCACCTTTCCTGGCCAAGGAGACAGAGCAGGTGTCAATGCTGGAGGTCCAGGGAGACCCACATGGCACAGCCGAATGCTTAAGGGTGAGGGAGTCCCACAGCTGTAACAGCCAAAATAGGGTGTCACTGGCTAAACCATGGGCTCTGAAGATTCCTCACGTTCTGGAAATCTGAGTTATCTGGGCCCAACTGGCAAAAGGAAAGAGGAAGCAGAACCCAGGGTGAAAGAGAAGAGAGGAAATCTGGGTTGGTTCTGCTCACACCAGCACCCTCAGCCCCATCTTACAATTTCCTTCTGTAACCTCTGCATGGAGTGTGTGCATGCCAGAACCAATTGGACATCCCCCCAGAATATTCCAGGCCTTTCCTGTGGTTGGAAAGATAGATGCCAGGTAGATCCTTTTCTCCCAACAACCCTCAGAGGACGTGATCCTTAGCGGGCCAGATGTACTTGGAAAATTTCCCATCTCTCCTGCCCCAGACCTCTTTGAAATCACTTGTGGCCCATCTTACTTTTTCAGCCACACAGGGGAATTTTCAAGATCACTAACATTTAGAGCTTTAAATTGTAAATGTTTCCAATATACACAGAAATCTTCCCATGACACCTCATGCGCTTTGCAGACGAGACTAACATTGCTAAACTTTCCTGACTGAGTCAGAGCCATACTACCTACCGAAGCACTAGCTGTAAGTCAGTGAGGTCATGGACACCAGACCCCGCATTGGTGGCCCCAGCTGTGTGCTGAGTTCTTACATTTTCCTTCCCCCTCTTTTTGTTTTCTGTTTTCCAAGAATAGCCACAGCATCTTCCATTGCGTGGGCTCTTCTTATGATATGGCTCTGACACTCCTCTCTTTGGGGGGTAAGGTCCACATGTTCTCTTCCCTTGGGTCTGGGTGGCCTGTGGCAAAGACAGAGTGATGCTGAATGGCTTCCAGTGCTAGGTCATAAAGGCAAGGCACCATCCATCTGGTCGTCTTCCTGACAGCCACCATGCTGTCAGGAAGCCCAAGTCATCTGTGGAGACCCACATAGGGAAGATCGAAGCCTCCAGCCACTTGTGCTGAAGGATGAACTGGAGTTGACCAGCAGAGGGGATGGGGAAAGGGCATTCCAGCAGGAAAAGGGAACAGCATGTGCAAAGGATCAGACTCAGAGGCAAGAGAGAGCTTGGCACACCTGGGCAGCACCAAGAGGTGCAGGGTGGGTGGAGCATACGGTAGAAACCAGAGGTGATGAAGAGTCTGTGGCCAGGTCACAAGAGGACTCCGGAGGCTGGCTGAGATGGAGGGACTGGGGAGACATGGAGGATGGTAACAGATGATCACAGTGCTTTATAACGATCTACCTGGCTTTGGCTGGGAGAGAATCCACTCAAGGGGCTGAGCCCGGCGACAGGGTGGGAGGGAGGAAATGAGCACCACTGGGGGCCTGGACTACGGTGGTGGCAGTGGGCGTGGAGCGAGAGAGCTTTAGAGGGGGGTGTGAGGGGCAGTGGCACCCAGTGGCTCTCTTGGCCAGGGCCAGGCTCATTGTGTTAATTACTAAAGCTGGTGTGGTGGCCTGGTGGGAGGGGAAGGGAGTGCATCAGTGGGTGTGCTGGCCTCTGACCCATAGGATGGCCACCTGGAGTCAGTCTCTGGCAGCAGGACAATGACTCAGGGTCAGAGCAGTGGACCATGTGGAGTATGAATCCCAGAGGCCTGCAGTCTAGGCTGCTTGCTGTCCCTCCCCTATCACAATCAGGCTGACAACAAGTATCGTTATTGAGTGCCTCCTGCATGTTAGGCACTGGCAAAGGGTGTTACACTGTTCTCTCTTGCAATCTTGGCGGCCTTTCTATGAATATGAGGTAGGTGCCCATTTTACAGATGAGGAAACTGAGACTCACAGAAGTTAAGCGACCATCCCAAGGCCTCTCAGTTCGGAAACGGTAGAACCAGGATTGGAAGCCAGCATTTTACAGGGGCTGTGTAATCCGCCAGCCTCGGGGAAGGTGGATGAGCAACCAGGACCTGCGTTTGTGGATTTGGGAAGAGCTTTTGGTGGGAGGATGCAGGCTCAGAGACATCTCATTGTAATGTCAACAGGAATGGGCCTGAGTCAAAGTCTGGACAAGCCAAATTCCCCAAATTTTGTTTGAAGAAATGATCCCACTGCTGAAACAGGAATAAAAGGTCGGAGAGCCAGGCCTGTGCTGAGCTGTGAGCTGGGGAGGGGCCCAGGCCAGATCAGGGGGATGCAGCCAAGCCTCCAGCCCAAGAGCGGCTCCTGGAAGAAGTTCTGCCCCAGCACCTGCTGCCTCCTTGCTGACTCCTGGTGGAGTTGCAGCTTTTGGGAAGTTCTCCGCCTGGGGTCTGGTCTCGAATGATTACATTATTCCTGTGGGGCTAAGGGGAGCTGCGGGGGCAAGGGTTAGAGCTGCATGGGTTGCGTCTCTCCCGTCAGATGCATCTCCCCTGGGTATGAGCCCCCATCCCCTGTACCTGTCCTGCCAACCTGGCTGCCTGGCAGATCTCCTGGGGAACTTTTTTTTTTACATATAAATTGGGTTTTTTTGGCTGCGTTGGGTCTTTGTTGCTGCGTGCGGGCTTTCTCTAGTTGCGGCGAGCGGGGGCTACTCTTCATTGTGGTACGCGGGCTTCTCATTGCGGTGGCTTCTCTTGTTGTGGAGCTCGGGCTCTAGGCGTGCGGGCTTCAGTAGTTGCGGCTCATGGGCTCTAGAGCACAGGCTCAGTAGTTGTGGCGCACGGGCTTATTTGCTCTGCGGCATGTGGGATCTTCCCAGACCAAGGCTCGAACCCGTGTCCCCTGCATTGGCAGGCGGATTCTTAACCACTGAGCCACCAGGGAAGTCCCTCCTCATTTGATTCTGACATGTGGCCAGCACTAGGAACTGGTGTTAAGAGCATTGCCTTTGGAGTCAGATACGTGTAGGCTCAACTCCTGACCCTGCTTCCGTGCTGAGTGACCTTGGGCTTGTTTGGCAACCTCTCTGAGCCTTTGTCTCCCCTTTCTATCAGGAATGACACTCCATTATGGGGCTGAAGGGATTAATCATATAATTTGGGCGCATCACTTAGTACTTAGAGCTCAAAAAAAACAGCAGCTAGGGACTTCCCTGGTGGTCCACTGGGTAAGGCTCTGCGCTCCCAAGGCAAGGGGCCCGGGTTCAATTCCTGGTTGGGAACTAGATCCCGCATGCCTGCCACAACTAAGAGTTTGCACGCCGCAATGAAGATCCCGTGTGCCGCAACTGAGCCCCGACGCAGCCTAAGTAAATAAATATTTTTTTTAAAAGGCAAGTAAAATAATCATGCTCATAGTAACATCGACCTTGCTGAGTAGAAGGGAACAGTTTGGGATTTAAAAGGAGCATGTTAAAAAGGCACTTCTGGAGCAGAGCTCAGAGGCTGAAACCATTAAGTTGAAGTCCCATCACAGCAAGACGTGCTTCATATTTTCCTCCTCCTTGAAGTTTCTGAAATGAATGCCATTATTGCTGACGTGGGCGGTTAATTTGATGTCTATGTGGGGTTTCTGTCTGGAGGAGCAGGAGATCCTGCAGTGTTTGACCCACTGATGTTTCCGCAGAGACAGGCTGAGGCTTTGACTGCTAATCAGAGCCCCCTCTGGCCCAGCTGTGTCCCTGCAGCACCCCTCCTGGGTCACAGGATGGAGGAGAGGGGGTGGGAGAGCAGGACCCTCGCCTGTCAGGCACATACCACGTGTCAGGCATGTCATGAACAACCACATGTAACAAGCCTGTGTCTGGCACTCACTACTCTCCACATTCTGTTGTAAACATGTTACATGCATTTCCTCATTTGATCCTCAGAATAACCTTACGAGGCGAGCATTGTTATTCTCCATTTTGCAGATGGGGGAACTGAGGCACAGAGCAGTCAAGCATGTTGTCCAAACTCACGCATGTTAAGTGGCAGAGGCAAGATTTGAGCCCAGGCCTGCTGGCTTCATGGAGCACGTGCTCACGCGCTCCTCGGGGCTGTCTGTCATCAGTGTGCTCCCAAACTCGCTCATCAGGCTGCACGCCGAGGGCGACTGCCAACACTCCATGGAGGAGCAAGCCAAGGCTTGGGGGCTGAAGCCCCAGGGCCACTGGCCTGCAAGATGCAGAGCTGCGATTTGTCCAGGCCTGTCTGACTTCAAAACCTGTCTTTGATTAGTTATCTATTTTATACACAGTAGTGTGTATGTGTCAATCCCAGTCTCCCAATTTTCTCCCCCCCGCCCCGCTTTCCCCCCTGGTAACCATAAGTTTGTTTTCTACATCTGTGACTCTATTTCTGTTTTGTAAATAAGTTCATTTGTACCATATTTTTAGATTCCACATAAGGACCTACTGTATAGCACAGGGAACTTGTCTCAGTACTCTGTAATGACCTATATGGGAAAATAATCTAAAAGAGTGGATATATGTATATGTATAACCGAATCACTTTGCTGTACACCTGAAACTAACAGAACATTGTAAATCAACTATATTTCAATAAAAATTAAAAGAAAAAAAAAACCAACCTGTCTTTGACCATCTGTGCTCCTGAGTGTATGTGTTATTCTTTCATTCACTCACTTGTTTGTTCATTCATCTCTCTCTAATAGACAGTTATTGAGTATCTACTGTATACTGGCCTTGGTCTGGGTGCTGGGAAGACAGAGATGAGATAGGTCCTCTGCCCCCAAGGCCCTCCCAGGCAGTGGGACAGACAAACTTCCCAGAGTTTGTCTGTCCCAAGAAAGAGACTGATTCTGTTTGCAGCAGTCTGAGAGGGCAACCTTAAGGAGGTGGGCATCAAGGGATGAATAGGAGTTCACCAGGGCCTGGCTAGGGGGAGAGAATCACCTCGCAAATCACGGCCACAGGTGGCAAAGGTGGTGAACTTTGCTAAGGGGGATGCAGTAGAGACAGACAGCGCTGTACTTGGATCTATGGTGCTGGCTCCATCACTCCCTAGAGGAGTGACCATGGGCAAGTCACTTCCTTCTAAGCCTCAGTTTCCTTTTCTGTATAATGGGGGCCCTAATGTCCACATGTCAGGCCCACAACCAGCTGATCACCTGGCCCTGCCTTTCTTGTTTGGGAGTGCTTGTCTGGTCTCTTCCTCTGTACCACGCTTGGGCTGGGCTCTCAGTCTGGTTCCCTCCCCAATCTCCCAGCTTCCATGCTCTCACATGTCCAATCTATTGGGAGCTTTCTGGGACACATTGCTGACCATGAACTCCCCTGCTCAACTTCTGCGGCTCCCCATCACTCTAAGATAAAACACAGGTCCTTAGTGCTATGGGCCTTGGAAAGCTGGCCAAACCTGCCTATCTGTCTCCTCACCCATGCAGCAAGAGGCTCGTGCTTCAGCCACAGAGCACACGTGTCCTTCTCTGAGGAGGCCACACTGTTGTCATGCCTCTGGGCTACAGCACATGCTGTTCCCTTGCCCAAGATGCTTGTCCTTGTTGTGTCTGATGAAACACCAACCACCCAGGTTAACAGCTATGGAGATGAGATCTGAGGGGAGGGACCACGGAGTCTGGAAGGATGGGGAAAAAGGAAAGGCAGTGAATATTGCCAACACCTTTTGCCACAAGCAGGGTTCTCATATAATCTGGCAGCCAGACCCCAGGCCTCAGGGGTGGGCACCAGGTCACCAGGAGGAAGCGAGGTGACTGGGCAGGACCCACAGTAGTTTCCCAAGCTGCCAGAAATCTGAAACGGGCAGTTCTGTCCTGTCTTGTCTGCGGTCGGCAAGATATTCAGCCAAAAACAAACACTCTCATTCCTGATTAAGGGCGATGTCAAGGACCCTGTAACCCAAAGAGAGGGCCTCGCCCGGAGGGTTGAGCCCGGCCACATGCCTCCTCCAGGAGGCCCACCTGGACCATGCTGTGTGATGCCCCATCGGTCACTCCTCTTCTCTGCGCTACTGCGTCTGTTGCCTCCTGCTCAAGGGAGACAGGACCCCACAGAGAGTTCTCCGCACGCTAAGGACCTTTCCTTCAGGTTCTATTCAGGGATGTTTTCAAGGCGCTGGAGACGTCTGAAGAGGGAAACACTCTGGAAGCAAATGGATCCCTCGGGTGGGAGTAGCCTCTTCCTGGAGCTTCATTTGATGTCATCCCTCAGTTGCCAGCAGCCAGGAAGGGCTTTTCCCAGGAGACGTGGGGGCTCCTGAGAGCTCAGAGGAGCAGATTTGGGAGGAATCTGATCCAGGACTGCCTTTTCCTGCCTCCCTGTCCATCCTCTGCCTACGTACATCCTGGGATGGGATGCTCGCTTCCTGGCCAGGAAGCCCACAATTCATGTGGAACCGGCTTCCCCATAATTCCCCCCTTCCCTGCCTCCATGCGTCTTGGGCTTCCTCACCCTGGAAACGGCTCTGCAGAGGCTTGAGGTTGGCAGCCGGCTCCCTGCCACTGCCCTGCCCTTGGGCGAGCGGTTTCCTCTCTTCTCCCTCTTCCTGGAGATCCTGGTGGTTTTCCACCCTGGCCTGAGCAACTTCATGCCTTGGTACCCGGGCTGAGCTGAACTAGGAAGCTGGGAGAGTTGGGAGCGGTGAAGCATGGGTTCTAATTCCTGGCTGTGTGTCTTAAACTCCCTGAGCCTCCACTTACTTATCCGTCAGATGGGAACAATGAAGCATCTCGCTCACAGGGTCATTGTGAGGATTAAAGAAGACAAGCTGTGGGAGACCTTTCAGTGCCTCTCACTGAGGAGGCTTCTGGGCCTCTTGGCCAGCCCACCTCAACCTCCTCCCCAGCCCAGCCCTCTACCGGCTCTCAGCCCGAGGGGACGATCATTTCCTCCCAACATGCTCTGCTCTTTCCAGCCCCCATGCTGTTTCCTCTGCCTGGTGCACTCCTCCCCCTTCTTGGCCCGCCAACCCCCACTCATACTTAAAGGAGGGCACCAGTTCCAGAGCCTTCCTTTCCTCTCTCTCAGGCAGAGCAAGTCTCCTTCTGTCCTGCTCACCCACAGTCTCCACGCTGGAGAGGTTTCCAGGCAGGATAACTGGGATGTGGGACTTGAAGATTGACCTATGTCCAGATCACATGACTCTGCACGAGACGCTTCTGCCCCCGAAGCTTGTCTGGCCTCATCTGAGAAATGGGGTCGAGAACCATGTTCTTGTTCTGTGCTCTTGCACGTCCTGTGAGCCACAGAGGTGACCCCGGTGTGCAGGTGCAGCTGTGCAATAGTGAATTTCCTGGAAAAGAAAAGCAATTTGGGCCTAACCCTCAGGGCCTGAGCAGTGGGGTTACGTAAGTTCCAAAACTTATTTTTCCCTGTAATTACGACAAAACTCCTGGAGCTCCGAGTGAATGGGCCCTGGCCTCAGTTCTCGCTTCTGCGCTTGTTGGGGCACACCCCAGAATTAATTTAATTACTATCCTGGGCCTCCTTCCAGGTGGGCCCTGCCAGGGCACCTCCCTCTGGATTTCATTAAGTCTCTTGTCAACATCGCCTGCTCAGTGCCGCTGGCTTCCCTTGGAGTCAGCCCACGGAGCCACAGCAGGGACGGGCGCCTGCCCCAGCCCCACATCATGGATTTTGTTTACCGTCTTCTTCACACAGATTCCTCCCTTAATAGCCCTGGAGCCAGGAGGCTCTCTGGCAGGGAAGTGGGAGGCTGGGGTCTGGGTGGAGGCGCGGAGGCAGCTCCCCTGGCAGTGTGGGCAGTGGCAGGACAGTGCCCACTAGAAAGAAACCAGGGTTTTAAGGAATAGAATGCAAATTCAGCTGGTGCCACGAAGGGAGGGAGCTAAATGGTTCTGGAAGCTCTGTTCACTCTTCTGCGTCAGCGGGAATCCGTGGAGGAACTTCTGAGCACAGATGCAGGCTGAGCCCTGATCGTGGTCTCACACGACTGCTCATCCCAGACACAACCTGGTTATAACGTAGCCTCAGACATAAACTAAGCTCTGATCCTGGTCATGACCTGGGCCTTGACCCCAGTCACAGATTGAGCTCTGGTTCTGGCTCCAGAGTGAGCCCTGATCCTAGTCACAGCCTAAGGCCCGAACTCGTCCCCAAACTAAGCCCTAGTTCTGTTCATAGACTTAGCCCTCATCCCAGTCATGAACTGAGGCTTGACACTAAGCTGTAGCCTGGGCCCTGACCCTGAAAACAGACTGAGCCCTGATCTTAGTTCCAGGCTGAGCCCTGATCCTGGTCATAACCTGGGCCTTGACTCTGGTCATAGATGGAACTGGGTTTCAGGTTGATGCCTCATCCTGGTCACAGACTGAGTCCTAGCTCCGGCCATACACTTAGGCCTGACCCTTGCCTTGGATGCAGCCCTGGCCCTAACCACAGACTCATCCGTAGTCCTGGTTCTCAGAATGAACTAACCTCTGATCCTGACTGGATCCTCAGCCCTGAGCTTGCTCCTTGTCTGAGCCCAAACATTAACCCTACCGAATCCTAACCCAAGTTATAGACTGAGTCCTCAGTCCTGTCCCTGATCCCCTGACCCCTACAGGACCTGTGACCCTAGCTCCTAACTGAACCCTGATCCTGGTCATAGACTGAGCCCTGACTCTGTTTCCAGACTGAGCTCTAATTCTGTTTCTAGACAGGGCATGAACTCGATCCCTGGACGACTCCCAGTTCTGGTTTCAGACTGAGCCCTAGCTCCAGCCCCACGCTGAGCCCCAGTCCTGGATGCTGCCAGACCACACCAAGTTCTCAGATTCTATCTTCTCAAGACTACGCCTTCCAATGTGCAAACCTGCCCCTAGAAGGAATCAAGGCAGACCTTAGTGCTCATCTCTCAGTCAAGAA
This sequence comes from Neophocaena asiaeorientalis asiaeorientalis, assembly GCF_003031525.2. Taxonomy (NCBI): domain Eukaryota; kingdom Metazoa; phylum Chordata; class Mammalia; order Artiodactyla; family Phocoenidae; genus Neophocaena; species Neophocaena asiaeorientalis. The sequence goes on from NW_020175040.1 coordinate 150,545, forward strand.
AAGGAAGTCCCTGAAGAATGGACCACGAAAGCAGCTTTGAGAGGCGAGCGACAGAGACAACCACTTCCCAACAAGAAACTGAGCTGGGCAGGTGGCTCTCCTGGAGGAATAGGAAGGGAGGAAAGAGAAAATAAGGTGTTGGGGGCAGGGGATCAGACAGCTCCAGGCCTCCACTCTAATAAGGACAGCGGCTGGGAGTCTTTTAATGTATCCAATTGAGAATTTTCCACTCACCCATCCACCCATTCACTCGACAAACACTTACGGGGCACCCAATGAGTCTGGGGTTCATCCGTTCCACCATGCACTCAGGAAGCACATGTTATGTGCAGTAGAGCCCACATTCTGTTTGGTGGGTGTCTCCAGGGTTGTAAATCACCCTCTGCCCTCCCGCTTACACCAGCGCTCCTATGGTGGGTCCCTGCGGCTTTGGGAAATGAGTCTGAGAGTCAGGGAGAGGTGGCAAGTCACCTTCCCTCTCCGGGTCCCCTTCCACCAGATGAGCAGTTGTGTGGGGTGAAAAAGATGACAGGAACACGCCTAAAGCAGTATTACACATACAGTCAGAGCTTAATTAATGCTGCCCCTTCCTTGACTGCTGGGGTTCCTGGGAGGATGCAGTGACTAACGTTACCCATAAAATTGTGAAATAATGGCAACAGAGGTTGCCCAGTGGAAGGCTGCAAGGCTGAGCCTCAGTCTCCCCGTCTGCAAACATTAGGTTTAGACTTGACAGTCCCTCCATTCTGACCACCTTTGGATGCTGGTAGCTGGATTTCAGGGTGAAAGGCGATGGCAACCTTCAGGCCCCAGACACCCTACATGTGGGTGTGGTTTCGGTGCTCTAGATGTTAGTCTGCTGCCTGGCAGAGTCCAGGACAGTATAAACCCTGCCCAGCAAACTCTCCCCGTGCCAGGGGCCCACAGATAGTATCGGCACAGCACAGCTGACCAGCCTGGAAGTCACCAAGGTCATGCTGGCCTTGACCCATGTTCAGCAGATTTTGGGGTAGCCTCGGGAAGTCACTACTCCCACCCGGCTCCAGGCTGCAGTTTCTCCATGCTCTCTGGGGCAGTGGAAGGAGCACAGACCTCAAAGGGCTGACGGCCTCGGGGTGAATCCTGGACGCTGCAAACCAGCTGGGTGACCCCGGCTGACTTAGTCTCTCTTTATTGTTTTAGTCTTCTCACAGGGAAGCGGGTGGGTGAGATGTCACTTTAGGACTGTGATTGACAAGTGGAGGGGATGGAGACCCCCGGCTCAGGCGGTACAGAGTACACAGCAGGCGCACTATTAATGCAGGCAGGCGTCATCACTACTGAGCTCAGATTTATACCCCGTGGTTCATGGGGGTGTGCGTGGGCGGCTGGAGGCAGAGGGAGGAGGACGGGCTGACAGGTGTGGGATCTTGTGCTACTTTTTCCCCAATGGGCTGCTTTGTAAGAATTTATTTGAAGAAAGAGGACGGAAGCTAAAAGTTATTATCACAAAAAAGGCCAAGACCACTGGGTTAGATGACTTTCCAGGGCTGAAATACCATGATTGACAAAGGACCTACTGCATGCAGGCTTGGGGGGCGAGGAGAGCCTCCCCTGGACTTGACTGCGCTCAGGGTGCTTTGGGGCCATGGCAGCGAAACGTCTCCCCACAGGGCCCACCTGGGATGGGACAACACTGGCAGCCGCCCCTAAAATGCCTTCTCTGCCTCAGCCCTGCTCCACGCTCCACCTGATGGGCACACTGGAGGATTACCAGCCAGAAGATGACGGAAGGTCAGAACCTGGACTCGCCGGCAGGGCTGGCAGCTCCAGAACCCTGCGCTGGCCCCTGACACGCTCGACCCCTGATAGCTGGGCGGCCCCTGGACGGTCACCTCTGTCCCTGTACGCCAACCTCACATGTCACTCAGAGGCATCCAGGTTCAGGTGCTTGTTTGTTCTGAGTTTTTGTTTTTTTTTTCTTGCAGATGTTTTGTTCTTAATTGTGGCCAACTCCAACTTGCCGTGGTTAAGCCAAAGCGGGAAGAGCTCTGTGGCCGGTGTTTGACCCAGGAAATGGTGGGGAGCGGCCATGAATGAGGAGGAAGGGAGACCAGGGTGGGTGGGGGTCAGGGGAAGTCATGTTTATTGAGCACTTACTGTGTGCCAGGCTCTTGGCACTGTGCCCTCAGGTGGGTATGACTGTCCTCATTATATGGACGAGAAAAATGAGGAGAAGTGCCTCGTTAGCTGTAGAGCCAAGACTGGCATAGAGGTGTGTGTGGCTCCCTGTCTAGTGCTTTTTGCAGGGCCTGTGGGCCTGGAGCCACTTCCTCCAGCCTAACGTGGTGGGCGGGGTGTGGAAACAGACACCCAATTCAGTCTAAGAAGGGAAATGAACACTCCGTCCGTTTTAGGGTGGTGGACCCTGTAGAACAAGGCAGCTTAAACTTAGTATATCTGCAGTGGCTCAGAGTGCAGGGTGTGGACCTGAGGACACAGGTATCCCTATGATTGGACAACTATTTATAAGGCACCTACTATGTGCCTGGCTGGAGCCAGGTGCTGGATGGATGAATGGTGAGCTGCAGCCTTTGAGGGTAGTGGGTGCTTTGGAAATAGGCAGTGAGGTGGGAGGCTAGGACACTCTATGGGGTCCAGAATTCAGAGGGGGTTGGAACCCCTGACCCCTCCTCACAGGGCTGCAGATGTCAGCGAACCAGAGCCCCAGAATTACCCCTTTGGTCCCTGCTCCCATGATGCTACCCGCGAGGACACCGTATAGTCGGCTGCTATGTCACGTTGCTCAGCACTGCCGGTCTCTCTCTCTTTAGGCACCGACACCTGGAAAAATGTCTCAGTGATCTACCGATGAATCACAACCACCCCAAAACCTAGTGGCTTAAAAGGGCAACCACTTTTTTAGCTCTGCTCTCTGATCTGGGTTCAACTGGGCACTTCCGCTGCTCTCATTTGTCTCTCTCAGGCAGCGGCAGACCCTTGGGGCCTTGTGGTGGAAGATGGGGCCCCTTAGGTTGGGGCAGTGGCTATTGGCCAAGCCACACATCTCCAGGAGGACAACCTGGGCTGCTCATTGGATGCAGCCTTCCCAGAGCAAGCCTTAGTGTGCAAGCATCTTCTAAACTTCTGAGGTCCCATTGGCCAAAGCAACTCACACTTGTTATCTCTTGTCTTTTTGATGATAGCCATCCTAACAGGTGTGAGGTGATATCTCATTCTGGTTTTGACTTGCACTTCCCTGATGATCAGTGATGCTGAGCATCTTTTCATGCACCCGCTGGACATTTGTGTGTCTTCTTTGGAAAAATGTCTATTCAGATCTCATTTTAACGTAATTATCTCTCTCAAGGCCTTAACTCCAAACACAGTCAACATTCTGTGGTACTGGGGTTTAGGACTATAGCATATGAATTTGGGGGCACACAATACCCCTTTTAAGCTTACAGTCTGATGAGTTTTAACACACGTATACACCCCTGTAGTAAATGCCGCAAAGATACAAAACACCCATCCCCCCAAAGACATCACCCTCAGGTTCCTTTGCAGACAGCTCCCACCTCCCACCCCTTGGACCACTATCCATTCCATTTGCCTTTTCTACAGTTTAAGATAAATGGGATCATGTGGTGTGTACTATTTGGGGTCTGGCTTCTCCCCCTCAGCAGAATGATTTTGGGGTTCACCCATGATATGCACATCATTGATCTGTTCCTTATTGCTCAGCAGTGATGCTTTGGATGGACCACTGTGTGATCACTCACCAGCTGAGGGATATCTGGATGGTTTTCAGATTGGGGTTATTAAGAATAAAGCATCTATTGAGACTTCCCTGGTGGTCCAGTGGGTAAGACTCCATGCTCCCAATGCAAGGGGCCCGGGTTTGATCCCTGTTCGGGGAATTAGATCCCGCATGCTTGCCGCAAGTATAGATCCCGCATGCCGCAACTAAGACCAGGCACAGCCAGAATAAGTAAATTAAAAAAAAAAAAAAGAATAAAGCCCCTATAAACATTTGGGTCTAGGTCTTGTGTGGCCATATATTTTCATTTCTCTCGGGGATCCCCACCTACAACAGGCTGAATTTGCTAGACTGAACGGTAGCCAATGTTTAACTTTATACTGTTCTCAGGGTGACTGTGTCTTTTCACGCTCCCACCAGCAGTGTTTGGGAATTCCAATCGCTCTGCCTCCTGGCCAGCACTTGACGTGGTCAGTCTTTTCACTTTAGTTCCAAAAGTACTGGTACCTCGTTGGGGCTTAATTTGCATTTCCTGGTTGACTAGTGATGTTCAGTATCTTTCCCTGTGCTTATCGGCCATCATATATCTTTTGTTTTGTGCATTTTTTTAACTGGGTTGAATTTTAAAAGTTGTGGTAAGAGATATATAACGTAAAATTTACAACTGTAACCACTTTTGGGTGTGCAGTTCAGTGGCCTTCAGGACGTTCACACTGTCGTGGAGCCGTCACCGCCATCATCTCCAGAACCTTTTCATCTTCCCAACCTGAAACTCTGTCCCCATCAAACACCAAGTCCCCCTCCCCCTCCCCCATCCCCAGGGGGATTCTGCTTTCTGTCTCTATGAGTCTGACTGCTCTAGGGACCTCCTGTAAGTGGAATCCTACAGTATTTGTCCTTTTATGACCAGCTTATTTCACTGAGCACAATGTCCTCCAGGTTCATCCGTGTTGTAACAGGTGTCAGAACTAGCTTCCTTTTTAGGGCTGAATTCTATCCCATTGGATGTATGACCACATTTTGTTTACCCAGCCATCTGTCAATGGATACGTTTTAGCTATTGTGAATAATGCTGTGATGAACATGAATGTATAAATATCTCTTAGAGTTTATGCTAATTGGGTAGTCATTTCATTATCGAGTTATAGAAACCTTAGTCTCTAATTAACATCCTAGTTATCAACTATCACCTTAGTTATCTATTAACTGCTTAGTGTTTCAGCCAACACCTTAGTTATCAGCTAATATTTAGTTATTAGCCAACCCTAACTTTTAGCCAAGATCTTGAAAATGGGCTCACACCTTGATGGTAGCTAACTCCTGGCTTTTTAGCAAATGTTTTAATTAGCAACTAACGTCTTTTTTTTTTTTTTCTTATTTTAAAAATTGAAGCAGGGCTTCTTCCCTGGTGGCGCAGTGGTTGAGAGTCCGCCTGCCGATGCAGGGGACGCGGGTTCGTGCCCTGGTCCGGGAAGATCCCACATGCCGTGGAGCGGCTGGGCCCGTGAGCCATGGCCACTGAACCTGCGCGTGTGGAGCCTGTGCTCCGCAACGGGAGAGCCCACAGCAATGAGAGGCCCGTGTACCGCAAAAAAAAAAAAAAAATTTGAAGCATAGTTGACATACAATATCATATTAGTTTCAGGGGCACAACATAGTGATTCGACAATTATACATTATAAATTGATCACCAAGATTAACATTTGTTTCCAGCTAAAGCCCTTACTTTTCAAGTGAATGCTTGGTTTACAGCTGCCATCCTCTTTTTCAGCTAACACTGCAGCCGGGGTGAGACCCGGCTGAACTGGGAAAGGAACACGAGGGGCTCAGTAAGAAAACGTGAGGACTTTGAAGGCAAAGCCTCTGTGTTGATGAGGGAGGTCCTCAGCATGTTCTTTCCTCACGTGAACTATAAACCGGGGAGAGGATGAACCCTGTCTTGTCGTCTTGACGCTGTCTGCAGGTACTGAGCCCCTCGAGGGGCCCAGCCCCTGTTCAGTGCATATTTAATGACCCAAGTACAGGACCGTCCCTAGTTCTGCTGTGGAAGGATGGGTAGGAGAGCGCTGAGCACCTCGGGCCTCCACGTCTCCTTCCAGCAAATGGGTGGCTGCAGCCAGCCCCACAGCGAAACCCTAACTCAGGGTGAGCAGGGGGACACACGTGGGCCCAGCCTTGGAGCTCACGGGAGGGCGGGAGGGAAAGACAGAAGCGGCAGGGCTGCCGAAGGGGGTGAGGCTCCCAGGGGCTCCGGCCAGCTGGGCCATCAGTCAGGGAGCCATAACACTGGCTTCCTCGGTGGCCCTGCAGGGGCCAGGGAACAAAGTCCCCGCAGGCCTGTCACACCCGTCTCCCCGTCCCTCTCCTCCACACACCCCTGCCCCCTGTAATGCTGTCATTCCCCAGGCCCCGCCACTAACACGACTCTGGTGCACAGTTCTGCACCTTTGCAGTCAGTAACCAGTGCCCGGAATGCTTTTTCCTTTTCTCCAAAAGACCTTCTGCAGCCTTAGTTCAGACGTCATTATCACCTCCGGGGACCCTTTCCTGGGGCCAAGTCTCTCTTGGGAATTTTTTTTTTTTGGTAAGGGCCTTGATGGGATCTGAGGCTCTGTGGCTATAAATGGGATCTGACTCCGGACCGCTCTCCATTAAACTTTTTTAATGAATGAGTAAGTGAGTGAATATGTGAATGAATGAATAAGAATGAATGAATGAGTGGTGAGTGAGTAGGTGGTGGGTGTAAGGCCACATGCCTTCTCCCAGGCACAGCAGACCTTGCTCTGTCCCAGAAGCACATCTTGCTGACACGCCACGTGTTACATGGAAATACCTGGAACCCAGTCCCTGGACCAAAAGTGCAGCTGGCCCTTTTGATGCTTCTGTCCTGCCAATCCCTGGGATCTGGGCTCTGCTCCCTGCTCTGGCCACCATCCCAAGGCTGCATCTTGCCGGGGTCTGATCCGGGTTCCCTGCCTTAGATGAGCAGGGCATTGTGGGATCACGCCTCGGACCCTGACATCCTCTGGCCATGGGCATCAGCCTCCTCCACTGGGCCCAGTCTGCAGGGACCCCGAGGGCGGCTCTGAGGACCCAGCCCAGCCTTGCACGGCTCCCACCACAGCCTTGCATTCCAGAGTTTGCTGTGTGAGCCTGGGTGGCTCATGTGACCTCTCTAGACCTACATCTGCTTCACTCACACATCTGCATGACCTGCCCGCGCGTGCAGGGCTCCCTGACCTCCTCTCCTACCATTGCCCCGTTGGCCTAGGGAAACATCCCACTGGCTCCCACTTCAGGGCCCTTACACTGGCTGTTCCCTCTGCCTGGAATGCTCTTCCCAGATCTTGGTCCCTCCCCGTCTTTCTGTCTCAGTCCAAAGATCACCTCCTCAGAAGGGCCTTTCCTGATGGCTCCAGAAGGCGAGAGGTCAGCCCAGCACTGCTGTACCTTCACTCCCTGGGTGGTCTCGGGGCCTGGGAGGGCACCTCTCCTCTCTGTCGGGCCCAGAGTCTCACATCCTGAGCATGTGGGGAGCACAGGGCACTGGGCTGCAGGACCCTGGACCCTCCATCTGCCGTGGGCTAATGGTTAAACCTCGTGATAAAACTATCTGCCATTTACTGATGCCCCTAAAAGGACAGCATTGTAAGCCTGGTTTTACAGTTGAGGACACTGGGCTCAGAGAGGGGTGTTGATTGTCCAAGGCCACCCGGCAGGTGGCCACACATCATGCTGTGCCCGCACCCCCGGCCACCTCTCCTTGCCAAGCCTCTGTCCCTCAGGCTTCCCAAAGACCTGACCTTTCCTCCATAAAACAGGCCCTAGACTCCATGAAGCAAGGCAATGGGCAGCAGAGGACAGAGCCTGTGCCCAGGAGGAGGTCATGTGACTGTGAATCAAGGACCTAGACCAAGGCCCCCTTAGATTGGCTGGACTCTGAATTTCTATTCCATTCTGTGTCTGTTGTCCCCCTCCATCTGGGAGTGCCGGGGGCCTGGATATGGTGTGGACAGAGTGCAATAGGAAGACCGTCTTGCCTTGTTTGTCCCAAGCACTTCCCTCCTGGACATTCACAGTCCCAAAAGGCTAGGAGGTGGGAAGGAAAGCGTGTGAGTGGCAGACATGGCTGCTTTGGCTCGTGGAAGCCCTGCTGGGCTTGAGGAGCAGGGATGAGAGAGAGGAAAGAGGGGGAATGGGATTCCAGGGGCCTCAAATGCCAAGTACAGGATGTGGGCATCAGGAACCGTTGTGACTTCTTGGTAGCTGCTCCCTGGAGGAAGGAGACCTTGGGAAAAGAAAACTAAGGCCCCGGAACTCTCTCCCCTCAGCAACCAGTCAGCAGGAGGGGAAAGGGGGTTGACCCTCCTGTGCTAGCAGCCTCCAGGCATTGCCGACACAGTGGGTTCTTTCTTCGGGAAGAATTCAGTAACAGAACACCGAACACTCCCCCCACACACACGCTGTACAGCCCCTGCCCGAGGGGCTTTGTAAGGGGTGGGCAGAGAAATAAGCAAAGCCCAGGCAGCCACTGCTCTGGGAGGATTCTCCAGCCTGTCCCAAAGCCAGAGGGCAGGGATCCTGGGGGCCGAAATAGCACTGGAGTGCCGAGTGCTGCTGGATTCTTGGCTATAAGCAGCAGAAGCTAACGCAGTTGCCCAAGGATGTAGGGAGCGGTCCTGACAACACATATGCTGCTTGCAACCCCAAGGCGGCCACTTGCTTCTCACTCGCTCACGGTAACAACCCATTTCACAGATAGGGAAATGGAGGCCCGGAGAGGGCACCTTGTGGGTCTGCACATCTGCACCCTGTTGATGTCCTCGTGCCTGACCTGGGGCTGCTTCAGCCCATGTTCTTGGGACGGAGGAGGAAGAACACACAGCGGCAGTTAACATGCCAGCTAAGGGGTGATACTCTCAGCGCTTCCCATTGCGCCCCCATAGGAGGTCAGGAAGACAGGTTATGGGGTTAAAACAAGGCTCGAAAATCATTACTCCAGTCTATTGCTCTCAAAGTGGGGTCCTGGGACCACCACCTGCAGCATCTGGAACTTGCTGGAAATGCTCCTTCCTGGGTCCGCCTACCCCTCGGAGTCAGTGCCCTGGGGGTGGGGCCGTGACCAGGGCGTTAAGAAGCCCCTGGGGCGCCAGTGCTCCCTCCAGGCTGAACCCCTGCTCTAGTAACGCTGGGGGACACGGAGGCCAGGAGGTCTCCCTTTGCTCACAGCAGAGCCCAGGATCGGCCCTGGGCATCCCTGGCTCCAGGCCTCCCTCCTCTGACTCCCCAAGTGTGGACTTCTCTCTCAAGACAGTGACCTCTTTGGCCTGGAGACTAACTCCCTGGCATTAGGAGCAGAAGCCCCCTGAGGGCAGAAGCCATATCTGATGGTCTCTCTCCTGCGGCCCCATCACAGGCGTGTGCTTATTAAACTAACTCTTACTTAACAAGCTATCCTACGCACTTGCTGCACTGACCACCTCGCTCTCCCCAGCGTTGGGCAAGGTGCCCCCGGTTCCTCCTGGGCACCAGCTGGGCGGGGAGGACGGCACGGTCAGCTGTGCCCCTCAGTGGACACCAGGATGCTCTAGCCCATGGTGTCCACTCCCGCCCGGTATTTCTCCCTTTGTCAGGATCTCTTCCTTGAGGACCTGAGGTGGTTGGATAAACTCAGAGATCTCTGATCCATCACCTCTGCCCTCGCGTGACAATCACAGCCATTCTGCGGCCCCTCCTCTCTCCCAGCACGTCTGCCTGTCAAGGATGTCTCCGCTTTCAGAGGGCAGCCCTTCCACCCGAGACAGGACTCTGAACCTCAAAACTCCTGGAACCATCACTTGCTCTCCTGGGTGGACATCTGCCCGCCTCTCTCCAGGCTCCCTTTTTTGTGGCCTCAAGGTCTCCGATGCTCTCACTCCATGAGTGGAGTGGCTTTCAAACTCAGAGCTGACTCTGGACGCTGGGTCAGGTGAGGGATTCAGAGGTGGCTGCAGTCTGGTGTGTGTGCCTACCCCCCTCAGGGGCCGAGCAGTACACGAGCGCGTGGTAATCCCGGAGCGTGGGGCTCGGCTGCCACTTGACCCTTAAACACCTCATCTCACCTGTGCCAGAGAAAGGGATTAGGCCGGGTGGGAGCCAGCACTGGGGGCGGCGCTAAACGGCGCTCTCCTCCCTGCTCACTGCCCTGGGTCTGGTCGATCTACCAGCCTCCCCCAGGCTCTCCGCCTCCAGCCTGCCCTCAGCACAGCTGCCACCGCCACGGCTAGGATCCCTTTGGGGAACCTGCTGTCTCCGGGACACAGCCTGAGTCCTCAGCCCGGCATTCAAGGCCCCTGAGAGTCCAACTCGGCTGGCCTCTTCACCCACCGGCCCTTCACGTGCCCAGGGACCCAGGGTGCAACACCCTGCCAGACACACAGGCTCATCACCTTCCAGGCTTTGCCCTGCTGCGTCCGCTGCCTGGGACACACCCTCCTCCTGCTGCCCTGGGCCACTCACTCAGTCAGTAACTCATCCCTCTCCTGCCCCCCACCCCACCCCCGCACTGAGCCAGCGCCTCCTGGGAGACAGGCTCTGGGTGCTCTGGGTGCTCTGTGGCTGAATAGCAGAAACCTGGTTCCTGCTCTCAGGAGCCTCGAGTCCAGGGGGCGGGACTGACGCGGGCCTCCCACGGAAGTGGGGCAGGGGTGGGTGTGCACTGGGGAAGGAGGGGAAGGAAGAGCATTGCAGGCAGAGGGAACAGCCCTTGCAAAGGCCGTGAGGCAGGAGGGAGCAGGACGTGGCTGCCCTCATGGTCGTGCGACCAGTGCAGTCGCACAGAAGAGCTCCGTGCTTGGGGTTTAAAGCTCCCAGTTGCTGCTTTGAAATTCCTAGCGATTTTATCTTTGAATCTGTGTTGCTGAAGTCCAATGTGGAGCTTGCATTGGGGACTTGCAGCCTCCTGTCACCTCCCAGGACATTAAAGGTCCTGCCCACAACCCATACCCTGCACCCCAGGCCCCGTGCAGTGACCGCTGATGCCTTTTCCCCAGGGCCTGGGCACGGGCACAGAGAGGGTCAGGGTCACAAGCCCACAGTGTCTCAGAGAAGGGCAAAGCAGCAGTGTTCTGGCCCCAAGCTGGCAGCACCAGAAAGAACCTGGGGGACTACTGCAACAGGGGGTCAATGTACCTAGTGTAGAGAACACTGCCCAGCAGGGAGTGTACAAGACCCTGAGGGTTGAGGTGGCAGCCTGGGAAGGGGAGATGCTTGGTCAACCACTCTTGGCATGGTGCACCAGTCAGGCAGCCCACGGGAGGGGAACCTGGGACTTGGCGGGCGCATGAGCGCTGAGTTGCAGGGTGAGGCCCCAGGTATGGGTGTGGGTCCCCCAGGAGTCTCTCTGTGCCCAAGAGAAAGCAAGATTGAGTAGCAAATAAAAAATACCATGTAGGGTCGAGAAAGAGATGGGTGAAGAGAGAGACAGAGGCAGAGAGAGAGAGACTGCGGAAGAATGGAAAAGTTTATATCTTAGTCCCTTTAGTGATACCTTATTCCCGCCTTTGAACAGGACTCTCCCAAATTATGCAGCCGGCCCTGGGGCAGGACACATTCGAGGAGCTCAGGGCGGGCGCAGTGGCTGGACAGAGGGAGATGGTCAGGGAGCAGAGTGCTGCACACCAGGCTGTGCTGGGGGGCTTAGAAAATCCTCTCCCCAGGCAGGAGTGGTCAGAGGAATTCAATCCTATTTCACAGGTGGGGAAAACGGGGCCAGGGAGAGAAGGGCCTCTTTCCCATGGCGTGCTCTGGGAGCCCAGCCAAGCTGCAAGCCAGATCGTGGGGCACGGCCTTTCCTGGGAGGCAGGGCGGCCTCAAACCCAGGTGCGCTTTGGGTTCCAGTCATGGTTGGGGAGTAGCAAGCGGGGGAGGGGGTAGTGGTGACACAGATAATTTGGGGTCGGGAGCCTGCCGCAAACACCCGAACAGTCATTCTGAGCTTGCCCATCAGATAAAGGCTCGTCTTACATCACATCTCTCCGGCGGGCGCTGATGCAGCCACCGCTCAGCCAAAGGCAGGGGTGAGTTGCAAAACAAGAACACAGCAGGGAGGACGCTTGCGGGGTGGGGTGAGGGGGGAGATACGTTTTCCTTCTGACCTTCCTACCCACCTCTGGCTTCCCAGGGCCACGCTTTTCGGGCGAGAGAGACCAAGACCAGCGTCTTGCAGGCAAACGGTTAACCTACTCCCGCTAAGGTTGCAGGTCAAACACAGGACGCCCAGTTAAATTGGAATTTCCGATAAACAAGCAAATTTTTTTGGTATTAGTGTGTCCCAAATAGTGCATGGGACATATTTATACTAAGAAAGTATTTGTTGTTTATCTGAAATTCCAATTTAGGTTAGTATTTTTTTTAACATCTTTATTGGAATATAATTGCTTTACAATGTTGTGTTAGTTTCTACTGTATAACAAAGTGAATCAGCTATATGTATACATATACCCCCATATCCCCTCCCTCTTGCGCCTCCCTCCCACCCTCCCTATCCCACCCCTCTAGGTGGTCACAAAGCACCGAGCTGATCTCCCTGTGCAATGCGGCTGCTTCCCACTAGCTCTCTATTTTACATTTGGTAGTGCATATATGTCAGTGCCACTCTCTCACTTCATCCCAGCTTACGCTTCCTCCTCCCCTCTGTCCTCAAGTCCATTCTCTATGTCTGCATCTTTATTCCTGTTCTGCCCCTAAGTTCATCAGATAGGTTAGTATCTTTTATTTTTATTTCCTAAATCTGGCAACTGTACGCCCAATCAACCTGCATGCTTCACCCACAAACCGTAACCCTGAAACAATCTTAGCAGCCCCCCCAGTTCAAACCCAGGCGAACGCTGTCAGGAAGCTCCAGATGAGAGAGACTTAGAAATCACATCTCCCCATCAGAGACCTGAGGCGCAGAGAGCAGGAGGCTTTGCCTGAGGTCACGTAGGCAGAGGGTGTCTGTCCTGGTTGCTTGGGTGGCGCTTGGCACTTTCGCACGTACCTCGGGCCACCAGCTAGGTGAGTTTGCAGTTGCTGCTTCCATTTGCAGAGAAGGAAACTGAGGCCCAGGGAGGGGGAGGGGCTTCCTGGGGCTCACGGGAGGTCTAGCCCCCTTCTAATGCAAGACCTGATTAATTAACCCTGACCCTCACCCAAGGCTCCAGCCTCTGCTTTGGTGGCTAAGGATGTGGGGTTCAGGGACATAGATGTGGGTGTGAACCTCAGCACCTCCGCTCACTGGCTGAGTGACCCTGGCCAGGTGCTTCCTTCCCCTGAGCCTCCGTTTTCTCTTCTGTACAATGGGGATAACGACATGTGTACCTCCTAGAGGTGGTGAAGATGGAGTGAGGGAAACCTGTGAGGCCAATACCTGTGGACGGCGAGCAGTGGCTCCGTCCCTGGGTCTGGCTCTGGAGGCCTCCCCCAACTTCCAGGCTGTGAAGTTCCCTGGGGGCCTGCAGGGAGAGGCCACCCCCACCCCCAAAGCAGACACAAAGCTAGTGCAGAGAGAGCCGGGAGCCCCAGGGTCCACAGATCCCGCCTCCCCTCTCCTCCCCGCCCCACCTCTTCTGTGTATTCGCCCCTACAGTCACCCTGGCCAAGCTGTCCCCTCCTCTTGTTATGCCTGTTGCACACCTGAGCTGTCACCTCCTTCAGGCTGGAACCCACAGCTGCACTGCTTCTCTTAGACTGTTCACATCTAGCGAAACTGCAACAGCAATGACAATCACTGCCCTACACACACCAGGCTGTTCCAACTCCAAGCAGCTCACGTGGACGGAGTCACTGAATTTTCACAAAAGCCCTAGAACGTAGATTCTATTTTCACCCCCACATTACAGAGAGGGTCATGCAGCTGGTCAGCAGCAGAGCAGAGACCTGAGCCTGGGCAGCGCGGCCGTGGTCTGTGCACCAGTCACGGCTCTGCTGCTTCTCTCTCACCACCATTGCCCCGCCCCCAACACAGGCCCAGACGTAGTAGGTGCCCAAGAAATGCTCATCAAACGTACGACCAGATGTGTCACATCAGATCGCACTTTGCCCTTCCTGGGTCTGTTTCCCTGACAAAATGTTCACTTCTCGAGGTTGGGGACTTGATGATTTGTCTCACGACCAGCACAGAACCTGGTACACAGTAGGTGCTCAATAAATGCTTGATGAATAATTGAAAGAATGAATGAACCAGAAGAGACAGTTTGGGGCCTACGAAGACAAACAAGGAGGAAGGTGGCCGAAAATGCTCCCTGCGAATGAGGCCACGGCGAGCGGAGCCTGGACCCCGAATTCATCCTGATGACCCTTCGTTATGTCCCCAAACAGTTGGCGCCCAACAGAAGAGGCCGTGCCGAGTGTGCAGAGAGGGGGTCCTGTCCAGCACACTTCACGTTCAGTCGCTTACTTTTAGTTTTTTAAAAAAGCAGCTTTATTGAGATAGAATCACGTGCCGTAAAATTCGTCCACTTAAAATGCGCAGTTCAGCGTTTTTCAGCATAATTAGAGCTGTGCAGCCACCACTTCAATCTAATTGCAGAGCATTTCATCAAGCGAACAGAAACCCTACACTCATTTGCAGTCGTTCCCCATCTCTCCCTCCCTCCCTCCAGCCCTAGGCAATCACTCATCTACTTTCTGTCTCTACAGACTTACCTATTCTGCGTATTTCATATAAATGGAGTCATACAATGTGTGGCCTTTTGTGACTGGCTTCTTTCACTGAGCATGACGGTCAGGCCTCATCCACACTGTGACCTGCGTCAGCACCACACTCCTTTTTATGGCTGAATAATATTCCATTACACGGATAAACTGCATTCTGTTTATCCGTTCATCAGTTGATGGACATTTGGTTTTTTAACCACTTTTTACTATTATGAGTAATGCTGCTATGAACACTCATGTACAAGTCTGTGTGGACATACGTTTTCATTTCTCTTGAGTATCTGCCTAGGAGTAGAATTGCTGGGTCATATGGTAACTCTATGGTTAACATTTTGCTCCCTCTCAATCTGGGGGGAAAAAGAAGAATAATCTTTCTTGAACAATTTTAAAATGCACTCCAACACCTAAGCAGTCCTGTAGCTTCTGCAAAGCTGAGCCAAGAACCCAAATAGAGGGTCTTTGAGGGAATCAGGCACCTCAGTGAGTCATGTCAATTCAGATCCCAGCTTTGTCTCCTGATGTGTGACTTTGCCCACGTGTGTCCCCCTCTCTGGACCCCAGAGTCCTTGGCTACAACTGGGAGACTTTTTTTTTTTTTTTTTTTTTTTTTTTTTAGGCCTCTCACTGCTGCGGCCTCTCCCACTGCGGAGCACAGGCTCTGGACGCGCAGGCTCAGCGGCCATGGCTCACGGGACTAGCCGCTCCGCGGCATGTGGGATCTTCCCGGACCGGGGCACGAACCCGTGTCCCCTGCATTGGCAGGCGGACTCTCAACCACTGCGCCACCAGGGAAGCCCTGGGAGACTTTTGCGTAGAGCTTGGAGGGACTTTTGTGAGGATTAAATGAGATAATAGGTGAAGACCACCTGGCATGCTGCAGGGGCTCCACACAAGGTGGTGAATGTCAGTTAATGCAGCAAACACATGTTTGTTTGTGCCCCAAGCTGGACACAGTCATTTTATAGCTGGGAAGACTGTAAAAGGCCTGGGAAGGACTGGGATTTTCCCAGAATCAGGGCATTCAGTGCAGGCACAGAGGGCCCTCTCCGTCCCTCAGACACATTTTAGGCAAAGGAGGGGTCGGCTCAGAACGCCCAAAGACACGCTGAAGGTTTTTATCTTGAGGCCCTCTCCTCCTGCCAACTAAAATGATGAACTGTGCCTCAGTTTCCTTATCTGTAAAATGGAACTTCCCTCATCGGGGTGGCTGTGAGGATTACATGAGATCATAGAGGTAGAATTAAGCTCTAGTACCTGGTGTGTATACAAAGTGTTTAGCGAATGGGAGCTGTTGCTTCCAGCTCTTAGGAGGGACGCAGGGGCAGCACGGGGGGAAGTAAGAGATGAAATGAGAACTGTACAGCAGTGTCATTTACAAGAATCGCACACCCAGGTACGGCCATCACGGTGGCTACAAAGAGGAAGACAGTGGGCACCACGCTGGCGAGGATGTGGAGTGGCTGGAGTCTCATACACGCCAATGGGGGTGCAAAATGGGGTGGGCACTTTGGAAACCATTGGCAGAATCTACCACAGCTGAGTGTCCACGCACACGGGACCGGCAGCTGCCCCCCAGCTATTCACCCAGCAGAGACGTGTGCTGTGATCACTGAAGGTGGGCTTCGAGAATGCACAGAGCTGTCTGTACCGGGTCCAAACTGGAAACACCCACGCCCAACGGCAGAAGACCGTGAGCAGGTTGTGCGGAGGACTCCAGACAGCGGCTGGGATGGCTCTACACCAACCTGGATGGATCTCACAGATGTGCTGCTGGGCAAAGGAGGCTAAAGGGGAACTTGGCACACGTCCCATTGGTAGGAAGTTCAAGCACAGCCTCACGGACTCAGGTGGCGGAAGTCAGGAGAGCTGCCCCCATTGGGCTTCTGCAACACCCATTATATTCTGCTTCCTGACTGGAGAGACATAGGTGTGCTCAGGTTGTGAAAGTTCACACAACTCTCCCAGTGTCATTTCTGCCCTTTTCTGTATGAATGTCTTAACTTTGAACAAGTTTGCTGAAAAATAGAAGTGTGTGCATTTGGCAAGAAGGCACCCCAAGGGGCGGGCACTCCCCTCTGCAGAAGGTCACCCACGATGGGGAAGATGGCAATGCCTACGAGAGGGGACAATGACACAAGCATGGGGGCGCAGCTCGCACCCCGGCTCGGGGTGGGGACATTCATTCGGGCTCGGCACTGGGCTCTAGAGGGACTGACGATGACATCCTAGAAGAAAGAAGAGACAACCCTTCTCTGTCCAGGCCACACTTTCTTACCCAATGTCTGCTGGGGCGACTCCACACACCTGCAGCCACAGGGCTCGCTCCGCAAGCGAGAGTCACCGTATCCACGGTGCTGCTGATACTGACCGCGGCTGTGGGCGCTGCTTTGCGCCGGTGCGCGGCTAGCCTGTGCACACCCAATGCTCCCTTTGTTTCCGTGGGCAAAAGGCAGGTGGGTGATGTAGCACAGCGTTCAAGAGTTTGCGCGTGGAGACTGACAGCCTGTGTCCTAACTGCAACGGGCAGCGTCCTTGCTGTGCAAAGGTGGACACGTCGCTCGAAAATGGCCTCTGATTCGTCATCTCTAAGTGCGGTCCTCGCCACCCAGGGCTGCCCCGAGGACTGGCCAGGTGAGGCATGGGTGCTCAGCCGGCGAGACCCCTCAACGGGGATGGCCCCGTCGTCATTAGCGGGACAGGGACAGTTATTACTCCTGTTGTACAGATGGAGAAACTGAGGCTCGTAGAGGGCGCATCTGCCATGGCCACACTGAAGTGGTTGAGCAGGCCCGTCTTCATGAATCCGAATGCCTCGGCCAGGCCTCCTCTGGGGACCCCGGGGAGGACCCTACCCCCAGCCGCCCCCCCCAAGTGGCAGGGGGAAGAGTGGGACCTGGTCTCAGCTGCTCCCTGGCCTCCTTCTGAGGCCCCAGGCAACCGACCTCTTCCCGCCATGTCCTCGAAGCCCCTTCCTCTGACTCCGGGTGGGGGGTCTGCACACCTAGGGTTTGGTCCTCAGGGCGGGTAGGCTCTGCCCTGCACATCCTCATTCATCAAATGACCCAGACCCTGCCCCAGGCTTGCCCGAGACTCTCTTGGGGCCTCCCGGGGTCTCTCGGGGTCTCAGTTTCCCTCCATCAAATGAGGTTGAGGTGTGGCCTCTCAAAGTCCCTCTGGCTTCCTCTTATGTCCTAAGAATCTCCTCAGGAGCTTAACTCAGAATTCAGCCAGCAGGAGGACCCCCAAACCGCCACCTGGCCGCCTTTCCGGGGACTGGACGTCGGTTTTTATTTTCAGAGAGGAGGACGCTCGCGGGGGCCGCAAAGGGGAGTCAGGTGGGCCCTGCTTCCGACGCGGGGAAGCAGGGAGGCAAGTAAGCCCACCTCCCACAGACAGACCGACCACACGCCCAGCTCGTCACTCACACCCTCTTTGCCCATCCTACTGCAGCGAACAGAAATGTCCTCCACCCCAGGGTGGTCTCGGGAGAAACCTATAAAGGGAGACCCAGACATTGCAGGGGAGGCGGCTCCCCGAGCTCGCTGAGCCAGCTCATTTCCCAGGAAATGGGGCCAAAGTTATTCTAGTAGGAGGAGATGCAGTTTCTCAACAAAAAGCCAGAGGAGCGCGGACAGCTGGTGTGCGTGTGCGTGCGTGTGTGTGTGTGTGTTGGGGGACACAGAAAATTACTCCACGTGAGGGACAGTGATCCCTTCCTTCATTTTGCGACTTTCAGGTCAGAACCAGCAACACTGCCCAACAGTCACCAGGGGGTGTGAACCCTGGACCGCCCGGCTTCGGGACCCTGGGGAGTCACCTCACTTTCCTCCATTGCCTCATCTGGAAGGTGCAGATCACAACAGTGTCACCTCCTAGGGCTGCTGGGGGATCAAATGAGCAGAGGTGCATGTAAGGTGCTCCCGGCAAGGGCCTAAGGGTTTGCTGTCATGATCGTGATTATTTTAGGTCAAACATCCTCCAGCCTTGAAGGAGCACAAAGCCCCCATTGACGTCTGTTTATTTATGAAGTATAGACATGTGTTACTGAACTAGCACATTCCGTCCATTATAAAACACATACTCAGAATGGAATTTTTAAAAGGATCATGAGTGGATACAAGCGTTACCATCTTTTCTTTGCTCACCGTGCCCAGCCCAGAACTCATCCTCCACCCAGAGAGACAGCTGAGGGGCTGGCCAGGGGTTGGTAGCCCAGACCCCGTCCCTTGGGCTCTGGGACCAGGCCGTGAACCCTCTAGGACGGAAGGTATCCAACCTCCCGCGGGAGGAGCCCAGGCAGGCGTTTGTGTTTTCTTTAACATGTAAGCCTTGTACCAGGCACGGTTCCAAGCACTTCCCCTACATTAATTCCTCAACAAGGAGAGTTTCTATGTTAACTTTTTTTTAGCAGATGGGGAACTGAGGCACAGAGGGGTTAAGTAGCCTGCCCACATTCACACTGTGGAAGGAACAAGCCACGCTTTGAGCCAAGACAGCCTCCAGAGTCCGGGCTCTCATCCACGCTAACCGTGGCCGGCCTCCCCTCAGGCTCTCCCCGAGGGCCTGCTGCCCTAACAACAACAGATGCAGAGACTGAGGTGGAATGAGCTGCCCTGAGCCAGGCTGGGAAGTGGTTGGGATTCAAACTCAGGTCCCTCAAACTTCCAAGCAGGAGCTCTTCACCACCCGCTGAGCTGCCTCAGGAGACCCTGTTTTGAGAAAAGCAAGGGAAAGGGAGTCCTGAGGCCTTATTCTAGCACCGACTCTGCCAACGGCTCACTCAGGCAATTTCGGGCAAGTCCCTGCAGAAGGTCTAAGTTTCCTGTGCCCTCACGGCCACACCCTGCACAGGCTGAGTTGTCGGCCCATTTTACAGAGTGGGAAGCAACTTGTCTGAGGTTTTACAGTGAGCAACTGGCACTCCCTGGATTTGAACCCGGGCCGTCAGAGCCCTTCTCTCTAATACAGCGGGTTGGAGGAGAGGAAGAAGCCTCCACCACAGAAGCTTTAAGAAATGGAACTAAGATATGAACAGCAACAGTTAGGACCCAAGGCAGAGTGCGCCTGGCAAACAGTAGGTGCTCAGTAAAGGTCTAAGGAAGGAAAGAAGGAAGGAAGAGGCCCACAGTGGACTCCAGCCAGGCAGGCACCAGGCTTCTCACCAAGCAGCTGGCCCTGCCAGGTCCCTGTGAGGACAGGAACCTGCAATGTTTGGGGGCCATCCCAGGTGCACGGTTCACAGAGTGCACCTATTAGACTAACGAGGGCAATGTTTTCCACCCTGCTGGCTGCTGGGCAGCTCGTTGCTGTGCCCAGCCCAGGCTCAGGAGAGGTTGTGGTCTTCCAAGGGCAAGGGCAGGGCAGGACCGAGCCCTGTGGAGCCTCCAGAATTCCAGGCTCAGCCCCATTAGAGGAGCCACACTTCCTGCTGTGCCCGCTGGTACCCACCTACCCACCCGGACTGCGGAAGCCACCAGCTGGGGGGTGAGGGGGGTTGTGGAACACGGATGCTTCCCCTCACACCGCGTGGACAGCAGAGGGCACAGGCATCCCAGGACCCATCCCACAGCATCCTTGACCTCCTCAGTTTGCACACCCCTGGGACGGGAGTCTGGTCACCTCTCAAGACGGTCTCGGTGTTGCCCTGCAGGGCAGTGGAACGAGCCTGAGTTGGCTGCCTCAGAGCACATGGAGGCTCCAGCGTCAAACAGACCTGGGCTCAAGGACTTAATGTCTCTCTTTCTCAGTTTCCTGATTTTAAAATGGGGAGAAAAATAGCATCTATCTTGAAGGGTGGCTGTGAGAATTGAAAAGGTTAACATATGCGAAGCACTTAGGACAGTGCCAGGCACCGAGTAATCGCTCTGTAAGTGCTAGTTATCGCTACTGCTACTACTATTTCTACACATGCGATCATCATTCTGCTTTAGCCACTTACCACCTGTTTCTCTCTGACCCTCAGGCCTCTCTTCTGAAAAATTGGGATAATTACTCTTCCTGCCTCATGGGGCTGCTATGAGGATTAGATGTGCTAATACCTGCTCACTTAAACGACCACACAGTGCCGGGCATATAATCAGTGCTCTGTATCATGACCCTGGGGCCTAGGGTCAGAAGAGTTCAAGTCTCCAAACTCATTGCTGTGTCACCCGGGGCAACTAACTTAACATCTCTGAATTCTGGTTCCTCATGGCTTGGGATACAGCAGGTGGTCCATAAATGTGGTCCCTTTACTGCCTTCTCGGGTGTGTTCCCACACAGAGGCCCCTGCCTGCAGCGTGGCCCCAGAGGTCACTGAGACTGCAGAGGGGCCACCTAATCCGCTGGAGGCTCCACAGGTGAAGGACACCCCTTGTTTCCCCCAGGAAAGCCCACAGCCACGGCAGCCTCTCAGGCTCAGAGAGGAAGTGCCTCCAGTATCTAGAAGAGGGCATTTGAATTAAGTCCCAGTGAGGTCAGAGGGCAGACAGGACTCCGCGAGGCTTCTGTGAGGCCTGGGTGTCCAGTCTCTTGTCTACATCTCACACCCCACTCTCACCTGGTTACCTGGCTCCCACTCGCTCCCTTCCATCTGCCAGGAAGGCGTGCCCCAGCCCCACTCTGCCAAGTCCCCACACTCCACTCCGCCCTCCTGGCCTTACATCAGGCACCGGTCCATGCCTTCACACACAGGATGGCGCCAAGGAGGCCCTCATCCACACTGAACCTCCCCAAGGCCACGCAGCTGGCTTCCGACCCCGAGTCATCTGCCCCTAAATCGTTTCTGCTCTGTTAGACTCTGATCTCACCTCTAGCTCTATCCAGGGCACACGGCAACCAGTGGGGCGGACGCCAGCGGCAAACAGCCAACTGGCCGTGTCGGGACAGCCCAACAGCACCCTGCGCGTGTGCGACACTCCGGCCTGGCCCTGTGGCTCTCTGTGGATGGTCTGGCCTCCTTTCCCAGGTCCTGTGTCCCTGAGGCCTGGGCCACGGTTAGTCCCTGCCTTAACCCCACAGCCCTAGCACAGGGTCCTGCACATGACAGGTGCTGGGTCCTACACTGGGGGCCGGGGACACGGCGGTTCCACATCCCTGTCCCTCAGGGGGCTGACCCGTGGTAGGCGAGGTCGCAAGGACAATGTCCACAGGGGCTGGGAGGGAGAGCGCCGGGTGTGGCTGAGGGCCTTTGCTATTTAGATGAGTGGTCAGGGAAGGCCTTTCTGGGAAGCAGACAGTTATGCAGGTCCTGGAGGCGAAGAAAGAACCAGCCAGGGAAGGATCAAAGGGAAGGGAGATGCAGGCAGATGGAACAGCCTGTGCGCACCCCCTGAGCTGAGGCTGAGCTTGGGGAATTGGTGGGTTGGAGGGAGGGAGAGCCTGGGGCAAAGATGCCATGAAGAGCCCTGGGCCAGGAGCTTAAACTGTCTGTGAGGATGACAGGAATCAACTGGAGGGTCAAGCAAGGGAAACGACAGCACCTGATTTCTATTTTGAAAGAATCCATCTGGCTGCTGAGTGGAGAACAAGTTACAGAAGGGGCCCCAGGGACGAGGGAGGGAACGATTTCCTCCAGTAGCTTGAAGTACGTAAGGTTTAACTTCACAGCGGACTAGAGCAGCACGTGACCCTGTTCCTCTGAGACAACGGGACTTCTGGAAAACTGAACTTTTCAAATAACAGAGCAGAAGAAGAATAGTGGGCTCCCGCCAATCAGCAACGACAATCTACAGAGCACATAAGCGCACAAGCCACGCAAAGCTGCGGTCACTGGCCAAAGTTCCAAAAAGTTCTAATAGCTATAAATTCAACTGAAATAGTCGTTCACATTTCAAAATCAGATTCCGTGTAAAAATCTGGGTTTCTGGCTTCTTTGGAACATTTCAGAACTCTGACAGCTGCGGGTCTGCACTTGGTCAGGGTGCAGCGTCGAGGCCACTTCTTTCAGCCGGCGCATGTGACTCAGTTTGCTGCAGTCCCCACCTTTCCTTACTGCTCCCCAGCCCAAGTGCTGGTTACTTTTATGGTCCGCAAGGCATCTGAGTTTGTGATTCCTGTCTTTGTTCTCAAACACTTAAAGGTCTAATAATTGCAAGGCTTGGCGAGGACGTGTAGTCACTGGAATTTTCGTCCTCAGCTGTGGCCGTGTAGATTGCAAAGAGTTGTCACTTTGGAAACTACTTGGTAATTTCTAGCGAAGCTGGAATTGTTTTGTAAATTGAAGACACGCATTTAGCATAATCCAGCAATTCCTATCCTGGGTCTACACCCTAGAGGAGTTTGTACCCATGCTCACAAGAGGACACCCAAGCGCTAGGTGCCCTCACCTGGAAATAACCCAGGAGACAAACAAACTGTACTACAGCGCCACACCAGACACCATACAGTCATGACAGTGAATGGGGTACAGCTACGTACAACCTGAGTGAATGTCAAAGACACAATGTGAGCGGAAACAGCAAGTTTCAGAAGAATACAGACAGAACAATTCCATGCGATTGATATACCACGCCCAAACAGAACGAGAAAAATTTAAGCAATTGAAACCAAGCAGGATCCTATGCGGCCTTCCAGAACACAAAAGCCTTTCCGGGTTCCCCATTTCTTATTTGCACGATAAAGGCTTCGCCTCCTAGACCTTCCAGAGTACCAGAGGGCAGATTCAAACAGTTACCAATCAGGGAAGTAAGGGAATGCAGAAACAAGGGAGAAGCAGTCAAGAAACAATAGTGTAGCTATTAAAGCACGATCCTGGTTCCTCTTCAAGGGATATACTTAACAATATCTTTGAATTCTTCTGCAGGAACTAAGGCCCCACCCAGGTGGAGGATGGTAACTTCAGGCTGAGCCCAAGATCCCTGGAATACCGCCCTGCTACTTCATCACAGACCAATCAGAAGAAAGTCACACACCCTGCAGCCCTCACCCCAAAGTTTGCCTATTAAAAACTTTGCCCTGAAAATCATCAGGAGTTCGGGGTTTTTGAGCGCGAGCCATCTCTTCTCGTTGCATGGCCCTGCAATAAACCTTTCTTTGCTCTAAACTCCGACGTTTCGGTTTGTTTGGCCTCACTGTACATCAGGCACACGAACTTGTGTTCAGTAACAGAATTGGGCAGCGGTGGTATGATTAAGAGGAAAAAAAAAGGAATAATGAACACAAAATTTCAGCTCCTGCTTTTTCTGAGGGAGGGAGGGAAATGTGCAGGTTCTAAGACGGTGATAACGCTGGATTTCTTAAGCTGGGCGGCAGACATGCACAGCCTGCTCTACTATCATTAGTTTAAATTCTTGTTAACAATACAAATTGTTTCTGAATTTTTAAATTTTTTAAGATATATTTTGTTGAAGACAAATATAATTAGGGGAGAATGAACTGTATGCACACTTCAACGCCTTTTTATATTTGTGTTTGCCTTTGTAATCATCCCTTGAGCAAGACATGGAACGTTTTCAGCCCCCCACAAACGTGCCATGTGCCCTTTGCAGGTCCTCCTCATTCCTCAGAGGCAGCTGGTGCTCTGCTTTCTTTCCACACAGGTTTGCTCTGCGTGCCCTAGAGTTTCGCAGAAATAGATTTGCCCAGCACGTGCATCGTCTGGGTCTGGCTTCTCCCTCTCAGTGTGCTTCTTTGGAGAGTCACCCACGTGGTCATCAACAGTTGATGCCTTTAACTGCTGAGCCCTGTCCATTGCAATGGATGTTGCACAGCAGACCCATCCACTTGCCCAGGGATAGACATGTGGGTCGTGCCCAGGTTTGTCTAACATGAAGAAAGCCACTGCAAACATTCTTGTACAAGTCTTTGTATACCCATATGTTTTCATTTCTCTTGGGTAAATAGCTAGGAGAAGAATAATTCAGTCATTCCCTGGATGTCTGCTTAGTTTAAAGTAACATAAAAGTCTCCTTAGTTGCCTTTATAAGAAAGTTCCTGACTGTTCTCCAAATTATCTGTACATTTTCTATTTCCTCCATCAGAGGATGACAGTTCCAGTTGCTCCATACTCTCACAACACTTGGTGTTGTCAGTTTCAAAAAAAAAAAAAATTTTTTTTTTAGTCATTCTGGTGGGTATATCATGGTATCTGGTAATAATTTTAATTCTATTATTTTGTATTTCCTTGGTGTTGACCACCACTTTATGTGCTTATTGGCCATTAATATGTCTTCTTTTGTAGTATCTGTTCAGGTCTTCTCCCATTTTTTGTTTGGATTGTTCATCTTGTTACTGTTGATTTGTAGTTATTTATATGTTCTCGGAATAAGTCCTTTGTCAGACACACACACACAGAGTGAATATTTTTTTCCAGTATTTGTCTTGCCCTATTAGGTTTGTCAATGGTGTCTTTTAATGAGCAGAAAATTTGGATGAAGTCCAATTTTTCAGTTTTTTTCTTTTTAGGTCAGTGCTGTTTGTGTCCTGAACAAGAAACCTTTGCCTTCCTAATGTAGCAAAGATATTCGGCTCTGTGTCCTCTGGAATCTTGGTTCTGCTTTTTACATTTAGGCCTATGATCCATTTCAAACTGCTTTTTAACATGTAAAAAGCTACGTATTTTAATGTATACAATTCAACCAGTTAAAGTATACACCCATGAAACCATCACCACCATCAAGGCCATGTACATATCCATCACCTCCCAAAGTTTTCTCCTGCCTCTATTATTATTATTATTTCCAAATTGACTTTTGTCTATGAAGTGAGGTAGCAGTTGAGATTCCTCTTTTTCCACTCTGATATCCCATTTCCACATTTGTTAAAAGTGCTTTCCTTTCCCCCTTGATTTGACTTAATAACTTGCTTTATTATTTAAAAATTATCATTTTTTCAACTGTTGGAATCCTCTTCTGTATGTGCATACTTACATTACAAAAATAACCTCCAACTCAGTGCCTCCTCTGCGGAGGCATTGTGCTCAGTGCTGCGGAGAATGTAGTGACCTGACAGCCCTTCCGCCCGCTTGATGAGCTGACAGTCCAGCAATGAGACCGAGGTTTCTGACTTGTGACGAGGGGGTTGTGGTTTCTCATATTCAGAAAGATACAAGGTGGAGGAGGATTGATTGAAACCAGCTGCCTAAACACAGGCTGGGGAGGCCTTTCCGGGGATCATGTTCATATGAATGAGATCCGAAGATCTTAATGGGCCACAAGCTCAACCCAAGTCAAGAATTTAAGGTAACTTAAGATCTCATTCACTGCCTCCATGGTATATACACAGTTTTTACTGTGTTCAGAAGAGAGGAAGGGGTCCTTCCCCTGTACATCTCATAACTTCTCCCCTGTTCAATCTTGTTTGGGGGTCTTTGGCTCATCTCTGGGAGAGGGACAGAGCAGACAGGAAACATCAGGAGGGGGCTACAGAGCAGGGAGAGGGCCGGGGGTCCTGTCCTATGAAGGGCAGGAGAAAGGTGGGTCTGAGGCCCAAAGGGTAGAGCCGGGACACTTCTATCTCCCAGGTAGGCACGGGAGAAGGACCCCAGCCCTAGTACAGTAAGTTTTATCCTAGGTGGGGATTGTCCAACCTGTCGATAGGATTCCCAAGGGGAGGGGTTGGCCCTGAACCTCGACAGGGCCCCTCTCCCTGTGGTACATCATTCAAAGGCTCCCAGGCTTCCATCCCTCCACGCCAAGCTCCGCTGACATGAAAGGACACCTTTATCCTTGAGCTCTGTGGCCACGGGTCAAGGCCTGAGATGGGGACACAGCCCTTCCAGGCTATTTACTGGAAGGACACTTGGTTTCCCTTCAGGTCCTGGGGCGCTAAGCAGGAGGCCCAAGGAAGCTCTGTAGAATGTGCCACCAGCCCCCTGGCTCTGCCTGGAATTTCATGGGGACATTTTGCAGTCACTAAACTTAGCACTGGGGGCCTGTGGCCTCTGGGTAGGCCCAAGCGTGCCAGAGGCTAAGAATGAATCACAGTGAGTTGGCAGGAAAATATTCAATGGGCCAGGCTCTGGGGACACATCTCAGTCTTGGGGGAGGAGAGGGTCCTGACAGGCAGTCTCCTTAGACCCCTGGGACACTTGGGGTCTGTCCCGTCCTGTTGCCTTTGGTCCAGAGATTCAGTCCTTATCCCCCAGAAAAGAGTCCATACTCTCTGGGGAGAGGGTCTGATCAGAGTCCTTTACTCCACAGAGTCCATGTACATTTATTGAGGGCCCACCACGTGCCAGGCACCTCGCTACATCCTGAAGATACTGTGGGGATTTGACAGAAATTGTCTGGCCCTCTGGAGTTTAGATTCTCCTGAGGCAGGCAGACAGGTTCAGCCAAAGGGGGCTGTGGGAGCCGAGAGGAGGAGTCCCAACCTGGGAAATCCAGGGTGGTTTCCCGGAGAAGGTGGCATCGAAATGGAGACCTGGACGGGGAGGGGGAGCTCGGCTGGGGAAAGGGAGCACAGGCTGCTCAAGGAGAGAGCCAGGCCAGGCTGTGGCGACAAGGGGGACGTGGGGCTGTCCTCTGATGGCCAGCCCAGTTGCTTCCCATGACACCTTGATGCCACTTTGACGTTTTGCCTGCTCCCTGGCCTGCCACGCAGGAGAAAGAGACCATTCTTAGGGGTTGGACAGGCTTGGTCTGGAATCCCGGCTCCCACTTCCTGACTGTGCGACCCTGGGCAAGCCAGCTCATCTCTCTGAGCCTCAGTTACCTTTTTTGTAAAATGGGGATAAAAGCAGGTCTTCTTTCCTAGGGTCGTGGTGAGCAATACTGACGTGAACATGACTGTGCAGGTCACAGGGCCTGGCGCTTAGCAGATCCTTGATAACGGCATCTGTCTCCAGCTGGCCTGTGGTCTCTACCCCCATCAGCCAGTGAGCCTCCTGGCAGGCAGAGCAGATGTCCTGGTCTAGGGAGATGGGGGCAGATGCCTGCCGGGCAGGAAGCTTTGTTTCCCACACAGTGCCTGGCAAGTTGCTGAGGAGGTGCCCGGAGTGCAGGGGGAAGGTTGTCCAAATGCCTGGATTGGAGCCACTGTCCACCTACCCAGCCTGCTCAGCACCCCGGAGGACAAAAAGGGCAGCCTCTCTTCTGTGGCCAGCAGCTGTCATTGACAGGACCCAAGAGCTGCCTTTGGCCTCTCTTAGACATGGATGTGGCCCTGGTGGCTGCCAGCCCTCCGATGGGCAGGGACAGCCTTCTGCCACCCTCACTCTGGGGACTGGCATGCACCATTGACCCACATCCGCCAACCCATCCCATGGGCTTATTACACAGGCCCGAGGCAGGTGTCCGGAGCCCCTTTGCTTTTGCCGTCTGCCTGCTCCAGCAAAATCTCTGGGTGGGAGGTAGGAGGCTGGACCCCACCCAGTGCCCAACCTCCTCCTGGGCGGCTGGCCTCAGGGAACTCTGACTGGT
Source organism: Neophocaena asiaeorientalis asiaeorientalis (assembly GCF_003031525.2). NCBI lineage: Eukaryota > Metazoa > Chordata > Mammalia > Artiodactyla > Phocoenidae > Neophocaena > Neophocaena asiaeorientalis. The sequence goes on from NW_020175040.1 coordinate 178,301, forward strand.
CATGCCTTCCCTCGGGGCTGTTAAATTTTATTTTTAGGATTGACTGAGCACCTCCTGTATGACCCAGAGTTATCTCATAGATCTTACTCCAACAAACTGAGAGGGCAGGATTATCCCCTCAGTTTACAGATGGGGGATCACACGCAGAGAAGTGAGGCAGCTGCCCCGAGGTCACACAGCCAGGAAGGGGAGGCAGCTCAGCAGGCTGTCCAGGTGGGAAATGGTCATCACCAGCCAGTAAGAGGCAGAGACCAGGTTTGAACCCAAGCATGTGAACTGAGTCCAAGGGCTTTACAGAGCCAGGCTGCCCTTGGGGTCTAGCAGTGGAAATGGGCCAGACTGTGGACCCGGTTCCCATCCTGCCCTGCGGCCTGCACCGGCAGCACACACAGTGAATGCCTTATAAACAGGGCGGAATGCATGGAAGCCAGAGGGGGTGAGCGGAGATCCCCTGTCAGTGCCCTTGGCTGAGTGACTGGAACAGACACTGACGGGTCAATCTGCCCCAGACGCTTTCTTACTGTCATGTCAAACGGCACCCATCCCACTGCTGTGCTGGCAGGGGTGTATTGGTCTCGGGGTTGGCACTAACTGGACCAATCAGAGCCTGCCCTCCCTGGTCACCAATGATTGGCCCAGGCATAAGCAATCAAAATTGGGCCAATGAGTCCCAACTCAGGAATGTTTTTTTGAATTTGGGACCCAGAAAGTTGAGTTCAGATGCTCTAAAATGTGAAACTCAGGGGCTGGGGCAATTATGTTTCCACCTATGCAGCTGTAGTGAAAGTGACAATTGTCTCCATTAGGACAGCTTTCACTTGCAGAGTCAAAACAAATCTGGCTTGATAAATAAAGTTATATTTTTCTCATGTGATAAGAAATCTAGAGGGAGGTGACCACAGGCATTGGTTCAGTCACTCAGTGGGATTAGAGCTGGAATTTTGTGATTTTCTTGCCTTTCCCTCCTGGCTGTAAGATGGTTGCTACAGCTCCAGGCATCATATCTGCACTCAAGGAAGAATGAAGGGGAGGAAGGCTAGGCCAGCTGTATTTTATGCCTTTTATCAAAAAACCCAGAAACTTTTCCAGAACCCACAGAAGATGTCTGCTTATGTCTCACTGACCAAAACTTTGTCTCATGGCTGCAGCAAAGGAAGCTGGGAAACAACATTTAGCTGAGCATATTGCTGAACCAAATCAGGGCTCTTTTAAATAAGAAGGGATGCTGGGTGGACAACTGCCCACCTCTGCCCTGTGACAGTCCTCAAGCAGAGATGAGTGACGCACAGAGAGTTAGAGTGGCAACTGGGTGCCTGATTCTAGGTTTTGGTTCAACCTCCCCCCAACCCCGTGGATTCTGTGATTGCCTTAAACTCTACTTTTTGGACTAAGCTGGTTCCAATGGGTTTTCAAATTAGCCCAGGAGCTACTCTAGAAGCCAGGTCCATGGCCCCCTTCTAAAGGCAGCATCTGCCTGGGAGCCTGTGCCCATCAGGGGCCATGATTTGGGTCATGTGATCACATTACCATGCCAACAATGGTTGGGCTACTAATCTGGGTCCTGGGACCTGGCATAGCAACAGTCCCTCTGGGGGAGGGAAATGGAATATGGTGTCTTGGCCCCTGGCTTCCTGAAGACAAAGGAATGGGGCTCCAGGATGTGCCAGTGTGTCGGGTGGCAGAAAGCAGCCACTTCCCAACTGAGAGGAGCAAGAACTGTGAGGGACTGGAGGGGCATCACTAGGAGAACCCAGGAGGGGGCCAGGCTCAGCTCTGGGAGCCTCAGTTTCCTCACCTGTCAAATGGGACCACTAACAGTTCTCATCTCTGTTGACTGAAGATTAAATGAAGTCATGTAATAAAGTGCTTGGCATAGGATCTGGAACATGGTAAGTGCTCAATAAGTAGTAGTTTTTTTGTTTGTTTTTGCGGTACGCAGGCCTCTCACTGCTGTGGCCCCTTCCGCCGCGGAGCACAGGCTCCGGACGTGCAGGCTCAGCGGCCATGGCTCACAGGCCCAGCCACCCCGCGGCGTGTGGGATCTTCCCGGACTGGGGCACGAACCCGTGTCCCCTGCATCGGCAGGCGGATTCCCAACCACTGCGCCACCAGGGAAGCCCAATAAGTAGTAGTTTTAACATTACTATTATAGTAGATACTCAGGAAATATTGTTGAAAGAGAAAAAAAAAAATGATGCCCTAACATTAGCCTTGCTATAGCTTGGAGTCCAAAGACATGGAGTGCTGTGTGCTGGCCTGGGAGGGAAGCAGTCAGTAACCCCCAACCGTCATGGGCAGGCTCTGGTCAAGGGCAGCACGATGACTCCTTGTACTCTCTCCCTGTGAACAGCAGGTGACCTTCACCACCATGATGTGCTCCCAGAGGAGCTGTTGGACTGTCCTGGGTTGTACAGCCCAAGAGAAGCACCCCTTGACATCTCCACTCAGTGAGTGACCATCACTCAGAGAGATGGTCTCCCCACAGTGTTCTCAGTAAAAGGCACTTCCATTCAGTACAAAGGTTGGGCATGTTCGGCAGAGCCTCTTCTTCCCTCACTCATTATCTATCACAGGTCCCATGATTTTACCCCTGAAAAGCTCTCAGCTCTGCACACCTGTTTCTGCTTCCACCCCCTACATTGGTCAGGTCAGTTGCTGTAACAAACAGCCCAGATTTCATGGCTTAGCGTGGTCCGATGATGGGGGCTCTGCTCCACACAGCCATTCAGCAGCCCAGGCTCCTTCCAGCTCGTGGTTCTGTCATCCCCTGGACCTTGGAGTCCTTCCCAGATCCTTGGCACGAGGTGTGAGGCGAAGAGAAACAATCTGAAGGATTGTATGGGAGGGTTTTATGACCGGGTGGGAAGTGGCCTACATCTCTTCCTACCACATTCTACTGACTACAAGTAAATCACATGGTCCCTCTGGACTGCAGAGGATGCTGGGAAGTGTAGTCCAGCTGAGTGCCCAGGAGGAACAGGAAGTAAGGTGAACACATAACCTTGACTCTCCAGAAACATGCTTATCCACACCCTTTCATCTCTTGCCTGGGCTCCCTGCATCCATGTTGGCCCCCTCCAGGCTCTTCACAGAGCGGCAGGAAGGATCTTTTCCAAGGCCAGATCTGATCATATCATTTGTTGGCTTCAAACCCTCCAGTGATTTCCCATTGCTATCAGGATAAAGGCCAACACCCTTTCCTGCAAAATCATGTACAGACTGGACTGGCTGTTGCTGTCTTCTCACGTGGGGCTCCCCACAGTCCGTTTCTCATAAATAAAAATCTCTGATTTTTCAACTTGGGAAATTAAGTGATTTTCTAATTCAAGTTTTGCTAATTCAGTAGAAATAAATGGTCTTTATTTTTTCTAATTAAGCTGAGGATCTTTTTTTTTTTTAATTTTAGAGTTATGCGAAAGAATAGAATATGTTTGGGATTTTTTAGGAACTCAAATTCTGGGCTTGTTTCATCTTTCTCAGGTCAGGTAGTGTTGAACTAACTGTCTTTCTGAATCCTTCAGCGAACAGAGAGAACAGACTATCACCAGGCCCTGCTACCCGAGGTCCGTTGGAATCTAACTGTAACCATCTTCGCAGCTGCAGGGGCTGGTGGGCTGGTAAACTGGCTCCCTGGAAGGAAGAAAGCTCTGACCTGCAGTGTTTGCCAATTTCCGTGGTGCAAAGACGTCCACTGGTGGATTCCAAGCTACTGGGTGACATCACTGAACACAGAGTTGGAAAGAGACATGCACATGGACTCTCATGAGCTAGTAAGATCAGGCTCTGCCACGGGTTCCGACCCAGAGACAATCCCCCAAACGTGCTGTGCGTGGTCTCACCTCCAGACCTTTCCTGATGCCATCCCCTCTGCCTGGCATATCCATTCATTCATTTATTCAACAGGTATCTACTGAGTGCTTTCTGTAAATCAGGCACCAGGCCTGCACCAAGAAACCTTCTCACTAAAGGCTGAGCTCAGGACTTTAGTAGGTGCTAGAGAAATTCTATTGTGCCGATGAGGTAACTGAGGCTGGATGACATGATGTATCAATCTGGATCACTGAGTTGGAGAGTGGAGAAGCAAGGATTCAAATTTTGCCAGTGTGAATCCAGCCCAGTGCTTAAGCATGCTAGTCTGCTCTTTCTCTGCCTAACAAACTCCTGTTCACCCCTCAAAGCCCTGCACAAGTGTTACCACCTTTCTGAAGCCCTCCCTAGCCCTTGATGGACTTCTTATGTCAAAGCAGATTTAGGCATGATGTGATAGAGAAATAAGTGGGGATGGAAGGGAGATTTGCTAGGGACTGAGGAGAGAGGACGTAGAGGGAAAGACCAGGAGATGATGGAGGGAGAAAGCAAGGAGCAAGCAAGAAAAAAAAGCAGCAAATGAGATGCCACATGGCTGCCGAAGATGTTAAGTACACCAGAAATTGAGTCATGGGTCTTCATCAGCCTTGTGAAACATGCTGCCCAGGAGTCACAGACTCAAGTTGCTACAGGGGCCTTGCAGAGGACAAGAATAAGTAAGACGGACCAGATTTACAAGGCATAAGGAGTAGTGGAGACAGTGCGCTGTCCAAAGGGGGCAGCCGTTGCTCAGGTCCAGCTGCCTGTGGCTAGAAAAGCCCATTTCCACCCCTTGCCCACCACCCCCCACCCCAATCTCAGCCGTCTCAGCCAGTCTGTTTGTTGATTTCCTGAATCAGGTTGCATGGGGAGTGCAGCCAGCAGTCTGATGGGGCTGGAGGTGAGACAAGCAAGGGATCCAGGGCAGAAATTTAAAGAGGCACCCACCACTCCCTCTCTGATTCTGTGGGGAAATTCAGAGAAATCCAGGGTGCTTTTCTGTGCAAGTCCAATCAGAGAACCAGAAGGCAACACCTTCCATCTACACACACCACACACACACAGACACACACAGATACACATTAGGGGAACCACTGACCAAAACCACCCACCCTGACCAGGCACGATAGTAACCACTTGCATGAGTTATCTTACAACTGGAAGTCCTGCTAAGGAATGCTGAGCTAACAAGCTACCACCAATCAGAAGAATTTGGGAAAGGTCAAAAGAAGAGAGGAGACGTAAGTCCATATGTCCTACCAACCAACCTCCCAGAGTCCTTCGCGCTGGAATCCACCTTGGCTGAGTGATGCGTGTGCCACCAGTAAGGACCCTGAGTCAGAATGATTGGTCAGAGACAACCCGGAAACTAACCATTACCAGGAAAACTGACGGCGAGCCACGTGGCAGGGCAGTTCTCCTGGATTCCCTTACCCTGCTGCTCTCCACCCAGGTGCCCCTTCCCCATAAAGTCTCTTGCTTTGTCAGCACGTGTGTCTCCTTGGACAATTCATTTCTGAGTGATATGGAAAGGGTCCCCTTTCCTGCAACACACACAAACACATTTTTTGACCTATGAGAAAACTGAGGCCCAGAGAGAGAAACGCCTTTGTCTTTGCTGTTCCCCCTGTCTGGAATGTTCTTCCAGCCTCATTGCCTAGCTTGCTCCCTCTCACCACTTGGCATCACCCCCTCCATGACTGCCCTGCCCACACGGTGCTCAGTACCTCGGGCAGCGAGGGAGAGTCAGGACTGGAGATTGCATCGGCTCTTTGCTTCCTGGCTGTGTGGCATTAGACAGGCTGCTCTAGCTGCTCTGGACCTTGTTTCCACTTCTGCACCTTGGGTTTAAGACATTCCATTTTTTTTTGCCACATGGCTTGTGGGATCTTAGTTCCCCGACCAGGGATCGAACCTGTGCCCCCAAGAGTGGAAGTGCAGAGTCCTAACCACTGGACCGCCAGGGAAGACCCACTAAGACCTTCTTTAAGAACACTCATCAAGATGAAATGAGATGCTTGCACAGCACTTAGCACAGTGCCTGGCCCAGACTGGATGCTGGACACACATTGGTTAAAACGAAACTCTGAGAAGTGGTGGGCATTAAGGTCAGCCAGGTAATTAGGCTGGACTGTAGTCAACTTGGAGCGCCCAGCAGAGAGTGGGTGGGCAATGGGGAGTCATTGACAGTTCTTGAGCAGGGGAGTGACTGGTTGGCAGGGGAGTGTCATGAAGCTTATTCTGGCACAACTGTGCTGTTTATCAGTGTTTGGGTGAGGACCTTGGCTCCAGTGGAGATGTGAGCTGCCCACGAAAGGGGCCCTGTTAAGCCCTGGAACAAAGGCTTTTCAGCAGCCTTTGTGGAGCCAGATTCCTGCTGTCCAAACCACCCAACTTCCTGCTCCCAACCTGCTGGGAGCTGCGGGAGGCGCCTTTATCCTCCGGTAATGAGCCAGGGAAGAGATGCTAATTCATCTGCACTCCCTGGGCCACTCCCTAGCCCCATGTCCACCCAGAAACCTCTGCCAAAGGTCCCCCGCACAGGCTAATAGGATTGATTCTGAGTTTAGCTAGGCAAACAAGGCCCGAAAGGGCCCATTTTGATGGTTAAATGTGCCATTAACCCTTTGTTTGCTCTTCAAGTTCCAACAAGCTTTAGATAGTCAATCTGACATTAACCCTTCATCTTCGGGTAAGGTTTCACAACCACCTGTGGGCACCTGACAGCTATCAAAGGACAGAATTAGCTGGATCTCCAAGTGTAAAATCCCAAAGTCTCAGTCTTATCTAGCCCCTCCCTTTGTTGTTAGCAAACTGCCACCTAGCGAAGATAAGGAACACTTTCAAGGTCACCTGGCTAATTTAGGGTCAGGGTTGGGATACAGCTGACTTACTCGATTGTCAACTTTTAAGGTACACTGTACAATAAAATTGATTTGCAATAAAACCTTTGTAGAACTGGCAAACAAACGGGCGCAAAGTCAACGAGGCTTGTTTTCAAAGCCTATCTTTGAGTCAGCAAGATTAAAAAAAAAAAGGCTCTTTATACCATGATACCAAGTTCATAATTCAGAAAGATTATTTTTATTAATCTAGCTGGTTTTAAAGTTGAAGACTTCCATCTTCTTTAAAGTTACTATTTTTAAGAGAATAATTGAGCTTGGTTCTTAACATTTATGGCAACGGTTTGGCAAAGGATCTACAGTTTCTGTAGGTGGGCTGAAACAGCTACTCAAGGTCACCAACTGGCTGATGACTTAGCAGTTACCATCCAGCATGTCTTCCCGCCGACCCTGCGGGGCTCAAAACACACAATTTCAAGGGAAGAAACGGGTCCAGGGCAAGCTCTGCCCATCTCCCCACTGGGCACATGTCTGTGCTTTTCATGAGTCTTTGTGGGGCAGGAGAGTGAATAAGACTCAGCCCCAATATCAAGAAACTCAGGACCATCTCCTTATTCAAACCAAACGAAGCTCACATTCTAGGTCCCAGCATGTCTACCTCTGGGCCTTCTGGTCTACCCCCCAGAAAATTTTGCATAGGTGCACAAGCAAGTTCAGGGTGGCATACTTGCAGTGACAAAGATCAAGAGCAGCCTAAATGACCTTCAAATGGCTTAATAACAAAGGGTATGTCCAAACAATTCAGCGAGGCAGGCGCTAAAAGAATGGCGTGCAGGACTTCCCTGGTGACGCAGCGATTAAGAATCCGCCTGCCAATGCAGGGGACACGAGTTCGAGCCCTGGTCCAGGAAGATCCCACATGCTGTGGAGCAACTAAGCCCATGCGCCACAATTACTGAGCCTGCGCTCTACAGCCCGCAAGCCACAACTACTGAGCCTGCATGCCACAACTACTGAAGCCCGCGCGCCTAGAGCTCGTGCTCTGCAACAAGAGAAGCCACCACAATGAGAAGCCCGTGCACTGCAACGAAGAGTAGCCCCCGCTCGCCGCAACTAGAGAAAGCTCGTGCGCAGCAATGAAGACCCAATGAAGCCAAAAATAAATAAATGAAATAAATAAATAAACAAAAAGAATGGAGTGCAGTCTTGCACACCAATGCAGAAGGATCCAGAGGTATTGGCAGGCGAGAAGAACAAGAGATAGAACCATTGGGGGCATTCATGCCAGAGAAAATAAGCGTTCACTTACCTGAGTGTGTATGTGTAGAAAATATCTCTGGGAGGACAGGAACGAAACAAACGGGTGGTCTCCGGGGAGGGAGAGTCCACCTAGGGAGAGAAAGAGTCTGGCTTTTAGTTGTAAACATTTTTTTTGCCGCTGGTAGTTTTGTTCACCATGTGCAGGCATTGTCTTTTAACTAAAAAAGTTACTTATCCAAGAGAATTGAAAATATATGTCAGTGCAAAAACTTGTACACAAATGTTCACAGCAGCATTCGTCATTATTTTGTCTAGCGTTAGACAAAATGTGGAAACATCCCAAATGCCCATCAACATGAATGCATAAAGAATGGATGGATAAAGAAAATGTGGTCTATCCCTGCAATGGAATATTTTTCAGCCATAAAAAGGAATGAAGCACTGATATAGGCTCAACATGGGTGAACCTTGGAAACATTATGCTAAGTGAAAGAAGTCAGACATTAAATGCCATATATTGTATGAAATAACCAGAATAGACAAATCCATAGATAGAGAAAGCAGATTAGTGGTTGCCGGGGGAAAGGGAAATGGGGAGCGACTGCTAATAGATATTGGGTTTCTTTTGGGGGTGACGAAATGTTCTAAAGTTATATAGTGGTAATTGTTGCATAACTCTGTGAATATGCTAAAACCCATTGGACTGTATATCTTTAAATTTTTTTATTTTTATTTATTTATTTTTATTTATTTATTTTGGGGGCCACAATGTGTGGCTTGCAGGATCTTAGTTCCCCGACCAGGGATCGAACCAGGGCCCCTGCAGTGGAAGCACGGAGTCCTAACCACTGAACCCCCAGGGAATTCCTGAAGTGTATACTTTAAAAGGGCAAATTTTATAATATATGAATTGCATCTCAATATAACAGTTGTTTAAAAGAGTAGTTACTATACCTACTAGTTTCCTAAGCCTGCCGTAACAAAGTACTAAAAACTGGGTGGGTTAAAACAACAGAAAGGTATCATCTCATAGTTCTGGAGGCTAGAACTCCCAGATCAGGGTGTCAGCAGGGCCCTAGGGGAGAATCCTTCCTGCCTCTTCCCAGCTTCTGGTGTTTGTCAGCAAACCTTGCTGTCTCTTGGCTTATAGATGCATCGCTCCAATCACATGGCCCTCTTCCCCTGTGTGGCTTAATATCACCTTCCCTTTGTACGTGTCTGTGTCCAAATTTCCCCTTTTTATAAGGACACAGTCATATTGGATCAGGGGCCAGCTGCATTAACTCATCTTAACCTAGTTAAATCTTCAAAGACTCTATTTCCAAACAAGGTCACATTCACAGGTACTTGAGGTTAAGACCTCAATGTATTTTTGTGGTGGATACAATCTAACCCATAACACTAAGTCTGTAAGTGCTTTTGATAAGGAGACTGTATCTGCCCAGCAGAGGAGAGAGGCCACACGCCAAGGAAGGTGCCCGCGAGAGTGTGATACGTTCAGGAGAGGGACTTCGGGCTGTGAAAGTTCAGGATAAAGGAGACCTTTGCTGGGGGAAGCAGGGATGACTTCCTGGAGGAGGCATTAGAGTTGGGCCTCTTGTCAGGTGACTATAGAATCTGTTGTCTGAATCAGGATATTTTGGGGCTTCCCTGGTGGCGCAGTGGTTAAGAATCCACCTGCCAATGCAGGGGACACCGGTTCAAGCCCTGGTCCGGGAAGATCCCGCATGCTGTGGAGCAACTACGCCCGTGCGCCACAACTACTGAGCCTGCGGTCTACAACCCGCAAGCCACAACTACTGAGCCCGTGTGCCACAACTAGTGAGCCTGCGCTCTAGAACCCGTGAGCCACAACTACTGAAGCCCGCGCACCTACAGCCCATGCTCCGCAGCAAGAGAAGCCACCGCAATGAGAAGCCCGCGCACCACAGTGAAGAGTAGCCCCCACTCGCCGCAAGCAGAGAAAAGCCTGCGTACAGCAGCGAAGACCCAACGCAGCCAGAAACAATAAGTAAATAAAATAAAATAAATAAATAAAGCAGGATATTTTTGAGTCTATAGGGGATGTTATTAATAATCACATTAGGACAACAGGTGTAAACCAGGACTGTGGTAGGTCAGTCAGATTCCATGGTCACCTTGGTCTTAAGAGATGGTGAGAATTTGAATATGCAAGGATGGGAGGAGTGGTGGTAAGAGTATATCAGATGGAGGGAAGAGCAGCTGCGGAGGCTCAGAGGTGGGAAACTACCAGATAATGCAGGGAAGGGCTGAGTCTGAAGACACGGAGTCTTGGGAGGCTGGGAAGAGCCTCAAATGACAGTCCGAGTTGTTAGGAGTCCTCAGCCAAAGTCCAGTGAGACTGGACCCCTGCGGTCAAATCAGGGGTCTTCTGGAGGAGGGGGCTGCCCACTGTGCAGGGAAGCACAGACCATGCAAACCCAAACCACGAAACCAACTACAGACAGTCGCTTTGCCCATCAGCCTGGAGCATGAAGCCAGCTCAGCTTAGGAGGCCAGACACCCCACCAATTCATCTGCTGAGGTGCGCCTGCACCCCTAGGAAAGTAGGGCTTCTTCACTCCATTGCTCAGCTCTGATTAGAATCTGGAAGCCAATGCAGGTGTCAGTTTGGTTGCTGAAACCTCTGGCACTTTTTTTTTTTGCTTATCGTTATTTTTGGAAAGATGTGTTGAAGATATCAACTTCTGAATCAAGTAAAAGCTGGTTTTTAGTTACTTAATCCCTTGGAAAGATATTGATCATCATTTGTTTTTCTTGTTAAAAAAACATTTTAAAGAAAGGTGTACAAGGCTTCCCTGGTGGCTCAGTGGTTAAGAATCCGCTTAACCACTGAGGGGGATGTGGGTTCGAGCCCTGGTCCACGAAGATCCCACGCGCCGCGGAGCAACTAAGCCCGTGTGCCACAACTACTGAGCCCCTGTGCCACAACTACTGAAGGTCACACGCCTAGAGCCTGTGCTCCGCAACAAGAGAAGCCACCGCAATGAGAAGCCTGCGCACCACAACGAAGAGTAGCCCCCGCTCACCGCAGCTAGAGAAAGCCGCACGCAGCAACAAAGACCCAACACAGCCCAAAATAAATAATAAATAGACAAATAAATTTATTTAAAAAGAAAGGTGTACATTTGTGGGGGAGGGAGTAGGAGAAGCATTTACAGCAAAACGCTGAGGTCTGAGTACCAGAGGAATACGATGTTTAAGCCTTTACAAGCCGCTGGGGGCTGCATGCTCTCCTCCAGGTGCTCCAGGCTCCCTGGGATGGGACCCCCCTCCTTTGCAGCCCCCTCTCCCTGCTCCCTGTCTCTCAGAGCAGCTCCACCCCAGCAGCCCTCCCAGCTCTTCCCTTCAGCTCTAGGATCGCTCCTCTCCCCCTCTTTGTTGGTTTCCTCTCTGCTCCCCCACTTGCCAGGAGCCCTGGGGCTCAGTCCACGGTCCTTTGCTGTTCTCTGTCCACGTGCACCTCTCAGTGGCCTCCTGAGTCTACATGGTGATCACCCCAAGTGTGCATCTCCTACCACCCCCCACCCCCGCTCCAGACCTGTGTGTCCAGCTGCCTCCAGGACATCTCCCTGCCTTATCTAGTGGGCATCCCAAACCTTACTTGTCCTCAGTAACCCGACCCCAAACCTACTCTTCCTTCATTTAGGTCAAAATCTTGGAGTCACCTTTGACACCTCTAGTTCCCTCCTGTACCACAGCCAGATCGTATCCAGTATCTGACCACTTCTCTCCTCTTCCCCAGTGACCACCATGTCCAAGCTACCACAATCTCTCCTGGATTATTCCAACAGTCTCTTAACTGGTATGAGACAGAGATTCCAAATATGTGAGATCCAGTTCTCCCCTGAGTATCCATGGAGCTACGTCACCCTCACTATGCCTCTACTGACCTATCCATAAAATGGGAAAGACACGTACTCCAGACAGCCTCTACCCAAAGTAATGTTTTAGGTCATGAAACATTGTTAAATATGGCTTGTATTCAAATAAAAGAAAAGGAGGGACTTCTCTGGTGGTCCAATGGATAAGACTCCGTGTTCCCAATGCAGGGGCCGTGGGTTGCATCCCTGGTCGGGGAACTAGATCCTGCCTGTGTGCCACAACTAAGAGTTTGCATGCCGCAACTAAGAAGTCCGCATGCTGCAACTAAAGATCCTGCATGCTGCAAATAAGACCCGGTGCAGCCAAAATAAATAAATAAATAAATAAATAAATAAATAAAAAATAAATAAATAAATAAATAAATACTTTTAAAAAAATAAAAGGGGGAGAGGGAAAGAGAGAGAGAGAAAGAGATTGAAGAGGGAGAAAGGGAAGGAGACAGGGAGGAAGGAAGGGAGGAAGGAAGGAAGGGAGGAAGGAGGGGAGGCAGGGGAAACTAGAACAAAGCCACTTGTTGGAACTCTGGTTTCCCAAATCCACTGCATTTCGTTCACCATCTCTAGCGTTTGGACAACTCAGAGATCCTTCAATCTGCACACGTGCCCGGGGACTTTGAGAGTCGTGTGGTGCCCTAACTCTGAGAGCTGTCTGGAGAACCCCACCTCTTGCCCCCAGCTCTGCCGCTCCCACCGTAGGCAGTTTTCCAGGTTTAGAGAATGCCTTCTCCCTGTGGACAAAGACCACACTCCCTAGGAAGGTGAGGGATCAATTCATCTACGTGGACTCCAGGGAAGAAAGACAGTCCTAGGTACCCCTACGTGAGAAGGTGACCCTTAGGCACCGTCCGACCAAAACCTGAACAACGATGCACCACGTCACACCCCTGCTTGCAACTCTGCCCTGTGGGAAAGCCCACGCTCCTCAGCCGGCCTCCCCAGAACCCCCTGAGCCTGACCCGGCCAGACTCAGTGTCCCATAGAGTTTGGGGTGTATAAAATGATGCTGGCTCCCATGGAGACACTGGATCCCACAGCCCGACTCCCCCAGAATGCCAGACCTCAGCAAGGCTAAGTCTCTATTTGGTCTGCTGTGTCTCTAACCCCTCTCGGACAATCGTGGAACTATTTCAGTGTAGGAGAGGGCAGGTCTGGCTCGAGCCCCAGCAGGCAGCAGCCTCCAGCTGGAAGGTAGCAGCTTCCCTTTGTCTCAGCATCTTGACATCCAGTCACCTCTCTTTTTCCAGCAAAGTGATGCTCACTTTCTAGTTGACATAACACCACGAAGTTTCCTTTTGAAATAAATTTATGCGTTTAAAAACATAAATGAGTTCTTGGGAGAAAGTCATGAGGTCAAAACAGTCCAGGTGGCGTGTGGATGAAATCATGGGGACTCTTGGTGAGACCAGCGTTTGTGGTCCTCAGCATAGACCAGGCTGCGTCCTGCCTCTCTCCCTCTGTCCCTGCTGTGCCTCTGCCTGGACCACCCTTTCCTCCTCTTCCCCTGATCTCTGCTCCTTGTTACTGCTCCAGTGTCTGCTCAAGCGTCCCGCTCCAATGGGCCGTGCTTGGCCATCCCACGCTCTCCATCACCTCGTCTCTTTATCTTGCTCTAATTTTTTTCTGAACACTTGTCACTTCCTGACATATTACATACTCATGGGTTCATATGCTTGTTTTCTGTCTCAGCATGTAACTTGCAGAGAATGTGTTAGTTTTGCTCATGGCTGTAACCCTGGCCCCTAGAGTAGTGCCTGCTTGTAGTATGTGCTCGATAAAAGGGTGCCAACTGAACAAAAGACCAAGCAGAGCAGGTAGGAAGTGATGAGGGGCAGTGTCCGCTGACCATCTTATAACTCTTCTCCCAAAGACACACTTGGAAAGACCTCTCCTCTCCGGCACACAAATTGAGCCGGCATATGGCTTCCTCTAAGCCTTGAGCCCTACCTTCCCCACCTCACCTCTGCAGAGCCCTGAGGTCCCTGCATTTGGCCCTGCCGGGGGCAGAAGTGGTCGGGCCTGGGGGAATGGAGGCGCTGTGACTTTGCTAAGGATGCTGCCATGAGAGGCGGGGAGGGGTTGGAGTTGAGAGGTCTGAGTCAGATTTCAAGGAGCTCTTGTCTGCTTGGTTCCCACCACCATTCCCTACATGGCCAACTCCCAGGAATTTTTTTCTCCAGTGAGGTGACCCCGGGAAAGGCAGGCAGAGCCTGTGGGGAAGTCATGATGATGAAGATGATGATGATGAAGGAGGAGGAGGAATTATTTCTAGACAGCACTAAACCAGCGTGGTAAAATGTGTGTGGTGAAGTCTCTGTCCTTCAGAATCTCCATCTACCACTAGGGCTGTAGGATAGGGTTGGTCAAGTTGATTTCTAAGGACACTTCCAGTTCTAAATGAGGACAAGGAAGCTGTTAGAAAGACTGAGGCAGAAGAACATGTATGCGAAGAAAAAAAAAGATGAGAGAGAGAGAAATATCATATCTCTAGAAGCACGGACATTCCACAGTTAAACCATGCACCTCTCTCCTAATCCTAAATCCTAGCCCAACCGTAGGCTAATGCTAGAAATTCTACCACTAAAGCCTCAGCCCTCTCCCTCATATACTTTTTCTGAGGGGCAGGGCACTCATTTTTTTTCTCCCGCAGATACTTTTATCCTTAGGAAGGGTATAACTCTAAACCACAGATGAAATAGTTTTTAACTTTGCTGTGTGGAGGATGGCTATCTGGACAACTGTGTTGAAAAGGATCCTGAGGTTGTGTTTAGACTCAATGGGGAAAAATCCTCTAATTGATTAGCAATGTCTGCTGAGGGCAAGGGAAGGAGAAGCAGAGGCACGAACACCACTCATCTGCCCTCCCCAGCTCTGAGTCAGGAGATGGGGGCAGGGAAGTAAGTGAGAAAGTGGAGAAGGGATGTCTTTTTCTCAACCTTCTCTCATGATATATAAATTATTTTATCCTGCTATCCTATACTATTCTTTCTTTTTTTAACCTTCTTGGGGAATTTAAAATAAAGTTTACTTGTAGGTACTTTTGGAAAAAGTAATACATAAATATAAATAAGCTCAGGACTGCTCAAGGTGGACAGTCTAATAGGAGACCCTCACCACAAAAAGCTGGCACGTCCCCTGCCCACAAAGGGCTATACATCAGGGTGAGTATAATGGGAAGGGGACCAGTCCTCCTGAGAGTCTGCAACCTGGCTGCCATCCCCAGCAGATGGCCTCCCAGGTTAACGTGTCCTGTGGAGACCACAGCCAAAACCTATTGGATATTCAGGAAGTTCTGGGGACACATAGCATGGGCGGGGCACACTCCCAGCTGTAACCACCCCAGGCCAGACCACCATGTGAGGGTCCAGGCTCCAGTAACTGAGGACAGGGTGGGAGTCAGGTGACCTGTGGTTGAGTCCCAGCTTTGCCATCAGCTTGCTTCTTCTTTTTTTTTTTTTTTTTTTTTTTGGGACGACTCTCAACCACTGCGCCACCAGGGAAGCCCTCATCAGCTTGCTTCTTGACAAACAGGGAGACTGAAGTACAGGAGGAAAGGGCCTATTGTCCTGGGTCACACAGCGAGTTGGGTCCAAATCCTCCCAGTGCCCTCCTCTTAGGTCTTGAAGGTCATATGGATTCTCAGAGTCTCTGAGTGAATGGGAGTGAGGGTCTCTTAGGCTCAGATGGAGACACATATGAAGAAGAGCACATGTGCCTCTCACCAATCCTCCCTGGTGCACATGGCAGGCATCAGTAATCAATCATGGCAGTGTTTGCCCCTGACTCAGACACAGGCTCACAGTCCTGCTCAGGACAAGCTCTTGGGAGCACCCACCAGACAACGGGCATTGAGACCAACCTGTTTGCTATTCCCGTCTGAGTGGAAGTTGTCCCACAGGAAGGAGGAAAAGAAAACACGTGCTGGGCACTTTCTAAGCGTCAGCCGTTCTACACCAAATAATGCCAACTTTCAAAAATTAATTTTAAGGCAAGGTCGTCAGTCTCATTTTACAGATGAAGAGACAGAAGCACAAGAGCAAAGAAACAACCCAAAGGTCCACCAAGAAGACACTGGAAAAATAAACCATGGCACCTCCACAAAAATGGAATACTCTGTAGCTATGAGAAAGATGAGGTTGATTCAGATACCTGTAGGGGAAGTATCTCCAAGATACATTGTATCGGTGACCTATTACAACAACCAAGCTGCAAAACAGATCCTCCAAAACTCTGTGGCTAAAAACCACTACAAATTTAGCTAATGGTTCTGAGAACCTGAGGGTCAGCAATCAGGTTGGGCTGCTCTGGGCAGTTCTCTGGGCTCCTACACACACCTGAGGCCAGGTGTGGGTTGGGTAGGCAGCTTTGCTGGTCATGGCTGGGCTCTCCACTCTCTGGGGCCTTGACTGGGGCGACTGAGCTGACACCCCTGCTCACGTGTCTCTCATCCTCCGGCAGGCTAGCCCAGGCTTATTCCCACCGTCAGCAAGGCTCCAGAAGAGTTAGCAGAAGCATGCAAAGCTTCTTGAGGCCTAGCTCGGAACTGGCACACCATCTCTTCCACCACATTCTTCTGGCCAATACAAGGCATCTGGGCAAGCCCAGGTTCAAGGCAGGGAGAACTAGACTCTGCCTCTTGATGGGAGGAGCTGCAAAGGCACGAGAGAGTGCACGGAGACAGGGTTGTGTGAAGGATTGTGGCCATTTCTGCAACCAACCACATCTATTAAGCCACATAAGCAAGCTGTGAAATCATGTGAAACATTGGTCACCTTCAGGGGGTAGAATCGAAAGGGATGGGCAATTCGGATCTTCTCTTGTATTTAGCATGTGTCCTTTCATGATGTTTTATTTTTGTTTCAAAAATGAAACATTTTGACCTAAAAGAAATAAAGAATTTATCCTTCAGGTGTTTTTTCAGACTCATGAAATGATACATGTGCAGAGAAGAGGGTGCTGGGGGTGTCATCTAACACTCTTTGCTGTACTGAGAGGTCCAAAGCCCCCTAAGTGAACACCAGTGGGTCCTGCTTAAATAGCCATCCTGGGCTCCACATAATGGAATTCTGTTTACCGTAAAACAAAGAATCAGACAGCCTGAAATGTTCTGCTAAACTGCAGGACGTATGCAGTGAAAACAGTGAGTGTGTGCCCATTCATGTGAAGGGTGTATAAACTCTCTCTGGAAGGTACACAAGACAGCGGCAGTGGCTGCCCACGGGCCAGGGATGGAGAGGGAGCAGCTTGCTCTTCACATCCTTTCTAACCCTTATGATTCTTGTCACATGAATATGGCTCCTCTTCCAAAATAGACAGAAGTTTTAAAATGATTTGTTTTTAAAGCAAATCTAGTGAACTATTACATTTATAATGGATAAACAGCAAGGTCCTACTGTATAGCATAGGGAACTATATCCAATCTCTTGGGATAAACCATAATGGAAAAGAATACTGTAAAAAGAATGTATATACGGGTAAAACTGAGTCACTTTGCTGTACAGCAGAGATTGGCACAGCATTGTAAATCAACTATATGTCTACTAAAAAAATATATATATATATGTATAAAAAAAGAGGACTCCAAAAAAACAACAAAAAAGTAAATTTAAGTTTTAGAAAGAAATAATTCTATTTAAAATGCCTGGGGGAAGGGAGACAAAGGATGACATAGATTTTGTTCCCACCACTGACTCATTCTTTGACCCAAGGGTAGGTCATTGGCTATCTCTGAGCATCAGTTTCCACCAGCAACAGAATGGGACAAATCTCCCTGGCTCACTCCCAGGTCACTGTGAGCAGGGCCATTGTGTTAGCCAACTCCGTGGGTGCCATTCACAGCACTGTCCACGTGACTGGGGCCCCTTGGAGTTGTGCAGTGCACAGCATAGGCAACTGGAGGAGGCAGCCTTGATGTGAGGCTGAAATGGGCTAAGGGTGGGGAGAGAGATCTAGCTCTCTCTAGGGTGAGAAGGGTGTGCATGCTTGAGCGTACAGAATGTGACAGTGCATTCCTCTAAGAGAGCATGGACTTTCTGCTGACATATGTCCTGTGGACACTGGCTAAATAGATGGGACGATCACTCTGTCCCCTCCCAGGTTCAGGCTCCTGGGTCTTCTAGGAACCATGCCTGAGACAAGCAGGGGCCACACTGCAGGCTGCTGAGGCCTCACACTCCACCTCTGGGGGCCCAGGCGAGCTGTCTCCTCAGGCCCTTCCCATGCTGGCTCGGAGTCTCTATCCCCAGGGTCGGGATGCAAGAGAGGAATTTCTCACACACCAAGATGCCTCCCACTTTTCAAACTGAGAAAAGTGGTAGCAGAGATGGTAGCCCAGTCAGAGAGCACTGGGCTTGAATCCCAACTCCAACACTATCCTTGGAACCTCTGAGTCTCAGGAAAGGCCACAGTAGTGGGTGGGGGAAGATATCTGAGTGCAGAGGACCCCAGCCAGCCAGTCCCGGGCCAGTGCCTAAGGGCCCCAGCTGACCCCCAGGCTGATCCTCAACTCGTGTCCCAGCAGCCCAGCACTGTGGGTCAGAGAGAGCCACACAGCTGATATCAGGCACACGGAGGCTGCACAGCATTGCAGGGCCTCACAGCCAGCTTCAGGGTGGGGAGGCAGGAGCCTCCCATCCACCCCCTTCCAGGTGGCAGACAGAGGCCTCAGCCTCTCAGTTGCTGTGTGACTTTGCGTGACACCCCCATCTGTCCCGACAGATCCTGATGATCCAGTTTTCTGACAAGCCCTGGGGGCTCTCTAGGCTAGGACTGGGGCTGAGGGTCTGTGTGGCATGGGAGTGAAGCGGGGGTTTTCGGGTGGGCTGGGGCCAGGACTGGGAGACTTCCGGACGAATGGGCAAGGTGCCAAACCCTCAGAAGTGTAGCAGGCCTCCCTGGGAGCCTCCTAGTCAGGCCTCCACAGTTCATGAAGGGTCGGGCCAGCAGATCCAGGGGACACGGCAAGACTGCCAGGCACCTGGCAGGGAAGGAAGACAGGTGTCTTCAGCAGGCTGACCAGCGTGAATCTACAAGAGAAGGACATTTACAAGAAGCGGCTTTTTTGGGCTCCTTCATCTGAGCCCAGAGGCAGGAAGCAGGTTCAGGACACTACGCAAGTGGTGGGGGGCTGGTCCTGAGCCCCACTTACAGTCCTCTTGTCCGCTGCCAGCTGTGAGCCCTTGGGCAAAGCAGCCACTTCCTTGGCGTAGCCTTGGAGCCAGAACGATCACCCGGTGGTCACAGACCATAACTGTCCTACCATATTTAGGGACAGGGATGGGTGAGGAGATGCCTCATCACAGGTGAGAGACCCCTTCAGGAATGGCCAGTAGCAATCATGTCTGGGAGTTCGTTCAGACAGTCATGGGTTCGCGTCCCGTCTCTGCCACTTGACCAGCTTGTGTCTTCACGGGCAAGTGACTTCACACCACTGAGGCTCAGTCTTCATCTGTGAAATGGGGATGATAGAAATACCCTCCACAGAAGGGATGCAGGGCTTTAGCATGGTCCTGCATGCGGATTGCTTATGCAGAGCAAGCCCTCAGTAAGCCACAGCCCCGTCGGGATCACTGCTAGCCATTGCGTCATGATTACGAGCAGTAATAGCAATCATCACATGAGCCCCTTGCTCTGCCTTCATTCCCTCATCTGTAAAACGGGGACAGTAAAAGGGCTGACATCACAGGGTTGCCGGGGGGATTCTATGAGTAGAGTGTTTGAAAGGGTGCCTGGCACAGAGTGAGCACTCAGTAAATGTCTGGCATTTTTACTATTACTGCTTCACCATCGCTGTTGTTGTTGTCATCTTCTTAGCCCCGGAAAAGCTCAATAAGCCACCACAGTCTCCTCCAGGAAGGACGCACTCACGCGCCTACACTGGGAAAGGGAGGTTCAGGGAAGAGAGGTTCCTTGACCAGGTCAAGCTTCCCCTCCTCCAGCCCAGTTGCGGCTCTCACCCGGGGCGCATCTGCAAGCATCTGCTCCTGCCCAGGAGCTGGCAGCGGCCGGGAGCGGGGAGGCAGGGGCTGGGAGCACGCGGGGCCGCACGTGGCCG
>NW_020175040.1:198228-258888 GCF_003031525.2 Neophocaena asiaeorientalis asiaeorientalis
GCAGCAGCAGCTGGAGCCGGGCCTGGGACGCCTCTGGGCGGTCTCGGCCGGCCCCGCGTTAGCGTCGGCCCGGTGGGCGCTAGGCGACAGCAGCGCGGGGAAGCGAATCCCCGCCTCCCCGCTCGCCAGAGCGGCGGTTCTCCTTCCACCTACAGCCACCTTCCCAGAACCCCGACTCCCCAGGTCATAGCGTCCCGGGGAAACGCGAAATCGTCCTCGATGTCTTCTCTTTTTTCTGTCATCCCCAACATCGTCAGTTACTCCCGTTGACTCTCTTCAGAACCGAGTCCAAATCCAGCCGCTCCTCCACACCCCCGTGGACTCTGCGTGTCCAGCCACCATCCTCTCTCCCCCGGACTATTGCAGTATTGTCCCCGCTCTCACGCGTGTCCTACGCGGCTGGCACTGCCACAGCTGCCGGTGTATTTGTTGTAAACTACCTTTTCTGTTAAAAGGGCAGAAGAAGAGTGCGGATTGTTTGAGCTTGTATTTGCGTAAGGAAGCCACCCTGTCCTGGTAGCGACATGATGGAGACAGTTTAGAGGTGGAGCCCAAAGCCTGTAGCGTTTGGGGGCCCCTTTAAGAAAAAGAATAGAAAATTAGGTACAATAGGTGAGATTTAGAATGAGAAAAGTAATCATAGAAAACTGGAAATTTTGGAAAGCTGGCAAACTCCACAAACATCACAAAGCCCAGAAAAATAACACAATATTTGTATTAATTAACTACCTGAGATGCCTTTATAATCCTTTCCCCCCAGCATTTCATTGATCACCTTTATATGATGACACTTTCGTCATATTATCTGTAAGGAATTAAAAGATAACCCAGCCTTTTCTCTAATGATGAGCCCTGTTGAATTGTTTTTATTACTACAGACTGTTCAGGAACATTTCTTTTAGTTTCACGACGTGTACTTGTAAGTGTTTTATATAAACACATAGATTTTAGCACCAATGTCAGATTTAGAAAAACGCCCATCAGGTTCATATATGACCTGTTACAGACCGCTTGGTCGTTGCACAGCTATAAGTTTGTGCCCTAAAAACACAGAAATTCTGATAAATTGCATTTCGTGTGGTCATCCCAAAAGAGGGAAAAAAATGTACTGTGTTTTAATTGTATATGCTGCTTTATCCAGTCTATTCCTGCAGGAGAGAACTTTGGTTTGGACCAGGCGTCCACAACAGCACCGAGAAGCAAATCCTCCATTTACAATTTCACATGCCTGATGATAGGAAGAATTTTCTACAGGATGGTTTCTGGCTCCTTGAATTTCAGGCCTGGTTTTCCTTCACCTTCTGCATGCTTTCTGTGCTGGGTGACACAGAGCATCTTCATACGGTGATACGAACTCTGGACCAGTATCTCTGAGTTACAATCCAGGCCAGTGGGCATGGGCAGCTGTCGGGTGTTCCTGAAAGCTGTCTTCTACACCAGGATGGCTGGCAATAACTTAACCATACTTTTAACCACATACGTTTATCTCAGTAAACTCAAATTAAATGTATCTCCAACTTAACTTCCCCTAAGCTGGATCCCCCAAATACCCACAGCCTCTCCAATACCACTAAACACGAGAGAAAGAGGGATAGATGAGATTCATTGTAGAAAGAGAGGGCTTGGCTGCTTGCAGGTGAAATATATTACTTTTGCAAATTTTGCACACATGACCGGTGAACATAGCGTTGGGGCCCCACCTGGGAACAAGCAAGGAGCCCGTGTACAGGAGAAACCCTGAAAACATCTTCTGAGTGCTATGGTCTGAATGTGTCCCCCGTGCCCAAATCCATATGTTGAATCCTAACCCCTAAACCTGATAGTACGAGGAGGTGGGGCCTTTGGGAGGTAATTACATCATGTGGGTGGAGCCCTCATGAATGGGATTAGTGCTCTTATAAAGCAGATCCCACAGAGCTCCCTAGCCCCTTCCACCATGTGAGGACACAACGAGAGGTCTGAGACCTGGAAGAGGGCCCTCACTCGACCGTGCTGGCACCTTGATCTTGGACTTCCAGCCTCCAGAACTGTGAGCAATACATTTCTGCTGCTTATAAGCCACTTGGACTATGGTATTTTGTTATAGCAGCCAGAACAGATTAAGACACTGGGCTTTATAGTAAACCCAGCTCCGGAACACAGGCTCCTCATTGGTAAAGTGGGGATTATGATAATAAAAGTACCTGTGTTATGAACAAATTATTATATGCAAAGCACTTAGATCCATTTCTGGTATATAGTAGGTGCTTATTAAACATTCGCTGGATGAACGACTGATGAAAGAGACCTGTAAACTGTAAAGTAAATGCCATTCAAGTTCTTTAGTCCAGTTAACAGTTGGCATAAGCCAGACCAATTCACTGAAGCCCTTGCATAGCAGACTTGTCAAAACCTGGTTTTAAGAAGAGAAGTAACTTTATGTACAGCAGCAGCTAGGGCTGGGGCTCTCCCAGGGGGTGGGGCTGGGAGCATCCCAAGGATGTGGTTATTTAGCCTCCATTCACAGCCTCAGGGATGAGGATCCCACTGCATCTGGGGGCTCCTCCCACACATGACTCCCACATCTGCTCCCTGTGGCCCCCTCCGCCGTCAAAGAGAAGAGGGCCCAGCCCAACAGGCAGAGGTTCCGAAAGATGAGAAAGATGGAGGCTCAAGTCACACTAACCTTGAGAACAGAAGGAATGAGAAGTTTTAAGCTCTCTGTAGGACAAGCAAGGGAATCAAGAAAGAACATAGGAGGTCATCTAGTGGAAGAGGAGAGAAACGGACAAAAAGAGCATCAGTCCCTGGGGGAGAGAGGGAAGTGTGCGGGCTGGAGGAGCAGCTCTCTTCACTCTCCCCCCCAGACATTGTTCCCGCGCCAACAGCTATTCACTAGACACCTGTGCTTTGGGATACAGCAGCGAGCAAGGCAGACAAAACCCTCTGCTCTCAAGCAGCTTAGATTTTGGTGACGGAGACAGAAAATAAACAAGTGAGCAAAGAAATAAAGCAATAAAGACATGCAGAAAATGAAGACAGAGTGAGGTTGTAGGAGGTGCCAGGGGCTACTTTACACTGAGGGGCAAAATGTGTGCTGAGACCTGACCAGTGAGAAGGAGCCGATCCTGGGAAGATGAAGGAAGAGCACGCCGGGCAGAGGAACAGCGAGTGCGGAGGCCCTGAGGTGGCCGTGGCCTGGCATGTTGAGGGAAGACGTGGAGTGGAGGCAGCTGGGGGAGACTGGCGGGGGTGGGGGTGGGCATGGGCGCAAGCTTAGCCTGGAGGGCAGGGAGTCAGGTATGCAGGATTTTTTTAGCCAGGATATTGACTGATTTTTGTTTTAAATATATAGGATTTCAAAGAAAATACCGCATTCTACTGTTCAGATGGCCTGGGTACTTAAAGTGGTGCTGGGAGAGAAATCAAGCATTTATAGAGCACCCACTGTGATCCAGACTCTGGCACAGGGTCCTTCATGGCCATTTTTTCCATTTGCCTCTTAAATGGCGATGGAGCCACCTGATTTCCATTTTTCAGCTGATCCAACCGCAGCCCAGAGAGGTGACATGATTCATCCTGTGTGGGAGAGCTGGAAGGTGGCTGACCCCTAGTCTGGCCCATGTTTTACTAGAACACAGTTTCACAGCCCTTCCTAAAATGGGTGTGAATTCTTTAACGTTAATAAAGTGATCTGTCTGCACTTTATTATCTCCTGTGCTACATGAATGTTATCACCTCTTTTCAATGGCCTGGGAAATATTTCTGAGACCTTGAATGACTAGTCACAGCTCTGTAGCTGCCTTTTATCCTTGGTTTCCAGCGTCTTCCCTCTGAGCAGGATCGCTGTGACCTGAACTCCGAGTTTAGATCCAGCCAGCACCAGTGGAAAGTAGAGGCCGCTTGCCCATCCACTGCCTTTGTGCAAATCAGAAAAAGGCTCCCTTTGCTCAAGACACTTGACTTCCAGCTTCCAGAAAAGCGCTGTAATAACAATTCTGTTAGAGCATCCTCTGAGGCCACCTGTCAAAAACTGTCCTCATACATATGTGACTCTGTGCTCTCTTTGATGTGAGAGGTGCGCACTTAGCGGCGATGCCCTTGTACAATGCACAACCTGAGTGACGGGGGCGAGGGGGGCGGCGGTTCTCCAGGCCCCCGCAGAAAGCTCTGAGCCCCAGAGAAAGGAGATCCGTTTGGAAGTGGCCACACTTAACTACACATATGAACATGGCTGTAGCCCAGGGGTGACCACGACTGTCCAGGTTTTTCTAGAACTGCCCCGCCCATCAGGACATTGGGTTCTGGTTCACCTGTCATCACCACTCTGTCCACCCCGAGTGTCACACTTCCCCCACCCTGGCCACTGCCTCTGTACCTGCTGCGGGTGTGAAATGTCCCGGCAGCCCTGGCTTCCCACACATTCTCCCGGCACCAGGAGATGAGGCCCCTGAGCTGCCCCCTGCAAAGAAGCCCCAGCTCGCCTGTGGGAACCCTGGGTCTCCAGCACTCACTGGGCCCCCCTGTAGCTAGCACCACCTCCAAACGACATGGCTCATCTTTGAAGCCTTTCAGCTCCTAAATTTAGAAGCGTGGATTAAATCCAAATAAATGGAGAGTTATGTGACTTCACATCCCTCTCTGCTGTCCCTCCCCGTGGAATAATCAGGCTTAATCGGCTAATGATGGGGCCCTGAATGCAGCCCCAATCCTCGGAGAAGTTATTAGGCTTATATAAGAAGTGACATTGGCCTGGTGTATTATGAGGCTTTAAAATACATTCTCTCTCTCACTCTGTCTTTCCTCTCTCAATCTCTCCCCGTCACCCACACATTCTAACACACACACACACACTCCCCCAAACATGTCCATCAAATACTGAAGCTGCTTAGTTAGTCTGAGATCAAATGCATGCAAGCTGAGAGGTTTTACTCATCAGGTGGTTAAAATATATCACCTAAAAATAAATCACCTCAATCCGTAATGACAGCTAATCCAGGAAAGGAGGAAGCACTTAGCCATAAAATTATAGACTATTTAAGGGAAAAGGGAGGTGCAAGGAGGGAGATCTAAGAACTTCCTAATCATCCAAACTGTCCAGCAATAGAATGGCAAGCCCAGGTAAGTAGTGAGCTCCCCGTCACTGGAAGGGAGTAAGCAGAAGTTAGGGATATTGGACAAGGATTTCTGCAATGAGTAGATTCTGAACGGTAACTGACACGTATACAGAACATTTAAACAAGTTATGTGCCAGGAATTGTGCTCTATAGGCATTATAAGAGGGATGGCAAATGGTTTCATCTCAAATGCCAAATCTTCTCTATTGGGAGTAGCTACCTGGAGCTCTGGACACAGAGCAAGATTCTGAGGCTCAGTGAGAAAGAATTTTCTTGATCATTTTGCAACATTTTCCTCGGTAGAAAGGAGAAAACTGATGTTTTAATCAATTAGTAATGTCTGCCATGGGTGCAAAGGAATAGAACAGAAGGTGCTATTTGCCGATGATGTATCTTGTGCTTTATCCATCCCTTTACAGATAAGGAAACTGAGATGCAGAGGTTCACAGCTGGTAAGTGGCAGAATCAAGATTTGGACCCAGAGGCTCCAGAGTCTATGCTTGCCTGCCTCTCAGCAATGGGAGGAATGGGCCCGGGGCTGAATATGCACCACGAGCCAGCAATGTACCCTTGTTCCCAAATGACACAGGCGTTTGCGTTTGCAGCCTCTAAGTTGTGGGCTCAAGGAGGGCATCTTCTGGGTCGGCAGGCTGCGAGGAGGAGGCACGTGGGCTACTCCCTGACCCTGGATGGACCCTCCACACCCAGCACCCATCTCTGACCCCGAGCATTACTGGAGATGATGAGGAAACTGAGGCCCCCAAGGGTGGGCATCTGTCTTCCTCAGACCCTGAGCCTGGTGGTACATCAGAACCCAATGGTCCTGGCCAGGGAACACATTCTACAGCAAACACAGTGCAGGAAACCCAAGGGGATAAAGGGGCCATGGCAGGGACCCAGCAGGCAGGATGTGCCTCTTGGCCCAGCTTGCCACGGGAGCTGGCTTCTCAGCACAGCCTGCACCAAGCCAGCTCCCCGAGGACATTAGCACCGTGCCATGAGCCTCTGGATTGGGTTTCATGGCGGCCCCCAGTCTCAAGTTGAAATTGCCCCTTCCCAGCCACGAGGCCCCCCCATACCTGTCCCCCACTCCTTCAGTCCTCAGACTGTGGCTACCTGGCCAGCTGCCATCGTGGGTACTTCTCCTCTCCCTGCAGGCCACTTTCAACAATCTCTCACTCCCCTCTCATCACTCCTCCATCCTTCCTGTCCCAGGGGTGTCTCTCTCCAGCCCTATTTTTCAGCTTCTGTCCCTACCACTTCCTGTCGGGGGGAGGGGGACATCTTTTTACCCAAATCCTTGCTAAGAAACAAAGCCACGTGACAACAGAGAAGGTTTCAAATGGGGCCATGCCAAGACCTGATGCATGGGAAGTCCTAGAACAAGGAGGAGAGCGTGGTGTGGGGCTGGTTGCAGTCCCAGCTGCTGGCGCTCTCCTTGTGTACAGATGTGGGACTGAGAGAACAAAGGCAAGGCACACACATGAAGGCCACTCAGGACCTTGGCCAGGACCTTGAAGTTGCATAAGCCCAAGGGCGTGGCTGCTTTTGTGTTCTGTGCAGATGGTGTCCTGGGACTGTGCAGGCAGGAGAGGGGTCATGGCCCCGGAGGCCGGGAATGGAGACCGGTGTCCCCTCCCTTGCTGACATCTCACCTTGGATCCTCTTCAAAGTGGTCAGAGTTTTGCAGACTCTACAGAAGTGCCCCCGCCTTTAAGATAAACCCCCAAGGCTCTTCATCCATAGGAGATAAGTCAGGGGGTGAAGTTTCTGGTTACAAAGGGTGGACCCTGAACGGCTGCTCTGGTTCAAGGACTTGAGCCCTTCTGCATGGCTCATCAACGGGGAGCTGCCTGAAAAGTCACCGAGACTGGTCATTTCCAAATACTTGGCATCAGGTCGCTTTTTGCAAACAAATTCTTTCTTGGAACCCCAGGCCATGAGACAAATAAGAAACGTGAGGTATCGAGGTGGGATGGGCCCACGACCCCTCCAAAGTCACTGGCAACATTGTGTGTGTGTGTGTGTGTGTGTGTGTGTGTGTGTGAGTGTGTTTGCGAGTGCTCTCTAGGTGGGAGGCCCGAGTTATCGTGATTCTTCAAGGGCTACTTGCCCCAGGAAGGGTTAAGGAGGCCTGGAAGCACCCGCTGACAGTCTAGGATACTGTGATTGTCACATCTATTTTTGTCACCTGTTTGCCTTGCTAGCTTCGTGTTGCTCCAGCTGACATTTAAATGAGTTTGCATTTGCAGAGCCCACACCAACTGGTGCTGTGCGTGCTGTGGGTGTGGGGGACGCAGGGGAGGGCCCAAACCCAACAGATGGAAGGGGAGTGGATGCTGGAGATTAAAATGTGCTCCCAGACCATCAGGAGCTGCAGGGAGCATCTGAAATGCTTTAAAGGGAGAAACCGAGGTGCCACAGAAAGAGCCAGAATGTAAATAGGATGGCCCCACTCCAGCTTCTTGTTCTCTGATGTGCTGTGTAGACTTGGATAAGATGCTTTCCCTCTCTGTTTTCACCAGGCACGAGGACCATGTGTCCCGAAATGTGAAGCACACAACATGGCCTTAGATGACGTCAGTGCACACGCAGAGTGATTCCTTTCTGACTCCCGTTGAACCGTCCTTTCTGATTACATCCAGGGAGGAAGGCTTGGTGCGGTGCTGGGCATCTGGCACACTTCGCTAAAGCCTGCAGACCTCCCTGGCAATGACTCGGCTGGCCTGGCGCCCTGGGCAGCCTCGGTGTCGGGTTGGATTGTGGTGCCTGTGGTTTTCTGGGCACTGCTGCGCTCCACTCGTGCACAGCGTACCAGTGCCCTTTCCAGCAGAGATATGAATGAAGTCTTCGAAATTTTTTAACGACCTTAAGTAAAGAATGAATAAATGACAGCTGAACACAAAATATTAAGAAAATGATTGTACAGGAGCGACGGCGGTATGACAAAAATGTGGAGTTGGGATGAGAATGGCCAAAGCTATGGAGATAGAGCAAGCAGATCTCCTGGGTTCTCAGAAGCTCTGTCACGCTGGACCCCATCCACCCCGACCGCTGGAGAGGGTCCTGCTGGCCCCGGTTCTGCCAATGACTCCGGAGCAGTGGGGGGCTCTGAGCAAAGGTCTGGGTGGTGACAAGGAGACAAATGGCCTTCAGGTGAGTATCTGAAACTGGGGCACATACCCGCCTTGGGTACCAGGATCTGGTCTGTGCAGTTTGTGAAGACCTGAAAACTGAGGACAATGAAAATCCGCTTCTGTGTAGTTTAAGACATTTCCCATTACAAAGACAGTGTGGCTTTATTGTGGTAGGGGATGCAAATGTCAAAGACACTGTGGGTGATGTCCCTGGGACCCAGGTACCTGAGAGGCCCCAGCCCAGTAGCGGCCAAGACTGGACTCTGTGTCAGGCCATCTGGTATGAGTCCTGCACTGCCCACATGACCTTCGGGCGTGCCCTCGTATTAGCTAGGACTCTGGCCTGCAAGCAACAGAAGAGGCTCAGCTGATTCCAGCCAAAGATACGGGGCCTTCTTGGAAGGATAGGAGGTCACTCTTGGAATCAAAGTCTCAAAATCAGCGGGGCTCAGATGAGGGGGCCTAGGGGGCAAGGACCTGCAGACAGAGTCTTCAAGGAGAAGACGTGTCACAGGACTCAAGAGTCAGAATCCCCCGAGAGAGAGTCCGACCCGCCAAGCCTGGGTCACATGCCCAGGTCTTAGAGGAGAACAGGGCACCTGACTGACAGTCTTGACCAGACAGCCAACGCTGAGGCTGTGGAAACTGGGGTGCCCCTCCCAGAAAAAGGGGTAAAGAATGCTAGGCAGGCAAGGAAAGCACGCATCCGCTCTGCTACCACGCTGTCGCGTGCCTCAGTCTTCTCCTCTGCAAACAGGCGTAAAAATGTTCCGGCCCTTTGAGGGTGGTTGGGGGAGTTAAATGATGTCACCGTGCGGGGCCTGCTCGCAGTAACTAACAGCCCATAAATGTCAGTGATGGGCTTTTTTACTGTTTGTTATAAGAGGACACAGAGACAAGCCACTGTCAGCCAGATGTGAGCCTAACAGATGCTACATGCTCCTTTCGGTTACAGCCAGGGGCCCTGGAGCTGGCAGGCGTGCGTTCAAGTCCTGGCTCCACCACCAAGTCGCTGTGCGGCCCCAGGCAAGTGACCTCAGCCCTCTGAGCCACAGTGGTCACGTCCGGCCACCAGCTGCTTCCTGGGCACAAACCAGTGTCTGCAGGGCAGACGGCAGCATGCCAGGCCCAGGGGCTTGGGGCAGGTGGGCGCCTTCTCTGGGAGGCTGTGTTCCTGCCCTGGAGTGGGACTGCTGGGCCCTCACAGGGCAGCAGCCACGGGGGGCAGAAGCAGTCCCCCTGGAACCACATTTTCCCACCAAGGGTGGCTCTGACCATGGGCCCGAATCCCCAGTCTCTAAAGCTGGCGACTCAGCCAGGGCTGCCAGGCCTGCTGCTTCCCGTGGGCATGGAGGCAGGGACTTTCCCCTCTATCTGGGCTGCCTTGCACACAAGCAACCACTATGGAGCATCTGCTGTGGTCTCCACAGCTTCATCCTCCTGCCATAGACTCTGGATCTGGATTGCTGGGGTCAAACCCCACCGCACTGCTTACAATTCACATGACCTCAGGCAAGTCACTTCAGCTCTCTGCACCTTACTTGATGTTCTATCTGTAAAATGAGGAAATAATAGTTCCTTTCTCCTGGTGTGACTATGAGGGTTAAATGAGATACATTTGTAAAGCACTTAGAACAGGGCCTGGCAGTAAAAACATACCACGAAGTGTTAGCTGTTGTCATCATCATCTTTATCACCATCAGCCTCGTCTTTGCTACCACTTCCAGCATCCCTTGACAGGTGGGTGTTGCCCTTTGGGGTTATGGGGTAACTATTATTATCATTATTATTATTATTATTTCTGGCCACACCGCATGGCTTACAGGATCTTAGTTCCCTGACCAGGGATTGAACCTGGGCCCTTGGCAGTGAAAGCACCGAGTCCTAACCACTGGACCAGCAGGGAATTCCCTGGGGTAACTTTAAAGGGCACAAAGACACACCTGGCTTTAAGAACCTTAGTTCTGCCTTTCCCTGGAGCTCTCTGGAAGCTGGAGGACAAGTGATGCCGACATCACGTGACAGCTAGTGTGTATTGAGCGCTTGCTGTGTGTGGGCACCGTGCTGAGCTCTCTGCGTGGATTGGTCCAGCTCAACTCTGTGAAAGAGGCACTATTATGATCGTTCCTGTATATCACATGAGGAGGTCAAGTAACCCACTTCCCACGTGCACCAGCGGGGCTCACGGGTGCAGGCAATGAGGCCAAGACTGGCCATTGTAGGATGAAAAGGAATTTATGGGAAGGATGTCAGGTACTCACGGAATCTTTAGGAAGACTGGAGGAAAAGGCTTAGAAACAGGAAAGAGCCTGGACAGAGAAAGTGGAAGGGGCGACAACTGGACCTATGCCGCAGCTGGACCATCTCAGCCACCACTACCTGTGTGAGGGATTGCTCCATTGCCCCTGCATCTTGGCACCTGTCACTAAAAATTCAGCCTGTGATCTGGCTTCCAGAGCCAGCGTTCAGTGCCTGGTGGAGGCTGCCCGTGCACATGTTATAAAGCATCGGTCCCCAACCTTTTTGGCACCAGGCACCGGTTTCGTTCCAATTTTTCCATGGATGGGTGGTTTACAGGATCTTAGCCTGGGGTGGGGTGGTTCAGGCGGTAATGCGAGCAATGGAGAGCGGTGGGGAGCGGTGGGGAGCAGCACACGAAGCTTCACTTGCTTGCCCGCCGCTCACCTCCTGCTGTGCGGCCCAGTTCCTGACAGGCCGCGGACTGCTACAGCCTGGGGGTTGGGGACCCCTGTTATAAAGGATCCAAGGCCAAGTCCAAGGCAGCAGGATTGATAAGAAAGCCATGCTCCGTGCTATGCATCTGCCACCCATTGCCAAGTGGCTGGTTCAGAGTTGAGAGGCCCTGGTTCCAATTCAGAGTTTGCCAACCGCTACTGTGTGACCTCGGGCAGTCTCCTGGCCCCAGGTCCCCGGGGTCCAGGTGTGGTCAGATGGCAGGGATCAGCCTCCTGGACCAAAACATATCCTGCAATGGCTTGTCAGGCTGCCAGAAAGTCCACCATTAGCCACACTGGGTAAAGGCATCAGCGATCCTAACACAGCAAGTACTCAGCAGATATTCTCTGTTAATACGAAGGTCTGGGCTCAAGAGACAAGAGTCTCAGGCCTCTGTCCAGTCGATCTGTAACCAACACGGAAAGTGCTCACACTTTTACCTCCCAACGCCCTTCACTTTCCCCCACAGGCAGCCCCTGGCCCTGCTCCTCGTGCCTTCCACATCCACACCCACATCCACACCCACATCCGTCCTGTCGGCCACCACCCCACACGCTTCATGCCTCTTTCCACACACACCCTTAGTGCCAGCCCACCACTGCCCCACATGAAGGGCACCCCTCCAGGCCTTCACCCACGGGGTGCTGGCCGGGCCAGTTTCCCTCTGCGAATGGATTCACTTTCGAGACTTCCCTCCCTCCCCGAGCCTGTAGCTCCCTTTGCATCACTCAGGTTTCAAACCCAGAACGTGGGTTTCCTTTACTTCCAGTCCCCAGAAGGCAGGACTAGTCTGATGATCTCTGCAGGGAGCACACCAGCAGCCCCCATCCCTCCGCAGTCACTAACACGGAATTAAAGGAACCCACCCTCACTCCACCCACTCACCTGGCCCCTCCCCTTGCCCCTCACGGTCCTCCCCAGGATCAGACCCCTCAGCCCACACTACAATCCCCACCCCACCCCCGGAACTGCCTTAAGGGGAGGACCAAGCAGCTCTTGGGTAATCGTGGCTGATCCTAGCCTCCGGGCACAGATTGTTTCCCAGAACCTCAGAGTTGGGAAGAACTCCCAGATGCTCCCAGGCCAGTGGTTCCCATGGGAATTCCCTGAGGCACTGGTTACAATGCAGGTTCTCAGCCCCCTCTCCATGCTCCCACACCCTCCACGAGCCAGCACCTCTGGGTCAGGGCCCAGGCAGGAATCTGCACGTAAACCTGTGCCCCAGGTGATGCTTGGCAGACTGAGCAAACTCAGACCTCTCCAGAATCACTTCTATAGGACCCTCCCCCAGGGGACATCTGGGCTGGGCACCTCGGTGTCTACTATGGGGGCCAGGGAGGTAGGAAACTTTTATTTTCCACTTTAGATCCTTCTGTACTGTTTTAGTATTTTACCATGAGTATTTATTGGGTCTCTCTCTCTCTATATATATATATTTTTTTTTTTTTTGCGGTACGCGGGCCTCTCACTGCTGTGGCCCCTCCCGTTGCGGAGCACAGGCTCCGGACGCGCAGGCTCAGCGGCCATGGCTCACGGGCCCAGCCGCTCCGCGGCATGTGGGATCCTCCCGGACCGGGGCACGAACCCGTGTCCCCTGCATCGGCAGGCAGACTCTCAACCACTGCGCCACCAGGGAAGCCCGGGTCTATAATTTTTTAAAAAACAAACAAATAATAGGGCGAACATTTTCAATGAAAGTCTCTCAAGATATCTCCAGAGGCCCAGTGGCCATGGGCCAGCTTGGCTTAAAGCTCGCTCAGGGGTGTTGGGTGGCCGGAGGAGAAAGAGTCAGGGAGTCCTTGGCTTGAATCCCACTCCACCATTTCCCGGCTGTGTGCCCTGGGGCAAGTTGCTTTCCCTCTCTGATGCTCAGCTTCCCCTCTAAAGAATTCGGATAATTACCCTCCCCCTTAGGGGTCTCTACTGCGTATTCAGAGGGCCAGGGGAGTGAAGGCACCTGTGAGTGAGCATGTAGAGTGGACGCTCACTGGTGACTGGGGCATTCTCCAAGGGCCTTGCTGGGGAAGACGGGACCCTCCCCATCCCACCCACACTGGTGGGTGATCTGGAAATGCCACACAGGTGACCTCTTGGGTTTGGGTCTCTGTCCCTTGACCTTCTCGTCCTAGCAATGAGCTGAGAATCCCCTGCTCCAGCTACTAGCCTCCCTGGCCAGCAGCTTCTGTCACTACAGGCCACCCCTGTGGGGATCTAAGGGCCAAGCACTCGGACTCAGTCCCTCCCTGGGCCCAGCCTCAGCTTCTCCCTCCGCTCTGCATTCTACCCCAGAAATACCCAGCAGCTCCTAGCTCCCCACACCGCACAGGTACACGTGCATGTGCGTGTGCAGCCTCACATCTCTGGGCCTGTGTCCACCCCGGGCCCTTGCTTAGCACATCCTTCACCCTCCTCACTGCCATTTTTCTAGTGGAAATCCTTCCAGACTGTGCTGAAGCATCCTGTCCTTCTTGAATACTTCACATGACCCCCTTCACCCCGTCCCATACAGCCCAGCCCCAGCTTGACCAGCTGTGCCCTCCTCTGCAAACCCGCCCTACGCTTAACTACTCCAGTTCTGTTCCCGGCCCACACTGAATCACAGCGTGTCTGGGTCCGGCTCTACCCCCTCACCACCTTGGGCAAACCAGCTCCACGAACTTGAACTTCTCCATCTGCCAAATGGCCACATACCTGCTCCCTCTCAGAGCTGTTGCGAGGATTCCGAACAAGGCCAAGGTCCCTGATGCGTGGTAGGTGTCTAATAAATGGTGGCTGAAAATGCCAGCTCTGGGCCAGGGCTGCACCCTGGTTGGTGAGCTTGTGTGAGAGGGTGGTGCGGGGCTGGTGGGGACAGCCACCTCCTCCCACCTGCCCCTACCCAAGCCAGCCGCGGGGTCAGCAGAGTCCCCTTCCTCCCTGCTCCACCCCTGGGCCTCTGCTGTCCAGCACAGCCAGCCCAAGGATTCCAACTCCCAGGGACGCCTCCCACTATGACCTCTGAAGCTGACCCCTAATGTAGCTCTCTGGGTGACTCAAGCAGGACAGCCCTCACTCAACCTTTACATCAGAGGTGAGCGGATGCCCCAGGTGTGACCATTCACAGCCCAGATC
Source organism: Neophocaena asiaeorientalis asiaeorientalis (assembly GCF_003031525.2). Classification (NCBI taxonomy): domain Eukaryota; kingdom Metazoa; phylum Chordata; class Mammalia; order Artiodactyla; family Phocoenidae; genus Neophocaena; species Neophocaena asiaeorientalis. The sequence goes on from NW_020175040.1 coordinate 212,309, forward strand.
CCCTGGCCCATTCACTGTGCAGGGATGGCCAGGTGTCCCAAGCATGGTCAGTGACAACTCTTGGTGACACTTCTGCTGAAACGCTTGGGGGAAATATGCATTCTCTCTCTGCTCGTCAAGTGCAGCCTGGAGCTGCTGGCGGCTACCTTCCCATCAACCAAGGTAAGGCTTCCTGAGAATGAAGCATCGCAGAGGAAACCAGAGTGAACCAAAGGGACAGTCCTGCTGTGCACCCAGGTGAATTATATGCCTCAATTTCGTCATCTGTCAATAGGGGACATCGTTTCAGCACCTGGTTCCAGCCATACCTGAAACCCCAGGGCTTGCCAGTTATAGGAATTAATAAGTCCCTCTACCCTTTGACCAGGTCTTCTGTCGCAAGCAACAAACTGCAAGAGACTCAACTCATGCAATAGAGAAGCTGGAGCATAAACCCAGCTCTTTCGCTGCCTGGTAGAAGGGCCCCAAGATGCTTCTCAGATGCTTGAGTCCTTCCCGCAACTCTTGGGAATGAAGGCTCACCTTGATAAAGATGTGGCCACTGTAATAGCTTCCCATGAAATCAACCACTTGGTGAAGAGGCGGTGAGGAATTTCTGGCAAGTGAAACGATGTAGATGCCCCGTGAGTTAATGAGGCCTGGGTGTTCTCGCTGACACCCCTGGGAGAACAGAGCAGAGAAGAGATGCCAGAAAGAGCCGTTCTATTTCCAGGCTCTCGTGAAGGCAGTTTGGGAATTTCCTGGCCCAACAGCATCATACAAGGAAGGGGCTGTGTGCCCTCTGTGGTCTGGATGCCGACTGTGGGAGGGATTGGACAGGTGGAGGGAGCAGAAAAGTGCTCCAGGTGGAGGGCACAGTAGGTACAAAGAGACCCCTCCTCGATAAGTACAGCAACCACTGCCACCATCGCCGCCACCGCCACTGCTAAGTGGGCACTCTCCCAGCCAGGCTAAGTATTTCACAGGCACCATCTCACTTAGTTTTCACATCTGCTCTAGGAAGCAAATGCTACTGTCAGTCCGATTTACAAATGGGGAAACTGGGGCTCAGGTAGGTTAAGTGACTCTCTCAAGGTCACACAGCCAGGAGCCAAGATTCAAATCAAGATACTCTTGGTGGGGACACTGGCTTGCTTCTCCAACTGGTCCTCTCTGGGCCCCCCTTCCCTCGTCTCTCGGAGGGTGAGGGGTCCAGAAGGTCATGGAGAAAAAGACCAGGGGCAGCAGGAAGACTACAAACCTCGTGCTAAGATGCCACCCAGGCCAACACCCTCACACCCAGGCACTTTCCAGAGCCCCGAGCTGCCACATCCAAGCAGCTTCTCTCCCTGGTTTTGACTATACAGTTCCCTGTCCCCACCCTGTCCTTGGTCAAGCTTCAGACAGGCTTGTCCCTGGCACAGAACTGGGCATGCAGGAGGGAGATGGCCAGAGGGATCTCCCTTGGAATGGAGCAATTGGAAGGCCATGGTTTACAGCCAGCAGCAGGATGCAGCCTTCACAGAGGTTCCCATGACAACGTGGAACCGTCTGGTGGTTGTCTGTAGACAACCTACTGGGAGAGTCCAGCAGGGGCTAGATGACCATTTCGAGGGGAGGAAGACACCTGTTTGAAGTCACGGTCCTTACAGATGATAATAAAAGAGCTACCACTTCTTTTTTAAAAAAATTGAGAGATAACAGACATGCAACAATGTATTAGTTTCAGGTGTACAACCTAATGATTCGAGATGTGTGTATATTGGGAAATGATCGCTACAATAAGTCAACCTCCACCACCACATATAGTTACAATTTTTTTTCTTGTGATGAAAGTGTTTAAGGTCTACTCCCCTAGCATCTTTCAAATGTACAACACAGTATTATTAACTATAGTTAAGTACAGAGCTAACACTACCATAGCACTCACTGAGCCTGGCACTGTTCTCAGTGCCTTCATGCATAGAAGAAATCCCTTTCACAGTCCTCTGAGGAGGTGCTGTGCTTATCCCCACTTCACAGAGGGGTACACTGAGCCCACACAGAGGGGGAGACGCAGGGCAGCAGGTCAGGAGCAAGGCGTGAGTGAGGGCTGGGCTGGGAGGGAGTCCCTATGTCCCACTGCCCACCCCATTCAAAAAGTGAAGGGTGGACTCCTCTCATCAATCAGTCCGGGAGCCTGGGAGGAAAGTGCCCACAGAAGAGGAACCAAACAGTCACAGGAAAGAAAACACAGGAAGCTCTTAAAGAGACAGCTAAACTAAAACCACACGGAGAACCACTCTTCACTCCTCAAACTGGTGAGGACCAAACAATCTGATAAAATCCTGCATTGGTAAGAGGTGGGGGGAATAGTAATCAGGCAGGCATCGTAGTGGGATGGCCGGGGAAAGATACCAGGGTACTACAAATGCTCGAACCCTTTGACTAGCAACCCCACTTCCGGAAATTTATCCCGCAGGCATGTGAAGCCACTTGTAAGAATTATGTCTGCTCACAATTATCTACCGCGGCACTGATGCATAGTACAAGTTTGGATGGCTAGGTCCCCGCAGGGAACGATTAAATAAATTATGCTTGATTTGTACATTGGCATACTTGCAGCCACAGAGACATACTGAGGAAGCTCTTTACATGTTGATATGGAACTGTCTACGAGACACAGTAAGGTAAAGGCAAGGTGTCTAGACATGACAGCAAAGGCACTGTCCATAAAGAGATAAAAGGGATAAACTGGACCTCAGCAAAATGAAAGATGTGTGCTCTGCAAGAGACTTTGTTAAGAGGATGGAAAGACAAGCCTCAAACCAGGATAAAGTACTTTCAAGGCTCGTATCCCAAGAAGAACTCATATCTGGAGTAGACAGAGAACATTCTAAACCCAGGAGTAAGAAACCAAACAGCTCAACTGGAAAATAGGCAAAAATTTTGAACAGAGTTCACCAAAGAGGATAGATGGACAGCAAACAAGCACAAGGAAAGATGTTCCACATCACTCTCCACTGGGGAAATGCAAAATAGGGCTCTGATGAGATAGCACTGCAAACCTACTGAAATGGCTAAAATGAAAAAATACTAACAGTATCAAGGAAGGGCTGACAAGGATGCAGAGCAACTAGAACTCTCAAACTTGCTGGTGGGGATGTAAGAAGGTACAGCAACCTGCAAAGTACATTGGCAGTTTCTTAGCCAGTTAAGCATACGCTTACCATACAACTCAGCGATTGCACTTCTGGGTATTTCTCCTAGAAAAACGAAGGCTTAGGCTCATGCAAAAACCAGTATATGAACATTCGGATCAGCTTGATTTGTACTCACCAGAAACTGGAAGCAACCCAAATGTCCTTCAACAGGTGAATGAATAAACAAACTGTGGTGCATCCATTAAATGGAATACTACAAAGCAATAAGAAGGAATGAATTAGTGATAAGCAACAAATTAAACTGATCTCAAAGGCATTACGCTGAGCAAAACATGCCAACCTCAGAAGGTTACACACTGTATGATTCCATTTTTATAACACTGTCAAAGTGACATAAATATAGTGATAGCAGATCAGCAGCTGCTAGGGAATAGGGTTGGTAAAGGGTGTGATTATAGAGCATTAACATGAGGGAATTTCTTTGTGGTGATTGGAACAGTTCTAGATCCTCATGGTTACAACATTTATCCATGTGATAAAATTTTACAGAACTACGTACCAGAAAACAAAACAATTACTGCATGTAAAAACTGGTGAAATCCAAATAAGGTCTGATTTTGAGTTAATAATACCGCACCAATGTCAATTTCCTGGTTTTGACAATGCGCTATGATTACGTAAGATGTTATCAGTGGGAGGAGCTGGGGGAAGTGGGGGAAAGGTGCATGGGAACTCTCTGAACTGTTTTTGCAACTTCTCGTGAGTCTTAAAGTATTTCAAAATAAAAAAAAATTTTAAGTAGTGTTGATTGGGGGCTACTTTGCTCAATTTGATTTTTTTTTGCTATAGAAAAATAATAACAAGGTAAAGAATGTGTGTGGAGAGAGTCCTATCTGTGTGATGTAAATGCAGGGTTCCTATTGGTGACAGAATACTGTATTTCTGGAAACAGGTACAAGGGATTGGGAATACAGGAGCCACATGGGAGGGGACCGGACGGCAGAGGTACAGGTGTACGAGAAGGAGACCTGATTTTTCAATTTTCCCCTTGAAATGTTCGAATTTTGTACTGTAGGTGTCTATCATCTTTTAAAGCTTTTTTACTTAAATTTTTGAAACCTAAGAGTGGGACAGGAGCGATCTGTTTACCTCTGAGAGCCTCAAAGGACAGTCCAGAAGGGAGGGGGCAGTGTCCTGCAGACCAAGACTTTATCAGGAAGGTAGTATTTTACTAAGCTCAAGGGAGGCTAGAAACACAAAAGAATAATTGACGGGGCAGGGAGGGCACCCAGCTCCAGTTGGCAGGGCTGGGAGGTGATGCCGCCTTCGTGTCCATGACAACCACGAATGGAGGTACCAAACACAGCCACCGTGACAGTGGACGCTCACCCAGCCCTCAGAGGAGCACTTCTCGGGGACAAACCCCCGTCCCCTCGCAGCAACATCATCGCATGGTGTGGTGGGGGGGGACGCAGAGGCCCAGGGGGGCAGTTTCTGTTCAGGGTCCCCCATGGAGTTTGCAGCTCTGTAGCACCCAGGACCTCCCTGCCCAAACCAGACTGATTTCCACTTGGTTCTCCTGACCAGAATCCACAGGGCAGATGCTGGGCCAGACCCTGTGCTGGGCCCTGGGGCGAGGAGGGGGAGGTTCCAGCTTGGAGGCCTCCTGGGCTGATGGAGAGGAGACAGAGGTGCGGTGGAGTCGGCCAGGCAGCGTCCTGGCTCTGCACTTATTCTTGAGCCTGCTGGGGAAGGGCAGGCAGAGGACAAACAGCATGCCATGTGAAGGGGATCGTGAAAGAGTCTATGAGCAGGCCTGGCTGAGCCGGCAGGCCAGGTGGTCCCGGGTGGAACCCCAGCTCTGGCCGCAGCAGGGGGCTCTAGTCCCTCCTCACATCCTCCCCCACCTCCTCTCACAAGAGGAGCGTGACCTCGCCCCCCTCCCAGGCCACTTCAGCCACCGCAGGCACAGGCAGCAGACGCCTGGCCGACGCAGCTCCAGGAAGTCGTCCATGTCAAAACCTGGGAGGGTCCAAATGTCCATCACCAGGTGAAGGGGAACCTGTGGCAGGCCATCCACGGAATATCACACAGCCACGAAGGAGACCAAGCTGCAGTTACGTGCGGTGATGACTCTCGAAGACTGACGAGCAAAGGAAGCCGGGAAAAGAAAAGAACACACGCTGCCCCATTCCACGTACAGGGTCTAAAAGGTGGCAAAACTAATCTATGTGGTTAGAAGTCAGGACCGTCGTGACCTCTGGGGAAGAGGGGAGAGGAAGGGACTGGGGGGCAGGGGTGAAGGGGAGAGAATTTCAGTCACACAGGTGTGCTCATTTTGTGATGATTCATTCTTTTGCGTTCCATGCATGTTTCTGTGTGTATGTTAAACCAAAGGTTATAAAAAAAAGAGGTTTACTTTAAAAACTAAAGGAAGGCAACATATATAATGGGAGAAAGTATTTGCAAATCATCTATATGATAAGGGGTTAATATCCAGTATATATAAAGAACTCCTACAACTCAACAACAACAAAAAACAAACAACCAGATATTAAAAATGGTCAAAGGAGTTGCATAGACAACTCTCCAGAGAAGATATTCAAATGGCCAAGAACTATTTGAAAAGATGCTCAACATTACTATTCATTAGGGAAATGCAAATCAACCTACAATAGCACACCACGTCACACCCATTAGTACGGCTACTAGAAAAACAGAACAACCGAAGGACAAAAAACCAGAAAGAAACCATTGCTGGAAGGATGTGGAGCAATTGGAACATTTGTGCAGTGCTGGTAGGAACGGATAATGGTGTAGCTGCCGTGGAAAACAGGATGGCAGTTCCTTAAAAAACTAAAAATAGAATTATCATATGATCCAGGAATTCTACTTCTGGATATACATCCAAAAGAACTGAAAGCAGAGTCTTGAGGAGATATTTGTACACCCTTGTTCTTAGCAACATTACTCACAGCCAAAAAGCGGAAGCAACCCAAGGGTCCGTTGACGGACGAATGGATAAACAAAATGTGGTCTATCCGTACAATGGAATATTATTCAGCCTTCAAAGGGGAGGAGTTCTGACACATGCTTACAACATGAATGAACCCCAAGGGCATGGTGTACAGTGAAATAAGCCAGTCACAAAAGAATAAATATTGCATGGTCCCGCTTACATGAAGCCCATAGAACAGCCACATCCACAGAGACAGCGAGTAGATGGTGGTTCCCAGGGGGCTGCGGGAGGGGAATGGGGAGTTCGTGGTTAACGGGGACAGAGTTTTGGTTTGGGAAGATGAAAGGCTCTGAAGACGGACGGTGGTGATGGTTGCACAACAGTGTGAATGTTCTTAATGCCACTAAACTGCAGAAACGGTGAAAATGGTAAATTTTATGTTATATGTATTTTCCCACAGTTAAAAACAAACAAAGAAGCAAACAAAAGGAATGCGGACTGGCCTCTAACTGGACCTGAGACTGGACCCTGCCGAGCCTGGGTCTCTTCACCTGGCAAGGGCATGTAAGCAGCGGCCGTGTCTGGGGGGTGGCGAGGGTCACAGAGCACACAGGCCAGCTCATCGGTGTGTGACTTAGTGAGGGGCCACAGATTTCTCAGGCACAGCCTCTGGCAGGAGGATCTGCACTCTTTCTATTCTGGACCCTTCTGTCATAAGGCAAGGGCTGGGAGGTGGAAACAGGGCCATGCTGGGAGCAGGGGTATCACAAAGCAGATTTCTCGTGGCAGGTGTACCGTCCCCTGCAGGCTCCCTCAACGCTGTGCTGAGCGGGTGGGGATGGCCATAGGACGGTGGGCTGGACCCCTCCTTCTATTCTAGTCTCCCTGCCCTCTAGCTCCTCCGCCCCCTCCCCGCCCCCTCTTAGCAGCTGGATTGAGGTCCAGACGCGCCTGTGAGCCTTGAGTCTCCATCAGAAACTGTCCAGCCTTGGCCTGTTCATCTACATAATGAGGGTGATCAGAGCCCAGCCTCTGGAGCCACGCAGCTGTGAGGACAGGGCTGTGTCATGTGCTTTAGGGTGTGGACTCCAGGCCAGAATTCCTGGGATTAAATTCTGGCTCCACAGTTCCCTGGCTGTGTGGCCTGGGGAAGTTACCTAACCTCTCGGTGCCTCAGTCTGCTTATCTGAAAAATGGGGGTAACTCCAGGACAGACCTGGTAGGATAGTTGAGGATGCATTAATTAATATGCACAAGATTCTCATAGGAGTGCTGGCCCCTGGTAAGTACTCAGCAGATGTGTGCTGTTACTGTTATGTTTCAGGGAGGGAAGCTGGTGAGGTGATTTTTGTGAGGCTCACGGCCCCGGCCAGAGCTGATGCGCAGGTGTTTGCAGCATCCTGACCCAGCGTGCAAGCTCTTTCACCCACTGCCCCTATCTCGGGGACTGCGAGCAGTCCTGGTGCCAAGGGGTCTGGTGCTCGTAGGACCTCAGGGCTTCCACTGGCTGTCCCCAGCTTCCCCAGGCCTGGCTCCCAGACCTCCCAGCCAGCCCAAGTCCAACTGGCCTGAGCCCTGCCCAGCCAAACCTGCCTGCAGAAGGACTCAGGCATCAGTGGGGATCCACAGCCTGGGGGCTGAGTCGGAGGAATTGTGGTCAGGGGAGACTGGATGGCTGGGTGGGCAGAGGCCAAGGCAAAGGCAGCCCTCTTCTCCCCACTCCCCAAAGCCCCAGCTCCACTATGTCTCCACTACATTTCCTTCGGCAAGCTACAGGGCCTCTCTGACCTTCAGGTTCCTCATCTGTCAGGGGTCTTTTGTGGGGAAAGCTGGTCTCCGCTCCCTTTGGTGTCAGCTGGGTCCACTTAACTGGAGGCCTGGAAGATCCATTTTCAAGATGAAGTGCCTACAGCTGTTGGGGGAGCTCAGCGAGGGATGCGGGTGGGATCTTGGTTCTTCTCCGCGGTGCCTCTTCACAGGCTGCTTGGGCTTCCTTAGGGAAGAGTGGCTGGGTTCCGAGAGCCAGTGTCCCAGAAACTGGCACAGCGTCACTTCTGCCATATTCCATTGGTCAAGCAGTAAAGCCCAAATTCAAGGGGGAGGAGGGTCTACGTTACACTATGTGTCTTGATGAAAGGGGTGTCAAAGAATTTGGGAGTCATGTCTTAGGACTGACAAACTTAACCTCTGCAACAAGTCTTCAGTAATGTGGGGTTCCAGATGCTGTAACAGGCAGCAGATAAATAAGTGGCCAAGGCAGCCATTGTGGTTGCTAAAAACTACCTTGTCATCTATGATGACACCAACCCAAATCAACAAGGGCCTGAGGCAGAGGCCCCAAAGTATTTGTTCAGGGGCTAAATCTGTTAATGTGCTTTATTTAGCCTGAAAAGAAAGATTTTCATGTAAAAAAAAATTATCAACATATTTTGATCAGTAGGTTTTAGTTTAAAAATCCAGATTTCTACAGCTGGGACGAAGTGAGAGAGTGGCATGGACATATATACACTACCAAATGTAAAATAGATAGCTAGTGGGAAGCAGCCGCATAGCACAGGGAGATCAGCTTGGTGCTTTGAGACCACCTAGAGGGGTGGGGTAGGGAGGGTGGGAGGGAGGCGCAAGAGGGAGGGGATATGGGGATATATGTAAACACATGGCTGATTCACTTTGTTATACAGTAGAAAATAACACACCATTGTAAAGCAATTATACTCCAATAAAGATGTTAAAAAGAAAAAAATCCAGATTTCTAGAAAAACAGTAAGATCTGGTAACATTGGGCCCTCATTCCCAGATGGCCTCACTAGGTGGGGTGAGGAATGACCGCTCTGGTAAATCCTCTGGTTTTCTGCCATCCCCCACATTTTGAACTGGCCCCTGTGGGCGTTGAGTTGGCAAAGTCTGGGTCAGTAATTCTAAGACAGCAAAAGAGATTGGGGAATAATCACTCCATGGGGATTGTCAGTGAACAGGAGCATACAGCTGGGAGACAAATGAGGGGTACCTATATGAAGCCCTTGGGAGATGTTCAGCTCTGTGGGGGGATAATCCTGAAAGGCTTCCCAGAGCAGTTGACACTGAGTTGAGTCTTGAAAGATGGGAAGCATTTGTAAATGTTCAGGACTCTAGAAGCTACTGAGCTTCACCTCCAGCGGACATCTGAACATGGAGATCAGGAAGGACATAATAGCAAGGAGTTTTCCCTGCGTTCCCAATCTCTGCAGTCCCCAATCCAGTCACCTCATTTCCAGGTGGGAACAAAGAGCAAAAGTTGGAGCTCTAAGTAGGTAGTGACTTGAAGGACACCCAAAGACGCTAGGCCCTCCAGATACTGTCCTCATTGACTGGCCATACTGCCTCAAATTCCACTGTCAGCACCACCCTGGCGATTGCAACATTCTGTAGGAAGCACATGTTACTTGCGAGGGAGGACATGTGTTGACACATATCACTCATTTGCCTGTTACTATGACGGGGTATGGATTCATTAGCCCATCAGCTTAGCTAGCATAGAGAAGGAGCTCCCGGGAAGGAGGCAGGATGAGTAAATGAGAGAAAAGCAAGAGCTGGTGTGAGGATGCCTGGGTGGGGCTCCACTGTTGGAAGCCCTGAGCATCGTGGGGTACACAGGGATCCAGGTCACCAGAGAAGGGTGAGGCAGAAGGTGGGAGTAGAGCCTTCAGGGTCACCAATCAGCAGGGCTCCCTGCAAGTCACCCACCTCTCGTTTTAGACTGCTATTTCCTCCTCTGCCGAAGAAGAGACCTCAAGCAGACTCCTTCACACGAGGGTCCTGGGAGTCCAGGATCCCCTAAGTCTAACCTCCCAGGATCCTCATGGATTCCAAGAATTTTAAGAATACTTTATTAAACATTGTCTTTCCATGGTATTTTTGAAAACCCATCAAAGATACCATGGTTCAAAGATTCTACTTCTAGGCTCCAAGAGTTTAAGATTTGATGTTTTCCAGGGTCTAAGCTTTTACATTCAGTCCTTGTAAGATTTTATGAATCCATCATACTTTCTCATCTAGACCCATAGCTGGAATCCCATAATTTCAGTGAATTATGTGTGTGCTACCTGTACTGTGATTTTTCTTTAAACTTAAATTTTAAATTAAATATAAAAACTTTTAATTTAACCTTATTCTAAATAATAATAGTATCTGTGAAATCATGGATCTGACATACAAACTGCTATTCTTCTAAAAACATACCAGGGACTTCCCTGGTAGTCCCGTGGTTAAGAATTTGCCTTCCAGTGCAGGAGGTGCGGGTTCCATCCTTAGTCAGGGAGCTAAGATCCCACATGCCTTGGGGCCAAAAAACCAAAACATAAAGCAGAAATAATATTCTGCCAAATTCAATAAAGACTTAAAAAATGGTCCACATCAAAAAAATCTTAAAAAAAAAAAACCCAAAGAAGCTTTGGTAATGTAGGTCCTGGCACCCCCTCAAACCGTCTCAGGCACCACCAGCAATGTGGACACCACACTTCAGAAGACACTGTCCAAAGGGCCGGCCCCTCATTCCTGCAGGGAAGGAAGCATGGAAACATCCGTTTGCAAGTGGGCATCGGGTCACCTCTAGGGAAGTCATTTATTTATTTATTTTTTAAAATAAATTTATTTATTTTTGGCTGGGTTGGGTCTTCGTTGCTGTGCGTGGGCTTTCTCTAGTTGCGGTGAGTGAGGGCTACCCTTGGTTGTGGTGCGTGGGCTTCTCAATGTGGTGGCTTCTCTTTGTTGCCCAGCACAGGCTCTAGGTGCGCGGGCTTCAGTAGTTGTGGCACGCAGGCTCAGTAGTTGTGGCTCTTGGGCTCTAGAGCGCAGGCTCAGTAGTTGCGGCACACAGGCTTAGCTGCTCTGCAGCACATGGGATCTTCCCTGTCCAGGGCTCGAACACGTGTCCCCTGCATTGGAGCTTCAGTAGTTGTGGCACGCAGGCTCAGTAGTTGTGGCTCTTGGGCTCTAGAGCGCAGGCTCAGTAGTTGCGGCACACAGGCTTAGCTGCTCTCCGGCATATGGGATCTTCCCTGTCCAGGGCTCGAACACGTGTCCCCTGCATTGGTAGGCGGATTCTTAACCACTGCGTCACCAGGGAAGTCCCACCCCTAGGGCAGTTCTTTGGGCACTGAGAATGTGAGGTCCACCAACCTGTGGGTCTCTGAGGAAGGCTGTGCAGTCCCGTTCTCGGTGGAGGTCAGAGTTGGGAGGTTGGGTGCCCTTCTCCTGAGCTCTCAGCCCTGAGACTGGAGTGGGCTGGAACCACAAGGGGATGCTATGCAACAGCACCATCTAGTGACCAAAATGCAAGACACCGAGGAGAGGAGCAGAGAGGGGACAGCTCTTGGACTTGAGAAAATTGTAGACGAGATAAAGGGGCAAAACACTGAGAAATAAAGCAAGCTGGCAGCTGATCAAGTACTAAATGGGCAGTACAGAAACAACTTAAGTGTCCATCCGTGGATCATTGGTTAAAAAAAATCGTAGTACATTATATGGAATAGTATGCCAGCATTGCCAAGGATGCTATTAAGACATGTTATGGATATGGAGAGATACTCAGTTGAGTGGGGAAAAGAGCACTAATCCAAGCAACTCTATGCAACTTATGTAAATGTGAGTAGCGATCCACTTTGGGTCCATCCAGGAGAGAATGTCTGATACATCTTCCCCGTGGCAGTAAACGTACCCCATCCACACAGCTGCTCAAGCCAGAAACTTGGCAATCGCCTCAGCCTCTCTCCCCCACCCTTACCCCCACTCCAATTCCCCTGCTCCTCTCCCTCTCCATGGCCACCACCTCAGGCAGAACCAGCATCACCTCTGCCTTCTCCACTCCACAGCCAAGAGAGCTGGCCCAAATGCCAGCTAGACCACGCTGCCCCCTGATTAAAATCCTCCAGCAGCTTCCCATCTCATGTAGAATACAAGCCGACCTCCTTGCCATGGCCCTCAGGCCTCTGCCAAGCTCCTCTCATAGCCCTGACCCTCTCTCACTCCATTCCTGCTCGCTGAGCTGCTGTTGCTTCCTCAAGCTCCCCCGAGTCATTGCATGTGCTGCTTCCCTACCCGGAAACACTCCTGGCTCTGCTCCTCTCCTGTCTACTTTCTACTCAAACTTCAGGCTTGGGCACAGTGTCACCTCCACAGAGGTAACGGGATTTCATCTTTGTACTTTCTGATTTGTTTGGGGAACAAGTATTATTGTGATATAATCAGAAGGAAGTCAAATTATATTCATTTAAAAATAAACTCAAATGCACAGACTACTGGCACACGGTGAGTTCAAAGAAGGGGGAGGTCTGTGTGGACTGGAAGGCTGGGGAAGGTTTCCAGGAAGGTGAGGATCGGAGGAATGGAAACATTAAGCACGGGAAAGAGGACAACATTCCAGAAAGGAAAACATGCGAACAAAGGCACAGTGGTGGGCAGGGGCAGCTGGAAGTGGCACCTAGGATTTTGTCTACCTGGCACATTTAATTCTGGTTGCAAACCCTCTTCTCCTCTCAGGATCCACCCTTCCCACATTCTCAGACCATGTGTTTCCAGTGAGGTTGATTCTCAATATGGGTGTATGAATTGGTCTGAGCCAATGAGAGCCTTTCCTGGGATTTTTGCCTCATCTATTGAAAAGGGGAGTTGTCTTTGTATTGGAGCTACCAAGCTGGGAGGATGTATGCCAGATCTTCTCTGCCATTGCAAAGGAAGAGCTTGCCTGAGAATAAAGCCCACACAGGAGAAACCAGAGCCAAAGACAGAGGGAGTCACATTCCTGAGGACAATGTTTGAGCACCTGGATCCAGCCACACCTGAAGTCATTTCCCCCTAGAATTTTTAGATCTGTGAACCAATAAACTTACCCTCTTTTCAGGATTGGGCTAGTTTGCCATTTGTTTCTAGCACTGTAAGCTAAAGATTTTTAACTTCCACACTTGTCTGGCTGGGACTAAGACTTGCTGTGGAAAACAGGGAGGGAGCCTGAGCAGAGGCAGCAGAAGCAACAAATGTGGTGGCCATTTTTTGGAGGCAAGGCTTTTATTCCCAGTGAATTGAGGCATCTAGTTTGGGAATTGGACAGTCTGAACATATGAGCCAAGCCAGAAATCTGAAACAACGATAGGCCTTCTCCCCTGACTGCCCACAGGCCACAATCTCTCTCGTCTATCCAGAAATCCTTTGAAAGGATACCCAGGGACAGAAATGGCCTGGGGCAGCTCCTGTTCTTGGCTTCTTGTGGTTTTGGAAGGAAACTTTATAAGTCTTCCCAGACCGCATTGGGAAGGCCAAGAATCCACAAGACAACTGGGCAGGAGATGAAATGGTGAGGGTGGGATCATTTGATGCATTTTCCACTGCTCTCTCCCTGTTTGTGCATGGCCCGACCGCTCCAGAGGGCCTTTGGTCCCTGGCAGGGGGATGCTGTGGGGGTGGAGGAGAGAGACACAGGCCCCTGGTTCCAGCCCAAATCGGGTTCCTCCTAAGAGCTGCATGAAGGCATGACACATGGGGACCCTGCGGGCCCTGGAAGGTAAGTACCAGTGTCGTGTGTCCCCCACAATGCTTGACAGAGTGCCTGGCACAGGGGTTATACAAAAGGGACTAATTTCCCTTCAGAAAAAAGAGCCCAAGTCCTTACTGGGAATGAGCAGGGCAGCAGCTCACAAGGACTAAGGGAGGCGAGCACGTGTCACTGCCCTGTCTCTGCAGAGGTTCCGCACTCCCCTGCCCTCCTGCAGCTGTCTCATCCGGCCCCCAGGAGGGCACCACTCCCTCTGAAACCTCTGGCCCGAGATCAGCCACAAATCACTTCCCAGATTTTGAGAGCTGCAGCTGTAGATGTGAGCTAAAATCAACAGATACAGAAAAATATTTGTTAAAATTCGATGCCTATTCATGATAAAAACTCTCAGAAAAAAGAGTATCAAAGAGAACTTCCTTAATCTGATAAAGGGTATCTGGTAAACACACAGACACATACCGACAGACAGACAGACACGTACACACACACTCACACACATGCACACACAGAGCTAACATCATCATTAATAGTGAAATATTGAATGCTCTTCTCCTAAGGATAGGGTCAAGAAAAGGATGTCAACCACTAACATTTCTATTCAAGACTGTATGGCAGGACCCAGTCATTTCAATAAGGCATGAAAAAAAAATAAAACAAATAAGAATTGGAAAGGAAACAAACAAATTGTCATTGATGATATTATAGATGATAAAACTGTACATGGAAAAAATACAAAATAATCTACAAAATATTAGAATGAATGAGCAAATTTAGCAAGGTTGCTGGATATAATAACATACAAAAATTAATTGAATTTCTATATACTAGCAACAATTAGAAAATGAGAAACTTTAAAAGTCATTTATAATAATACCAAAAATCATCAAATCTTATGAATAAATCTAATCAAAGACCCCTATGCAAGACCCCTATGCTAAAAACTACTAAACATTGCAGAGAAATTAAAGGACACCTAAATAAATTGAGGGCTATACCATGTTCATTGATTGGTCAACTTAATATTATTAAGATATCAATTCTCCCCAAATAGATTTGTATACAGATGGTCCCGACTTAGGATTTCTTGACTTTACGATGGTGTGAAAGCAATATGCATTTAGTAGAAACTGTACTTCAAAATTTGAATTTTGATCTCTTCCCAGGCTAGTGTTACGTGGTTACAATCCTTTCTCGTGATTCTGGGCAGTGGCAGCTGTAGCTGCCCGTCAGCTCTGCGATCAGGAGGGCGAACGAGCGGTACACTTACCACCATTCTGTACCCAGACACCATTCTGTTTTTTGCTTTCAGTATAGTATTCAATAAATTACATGAGATATTCGACACTTTATTATAAAATACGCTTTGTGTCGGATGATTTTGCCCAACTGTAGGCTAATGTAAGTGTTCCGAGCACATGTATGGTAGGCTAGGCTACACTATGATATTCAGTAGGTTAGCTGTATTAAATGTATTTTCGACTTAACCATATTTTCTTTTTTTAAATTTATTTTGTTTTTATTTATTTATTATTTTTGGCTATGCTGGGTCTTCATTGCTGCGCGTGGGCTTTCTCTAGTCGCGGTGAGCGGGGGCTACTCTTCGTTGCGGTGTGCGGGCTTCTCATCGTGGTGGCTTCTCTTGTTGCGGAGCACAGGCCCTAGACCGTGCGGGCTTCAGTAGATGCGGCGCATGGGCTCAGTAGTTGTGGCTCGTGGGCTCTAGAGCACAGGCTCAGTAGTTGTAGCGCACGGGCTTAGTTGCTCCGCGGCATGTGGGATCGTCCTGGTCCAGGGCTCGAACCTGTGTCCTCTGCATTGGCAGGTGGATTCTTAACGACTGCACCACCAGGGAAGCCCCTTAGCCATATTTTCAACAGTGGGTTATCAGGATATAATCCCACTGTAAAGTGAGGAAGATCTGTATTCAGTGTATACTCAATCAGTATCCCAGCAGGCATTTTTGAGAAAATTGGCACACTCCTTTTAAAATTTATATGGACATTCAAAGCCCCTAGAATATAGGTAAGACCAACCTCAGAAAACAAAAACACAAAGCTGGAGGACTTATACTACCAGATGTCAAGAGTTTTTGTAAATCCACAGTAGGTAAGACAGTGTGGGACGGCATAACGATAGTCAAATGGACCAGAATAGGGAGCTCAGAAAGAGCTTGAGTATGTGTTGACATATTCAATCAACTGATTTACAGTAAAGACGCACTACAATGCAGTGGGGGAAAGAGGGTCTAAATAGTAATATTAGCTCAGGTGGATAACCATATGGGGAAAAAAATGAACCTACCTCATACCATACACAAATATTAATTTATTTTTTACAAATATTAATTTTAGATGGGCCTTAGATCTACAGTAAAATGATCATTCTCCCAGAAAAAAAAAAAAAAAGAATATCTTCATGACCTTGAGGTATGCAAAAATTCCTCAAAGAAAACAGGTTGAGAGAAGATGTTTGCAGTACATCTATGAATAAGAACTCATATCCAGAATATATAAAGAACTTTCATACATTAGTAAGAAAAAGATAAACATCCCAATTGCAAAAATGGGCAAAAACTTGCACAGCCACCACACAGAAGAGGACATTCAAATGACCAATAAGCAGAAAAGCATCATGCATCATCATGGAAATGCTGATTAAATCTCAGTAGGATATCATTGCACCCCTCCCCCTCACTGACTAGTGTGTGTGTGGTGGACTCAGAGAGATCTCCCTTCCAGGGATGCTTGCTGGACAGCCCCGGGAAGTGCCGTCCGCAGGGAGCTGTCAGCCCTGCCAACATCTGCCTGAGCTATCGAGAGCTGCCCTCTCTGAGGCCATGGCCGTCGCAGGGCGGTCCACATCCAGTGACCAAGAGAGGTAGGGTTGAGAGGTCTGCCATTTCCACCACAGTGGTCACTGTGATGGGCAGTGCTCACCCCGGGTCTCCCTGCTGGTCGACTGGGGCTTTGTTGGCCCGTGTGGCAGATCAGCTTCTCCCTCTGCCCAGGGCTTCTCCTCCACTTTCTCTTCACAGGTGCTGAGCCCTAACAGACACCTGGCACCCCAAACTCCACCACAGCACCTGCTTCTGGAAGATGTGGACACGGGGCAACTGGAACTCTCAATAACTGCTGTCTGGGTCAGAACTTACCACCACTGCAGAACACTGTTTGGTAGCATGTACTAAAGCCAAAGATGCAAACACCCTGTGACCCAGCAAATTCTCCTCCGGGTGGACGTCCTCCCGGAGTCAGTGCTCTGTCCACAAAAGCCTCGTTCACAGAAACTTTATTCCTGGCAGCCCAAACTGTCAACCTTCCAAAAGGCCACCCAGAAGAGAATGGATACATACATGGTGGCAGGTTCGTACACTGCAGTACCTCACATCGACTTAACAGGAAAAAGCTGTTCTAAACACAACATGGATGAATCTCAAAATATGTTGAACTGAAGAAGCCAGACACGGGGAGTGTACGGTGTACAGCTCCGCTCATGTGCCGTCCACATCCAGGTGCAACCCATCTGTGATGACAGTCAGTGAGTAGGGGAATCGGTGCTGGAGGGAGGTTTTGGGAGCTGGAGGTGCCCCACACCTCGGTATGGCCAGTGGCTACATGCATGACACACATGCAAAAACTGGTCAAGCTCTACAACTAAGATCTGTGCATTTACTGAATGTTGCATCTCAATAAAGAAAATAAGGTAAAAAAACGTAAGAAGGCCCAAGCCTTCATAATGAGCCACATTTATCGAGACCTTACTGTGTTCCAGGCCCAGGGCTTTACATGCAGTAGCTCATATACTCACACAGACACACACTGACACACACACACCAACAGGCACACCAACACATACACACACACTAAACACATACTCCACCACACCAACGCATACTCCAACATACACACAAACGCCTCTACACACAGGAAACCCAACACGGTACACACCAACACACATGCATGTGCACACACGCACACACATGCACACACACCAGCTACAAGGCACAGCTGAGAGCTGAGCCTTGGGGAGGAAGAAGAACCTTGGGCAGAGCCTCCGAGCCCCATTGTCTAAACTCTCTGTGCTTCAGTCTCCCCGACTTTGATGCGATCACACACCCCAGCTAACACAGGTCCCGGTGCACCCAGAGCCCTCTGAATGTAAGGACTGGCCATTGCAGCCAGCCCTACAGAGGGAGGACATACCTGAGGAGGAGAGAGTGTTGGGGCGAACAGATGATGGGATATAGCACGTGGAACCTGGGAGAGGTTTGGGGCAGATACTGCAGACACAGATACAGTTGCATTGCCATTTCAGTCTGCAAATCCCTTTCAAACTTGGGATTTCTTCCTCTACAGCTTGCGGGGAGGGGGCAGTCATCATGCTAATCCCCCGCCTGCCTGCCCCCTCTCCTGAGAAACCAAGCAATCCATTCTTGTCCTTTGTTCCTGAAAAGCGGGGAAAACTATGACTCCTTTCAGAGGACTGGCAGGTTTGGGGCTCCAAGGACCCTCAGTCACCAAGCTGGAAGAGGCACCAAGATGGCAAATGGGTGGCCCCAGGTCACACAGTCAGTGGTGGACCAGAACTTGATCAAAAATAAGATTTTAACTAACCCCAAGAGAGCTGTTCAGGTAGTGGCCTGTGAAACAAAGGTAGGTAGGAGGAGAAGTAAAAACCAGCCCTGCTTCTTCCCCGCTTCTGCAAAGACCCACTTGCCTGTGGACTAGAACCCCCAGCTCGGCTCCCGTTAGAACAGACACTGAGTTCCGGCCTCCCTTCTTGCCTGAGGGTCACCAAAGATGCAAATGAGAACCACGCTCACAAATTCCTCCGCCCACACTCAGAACCACATCCCAGCCAGAGCGAACGGAAGAGAACTCAGACCTCATTAGCCTCACCCGCCGCCCCCTCCCTGGGACTCAGGCAAAACACATTCCTAAAGGTCTAGGGCTTCAGACTGGGCGTCTGGGAACAAAGAGATGGAAAAGTTCCTGAGCTCAGGGCTGCGCTGTCAGGCAAGCATCAGTCCACTGAAGAGACCCTGGGCCCCACCATCCTAGACACCATACTGAGGCATGGCCAACATGTGGTTAGGGCAGTCCTCAAAGGAAGCTGTCTTGGCAGTGGATGAGAGAAGTTCCAGCAAAACCCAGACTTGGTGCCATCCCTTAAGACTTACATACGACTTCTTATGTAATGATCTACTAGTTAATCCACTCAGCTGAGACCCCAGGGCTTCTGGATGTCTGGAAGGAAGGCGGAGGCAGGAGGATCTTGGTTTTGGTTACTCGGCCCAAGTTCAATGACCCCTGGGAAATTGTGCAACAGACACATGGCAAGCCCACACACGGGTCTCTTCAGCACACCAGCCCCTGCTGGAGTGGGGGTCTCTCCCACACCTTGGCTTTAAGCAGTCTGAGCCCTCTGAGCCCTGTGAGCTCCATTTTCCAAATGCCTCTAATGAATCGACTCACCCAATGGACCCAGGCCCACTGGGGACAGGTGTGGAGGCTGGAGGATGGGCCTGATGATAACAGGCTCCTGGCCTCTGGACACTCCCAGTCCGTGGGGTGAGGCCTACACGCAAGGAAGGAACGACCACACAGCTTTGGGGACACTTTTAGGGCTGTACAAGGAAGTCAGCACGAGGCAAGCAGGCACAGCTGGAGGTTGGGGAGGTTCAAGGACAACTGTGGCATCCAAGTGACCCTAACAGGGATGTGGACATGAGCACTGAGAGCCCAGCGAAGGGCAAAACACACAGGAACCTGCGCTCGCTCCTCATCTCTCTCTCTGGGTCTCTGTCTCTGTCTCTCAGTCTCCCTCTGTTGCTCAGTCTCTCTGTGTCTCTGTGTATCTCTCTGTCTCTCTCTCTGGCTCTCTGACTTCTTGCCCTTCTCCCAGTCTTTCTCTTTGTCTTCCTTTGTCTCTCTCATTCTATTTTCCTCCCTCTCTTCCTTCTCATTGTGCACCTGCTTCTCCTTGTCAGTTGACTTCTTCTGCTTTTACTTGGGATCTGCTCCCCTCGGCCTGGCCAGTGTCCAGTGCCCAGATCTCTGGACCCTTATCCTGGTGCTCTTCTGGCTAGAGGGCACTGCCTCCAAAGGAACCCAGAGAGATGAGTAATAGTGAGCTGTACTCTACCTCAGAATCCTAAACTCAAGAGAGTTAGAAAGACTTCAGAGAGAATCAAATACATCACAAAAAATTTTAAGGTATAATTTACACACAGTAAAATGCATACCATTTCAATGTACAGCTTGATGGCTTTTACATATGTGTACATGCACGTAACTACTATCCAGCTCAAGATATGAAACACTTCCAGCTCCTCAGAAAGTCCCTTCATGTCCTTTTACAGTCAACTCCCACTTTCCCAAAAGCAATCACTAATCTGAATCCTTTCGTCACAGTTTTGTTAAGCCATCCTAGAAATTCCTTTAAATGATATCACGTGACATGTGGTCCTTTGAACCTGGCTTATCACGCCCAGCATAATGTCTATGAGATGCTTCCATATTGCTGTATGTATCAGTGGTTTCCTTTTATTGCTGAGCTCTGAGTAGTATTCTGTTAGATGAATTTGTTGTATATCTCCACTGGTTTATTCATTTACCTGTTGACGGACACTTAGGTTATTTCCAGGTTTTAGTTACTATGCATAAAGATGCTATGAACTTTTACGAAAAACTCTTTGTGAGGACATGGGTTAATTAACAAAGGGAATATCCTGGCGCAAATGACTGAAAACTCCAGTGATGGCAAAGGCTTCAGGTATGGCTTGATCCAGAGGCTCCCAATCCCACCAGCCTCTACTCCTTTTCTCTACTATGCTTTTAACTTTACCTTTCTGTATACATGAGCCCATTCGCAGACTCTTTGCCCTCTCCATTCCCACTTATAGCTCAACATTTCACCTTTGCTTATCCAATCAGCAAACATTTATGGAGTCAATTCTGTGCCAAGCACTGAGCTATGGGTGGGAAAACAATGGGTGAGCAAGCTCTGTCCTGGCCCTCATGGAACTTATGATCTAGTAAGATGGACACATAAGCCCACAAACAGCTATATGTAAGCCAGCTCCAAGTGAAAAGAGGGATTCTGGAAGAAGGAGAGGGATGTCAGTGACTGTCCTATTTGGGAACAATAAAATAAGGCCACAAGGGTTTTTGTTGCTTTCAGCTCTGTGTGTTTCTCTGTGAAGTCTCCCTGCTGCTGCCTAGATGAAGTCTTCCAGATGTCAGATGTCCACACAGGGGCTGTTTGTTTGCCTCTGATCACAGACTTGTTTACGAAGCAAGGCTTGGGGAAAGCATTCCTTGTTCAAATAGATGATGAAAACCCTGCAGGAGAATTCTGTGTCCTTGAAGTTGGGGAACTCAATGTTCCACATCAGTGTTGGTCTCTCCTTAAGAACCTTCTGCTCAGCCACCAGGGCTGGTGGGATGGATTATTTATTAGTTGGATTAAATGTGTCCTCAGGCTATAAAACTGGTGCCGGGGTCCTGGGTGACACTTCCAGGGTGAGACCAATTTGTCTCCCAAGGGAAGCGCTCTAAGGATTGTGACCTCTCTCTCCTCCCATGTCACATCAGGACGGAGACATTCTGGATGAGCATAGGTATTCTGCCCCAAAGGGTTTTCACTCAAGGGCATCCATTCATTTTGCTACTATTCTGTTCATACCTAGTACACACCAGACATTGGGCCAGGCTCTGGGGCAAAGCAGTGAGCAAGGTGGACCCAAAAGAACTCACAGTCTGCTGGAGGAGACGGATGCCCCAAGTCATCACTCATATATTACCTATGTAAGTACAGACCACATAACTGCTGCAAAAGAAAAGCATAGCGTTTTTAGGTGGGTTATCAGGGTGACCCAGTTTAGATTAAGGGTTCAGTGACATCTGAGTTACAGAGATCTGAAGGATGAGCACAAGTGACACAGGAAGGGAGGGGAAGCAGTAGAACAGCATGTGCAAAGGCACTGAGGGAAGACAAATCAGGACATATCTAAGGTACCAAGAGAAACCAGTGAGGTGGAGCAGAGTGAGAATGGGGGAGAGAGGTTCAACAGGGTGGGAGGGCAGTCTCACCAGGCCCTGTGGAGTCAGATATTCTAAGAGGCATGGGTGCTATGAGAGGTGTAAGGAGGGGACTGATATTGTCACTCTCTCCCCTTCAGGCTGCCTCACTCTGATCCTTCCTGCTCACTGCAGGATCTTCCTAAAATAGCTCTTATCCCACCACTCCCAGCTTAGAACCTGTCAATGGCGCTTCACAGTGGATGTGAAGTCAAATCTCCTTAGCAGGGGCTTGAGGTCATAATTGGTCAAGACTTTGAAGAATAAATGAGTGAGTGAGCATTCATTGGAAGTAATTGTTTGTTGCCTTTTTTATCCCATGAGTAATGTCATGCCATGAGCTCCTTTAGGGCAGAGGTCGGGGAAACCACCTTTTCTTATATTCCCAACAGTGGCCTGACTTGGACCCTGCCACCACCACCACCACCACCATCATCATCATGGCTTCCATTAATTAAGCCATGATTACTGTGCTAAGCATCGTACATGTTGTATTGGCTAGTTGTTGCTGTGTAACCAAACAGCCTTAAATTAGTGACTTATAACCACAGCCATCTATTTAGCTTTCAATTCTGTGGGTTGGTAATATAGGCTGCGCTCAGTTGGGCAGTTCTTCTGGTACTGAGTGGTCTCTCTAATGTGTCTGTGGTCGACTGCAGGCCAGTAGGCTGGCTTTGCTTCTGTCAGCTCAGTTGATGGGGATGACTGATTCTATATCTCTCACCATCCTTCAGGTTAGCTTGAGCTTCTTCATACGGTGGTGTTGGGGTCCCAGAGTGAGAAAGTACAGTCCATTCAAAGTTGAAGGTATATTCAGTTGGCCAAGTCAAGTTACAAGGCCATCCCATATGCAAGAGGAAGGAGGAAGAGACTCTACCACTTGACAGGAGGTGTGGATATACGGGTGGGTGAAAAATTGGGGCCATTTTTGCAAACAATTCATCTCAAGGGAATCATCTCATTTTATTTTCAAAAATGCAAATTGAGGTCCTATTTTACAGATGAGGAGGCTGAGGCACAAAAGTAAGTATCTTGCTCAAGAAGCTAATAATTAATAGAGTTGAGAGTCAAACCCCAGGGTTTATGATTCCACAGTCTACGTGTGTTCTTAACCCACAGGATGCACTGTCCACTCCCCACTTACTTACACACAAAGACTTTAGGAAGCACCTCTCCCATGAGGCCAATAGTCGTCATCGTCATCGTCATCATATTTATGGAACACCTGTGGTGTGCAGGCACTGTTCTAAGTGCTTTACATGCATTCACTCATTTAATTCTCTCAACAGCCCTACGGGGTATGCCACGTAGCAGGTCAGGATTAGAAATTCCACGAGGGCAGGGACCACCGCACTCATTTTGAAATTCCCCACAGTTAGCACAGTGTCTGGCACACAGCACATACGCTCTTTCCAAAGGTTTGCTGAGTGAGTGAGTGAAAAGAGGCCCAAGGGGGAAAAATTACGAGTCCAAGGCCACACAGGTGGGACTAGAACTCCACATCCCCAATGTCCCTCCCATGGCAGCCCTGTTATCAGGACTTCCTGCTGCATCACTCCCCCAAAACGGCTGAAAAAAGAAGAAACACTAGATTCAGGATGTGCTCCTCTGTCCTCTGGAACAGAGGTCCCCAACCTTTCTGGCGCGAGGGACCGGTTTCGTGGAAGACAGTTTTCCCATGGACGGGGGCAGGCGGGATGGTTTCGGGATGATTCTAGTTCATTACATTTACTGTGCTCTTTACCTCTATTATTACTACATTGTAATTACATTGTAATTACAACTCACCATAATGCAGAATCAGTGGGAGCCCTGAGCTTGTTTTCCTGCAACTAGGTGGTCCCATCTGGGGGTGATGGGAGACAGTGACACCCGAAGTGTGTTGCTTATGTCCAGTCTACTCTGTAAGATGCAGCTTAACTGTCACTTGCCACTCACTGATAGGGTTTTGATATGAGTCTGCAAGCACTTGATTTATCATGGTCTCTGCGCAGTCAAACCTCTCTGCTAATGAGAATCTGGATTTGCAGACACTCCCCAGCACTAGCATCACCGCTTCAGCTCTACCTTACATCATCAGGTATTAGATTCTCACAAGGAGCGCACAACCTAGATCCCTCACACGCGCAGTTCACAGTAGTGTTGGAGCTCCTATGAGAATCTAATGCCGCCGCTGATCTGACAGGAGGCAGAGCTCAGGTGGTAATGCGAGCGATGCGGAGCGGCTGTAAATACAGATGAAGCTTTGCTCGCTCGCCCGCCGCTCACCTCCTGCTGTGTGG
This sequence comes from Neophocaena asiaeorientalis asiaeorientalis, assembly GCF_003031525.2. Taxonomy (NCBI): domain Eukaryota; kingdom Metazoa; phylum Chordata; class Mammalia; order Artiodactyla; family Phocoenidae; genus Neophocaena; species Neophocaena asiaeorientalis. The sequence continues at coordinate 236,278 of NW_020175040.1, forward strand.
CCTGGATCCTAACAGGCCACGGACCGCTATCGGTCCGTGGCCCAGGGGTTGGGGACCCCCACTCTAGGAGGTGCCCCCAAACCAGACACAGTCCCCAATATGTACATCTGAGAATATCTGGCATGCACACAGCACATGGCAAGAGCACCGGGCCCAGAGACCAAAGTCCTAAGTGTGTCACCCACATGTTGTATGATCCTGGGCAAGTCACTCAGGTAAGACCTAACTTCCTTCATCTGAACCACGGGGCTATAAATCCCTGCCTACACCCCTGGGCTGTGTCACAGATCAGAGGAGCTAATGGATGTAAACTCTCTCAGATTGCACCAACTTAACTTACAGTCCTCTCCAGCTGTGCTCAACTCCTGTGCCCTCACCACAGCCTCCTTGTTTGCTCAGGGGACCCCCGGTCCCGCTGCCAACGTATGTCCTAACTGCTGGGGGCTCAGCCTCCCACAGTCCTGTCTGTGCCTGGGCATGGCCTCCCTTGCCCTCCACGGCAGGAACCATACGCCCTGGTCCAACCCGACTGGACATGCAGAGGCTCTAGTTTGCAGACTCAGATGAAGATCTGGCTTCCCCAGAAGCTGTCCAAAGGGGCCACACAACACTTTCATGGGAGTTATGGCGCCATGGGGTAAATCTGGACCCGTGAAAGATGGGAGATGGAAAAGTGTCAGTGATGGGACTTCCTTGGTGGCGCAATGGTTAAGAATTTGCCTGCCAACAATGCAGGGGACATGGTTTCCATCCCTGGTTCAGGAGGATCCCCCATGCCGTGGAGCAACTAAGCCTGTGCGTCACAACTACTGAGCCTGTGCTCTAGAGCCCACGAGCTACAACTACTAAGCCGGTGCGCCTAGAGCCCATGATCCGCAACTAGAGAAGCCACTGCAATGAGAAGCCTGCGCACCACAAGGAAGAATAGCCCCCGCTCGCCGCAACTAGAGAAAGCCCGTGCGCAGCAACCAACATCCAATGCAGCCCAAAATAAATAAATTAATTAATTTTTTTAAAAAAAGGAAGAAAAGCGTCAGCAATAAATTCCTCTCCCCTCCTCTCTCATCTGCTCCTCCTCCGAGGTGTTCCGGTTCCACACGCCTCCTCTGGAGACATCCCGTGGCTCAGTGACCTCCTGCTCTTTCTCGCACAGCTGTGAGCAGCTCAGCAAGGCACACCTGTGTTTGCTTTCTCTCCTTCCTGCTTCCCTGCTCGTTTCCCTCTGTCTGTACTCCCCAGCCCGCCCTGCAGTGAAACAGCAATACCTAAGCTTTGCCTCCAACTCTGTCATCTAGGCAACCCAGCCTAAGAGAGGGAGAAGAAACTGAGGAAGTTGTCAAATCACAACAACTCAGAAACTCATAGGAGGACTGGCCGCACCTAGTGTTGGCGAGGGTGTGCAGAAACTGCAACCCTCAAGCACTGCTGGTGGGAATGTAAAATGGAATGACCACTCTGGAAAACAGTTTGACAGTTTCTTAAAAAGTTAAATATACACCTACCATATGGCCCAATCCTTCCACTCCTAGGTATTTATCCAAGAGAAAAAAACCATATGTCCACACAAAGACTTGGGCACGAATGTTTACAGCAGCTTTATTTATAATAGTTCCAAACTGGAAACAACTCAAATGTCTCTCAACTGGTGAATGTACAGACAAACAGTGGTGTATTCATCCCATGGAGTTCTGCTTAGCAATATAAATGGATGAACTATTGATACACACAACATGGGTAAATTTCAAAATAATTATGCTGAGTGAAGGAAGCCAGATAAAGAAAGAGTACATAAGGTTCCATTTACATAAATTCTAGAACATGCAAACTAATCTAGAATAGCAGAAAGCAGGTCAGGGTTGCCTGGTGACAGGGGTGGAGGAGGGATGGATTGCAAAGGGGCACAAGGAAACTTTTGGGGGTTACGGGAATGTCTGCTGTGTTGATTGTGGTGATAGTTTCATAGGAACAACTTAATAAAGATGTCATAAAAAAGGAAAAAAAAAAAAGAAATAACCAGGCCCATAAGTGAATTCAACCAAATCCTTAGAGAAACGATAACTCCAATGCTATTTAAAGCATTTCAGCGTGTAAAAAAGGAAAGCTTCCAAATTCCTTTTATGAAACCAGCATAACTTTGATACCAAAAACTTGGCAAAAATAGCGCATTAATGAAGGGTGTGCTGCTCTGTGTGCACTGGTGGAGTTATTAACTCTGTAAATCAGCTACATTGCATCTGACTGAATTTCAAGATTTTGCTTGTTTTTTTTGTTTTCAGAAGTTTAATTACAATGTGGCTTTGTACGGATTTCTCTAGGCTTATCCTGTTTGGGGAAACTGGCAACCAGGTAAGATGGGAGGAGGAGGCACACTGGTCTCTAAGACTGGTACCAATGAGATGGCTTCTCACCGGCAGAACCCAGAGCCAGGAAAGGGTGCTCAGACTTTGCATCGTGGTGCTTGATGCCTCTCCTGGAACATCGCTCCTCACACTGATCTACCCCTGCTCCCCATGCCCACATCTCCCACCTCAGCGTGTATCTTCATCATCTCCCACCTTTTCTTTAAAAACCTCCCGCAGTGTCTAGCCTCTCCCTGCAATCCACCCTCCACCAGGTGCACAACTTCCCTGCCTTTCCTGTGCTCATTTCCTACCACAGGCTCTGCTCCCCCAAGGTCCAAAGGGCAAGGTGCAAACTTCAGTGCACAGCCCAACAGCACAGCCTCAGATCTACACAACACCGTCCCCCAGCCTTACACACAATGTTCCGATCCTGCTGGGCACATCACCACGTTGCTTGTGACTCCGCATCTTTGCAAGGCCATTCCCTCTGCCTGGGTGGTCTTCCCTCCCTCTCACGGCCAGGCAGCAGGTCTCTCCCAACTCAGCGTAGGACCTGGCACCAAGCAGACGCCCCTAAAGACTTGCAGGGAGAAAATGCTCCCAGATCTCGCTCTGCGTGTCTCTCCGTTTGGCTGGTCCTGATCTAGATCCTTTATAGTCAACTGTAGTCACAAGTATGGCACTTTCCTGAGTTATGGGAGTCATTCTAGCAAAGTATCAAACATGAGGGAGTCGTAAGAACCTCCCAACATTGCAGCTAGTTGGTCAGAATAGTGACCTGGGGACCCCCAAATTGTGGCTGGCATCTGAAGTGAGGGCAGCCTTGTTGATGGCTGTGCCCTTAACCTGTGGAATCTGCAAGAGCTCTAGGTGCCAGAACTGCACTGTGATATTGAAACAGGCATCAAAATTTTCTAAGTGAAAACAGCACATAAAAAGAAATCACATCCTTTTAACAGAATGCCAACTAATAAATGCAGAGTGGATTAACCAAATGAGAAAATGACCTTTTGCATCCATCACAGTAACAACTGATTTGCACAAGCAACGTCAACGGATGCTAAACTTGTGGGTGAACATTTGATGAGGTCGAGGGTATTTACATTACGAGTGGGTACTCTCACTGCACAAATTATCTACCGTTTAAAAAGGGGAAAATAGCAGCTTCACAGTGGAGAAACCTGGAAGACACCATTTTAACCGAGAGATAAAAGTTAACATCACCAATAATGGGACAAATTAACATCAAGTGCCTCTTGATAAGATGTATAGAGAAAAACACAACATCACTACGGAGGTATTTCTGCTAAAAGGCATTATCTGAGTCAATCAGGAGGAAACACCAGACAAACCCAAATTGGGGGACACTTTGTGAAATACCTGGCCTGTACGCCTCAAGTCAAGCAAGCCACAGTCTGAGGAACTGTTCCAGATTAAAGGAAACTAAAGAGAAATGAAAACTAAATACAATGCGTGATTCCAGATTGGATACTGGACCAGAAAAAACATTGCTAAACAAATATTATGGAGACAACTGGTGATATTTAAACAATGTTTGTAGATTAGATAATAATATTGTATCACCGTTAATCGTACTGTAGTTATGCAAATGAATGTCCTTATTCTTAGAAAACAGACAGTGAAGTATTTAGGGGTAAAGGGCATCATGTCTGTGATTTACTCTCAAATGGTTAAGAGAACACGAAATTGTATATGGCAATTCATAATATAGCAATATATAATATCTAATGTAAGTAATGTATACTAAATATATAATATGCGCTATATAATATATACATATGTGTATACAGAGACAGAAAGAGAGAAAGAGAGAAAGAAAGGAAGGAAGGAAGGAAGAAAGAAAGAAGAAACAAAGGAAGAAAGAAAGGAAGAGGGAGGGAGGGAGGGAAGAAAGGATAAAGGAAATGGGTCAACATGAAACCAACAAGTGGATCTGGGTGAAGGGGGTATGGAAGTTCTTTGAATTATTCTTACAACTTTTTGTTAGTTTGAAATTATTTCAAAATATGAAACTAAAAAAACAACACAATGATTCTATTTCATTTTAAAAATAGATGCATATAGATTTATACTTGTGTGTATGTATATTAAAAAAAAAAGATTGCAAGGACATACACCAAAAATTCAACAGTCCTCTCTGGTGGTGCGATTTAGGTTAACTTTTTCTTTTTCCTTAACATTAGTTTCTCATCTTTCCTATAGTGACTGAGAGCTCTTCATAATAATACCAAGAAAAAATAATAAAGTTTGGATACGTGAAAAAAATCACCCTTTAAACATCAAAAACATACCTGAAGAAAGTACAAATTACTCTTTTTTTTTCTATCATTCATGTTGTATTCCTGTACAAATCATGGCCATCTCTCTCCATGTTCAGGAGACCCCCTGAGGCAGACAGCACCCATGAAGCCCATGCGGTCTGCTCGTCCAGGCTGCCTCGCAGTGTTGATACAGTACCCCCAAGTAATGTGGGCACAGACCTCCCAAGCTCAGAGGGATCAAAATGTCCTGAGAAGACACTTGGAATAGAAGAAGCTGGTGACTTGGAAATACTAATGGGTACAAACGAAAAAGCCCCAACAAAAGCTTGCTCTCTCTAGCCAAATGACCAGGAAAAAAGCAGCTTAGCAAGACAGAAAACCTTTAGACAATAACAGTTCTACCCCAGCTAAACATCAGAGAAACTGTACCAGGAAAGGTCTAGTGGAGGGTCAGGACTCTCACCATTTCCCTGCAGTAATGAAGCTGCTTCCATCAATAGAGACCACATGGGGAGCCAGGGCCCTCACACTGAGTCAGCAGCAATGAGGACCCCTCCCAACCTGGGTGTCAATGAAGGCTAAGCAGAAAACCTGGACTTCCATATCTTCCCATCAGGAATGAAGAGCTGCCCCCCGACCTTCCCCTGTGGAAATGGTGTCAAAGAAAGACAGGTCTACAGAAGGTTTAGATAATACAAAAATGTCCAGGTTTCAGTAGAAAACCACTCTTTATATCAAGAATCAGGATGTTTCCAAGTTGAATGAATAAAGGAAAACCAGTAGATGCCAACACCAAGATGGCAGAGATGGTAGAATTATCTGACAAAGATTTTAAGACAGCCATTATTAAAAATGCTTCCAAAAGCAATTATGAGTAAACTTGAAATAAATGAAATAGAAAGCCTCAGCAAAGAAACTGAGGATATAAAGAAGAACCAAATGGAAATTTTAGAACTTTAAGATATAAATTCAAAACAATAACCTAAAAAAATGCTGAGAAGATGGACGCAACAGCAGAATGGAGAGGACAGAGGAAAGAATGAGTGAACTGGAAAACAGAACAATAGAAATTACCCAATTTGAACAACAGAGGGAAAATAGACTGGTGGGGGCGGGGAGTGGTAGAACAGAGCCTCAGGGATCTGGGGAACTATAAAAAAAGATCTAAGTTTGTGTTATCAGAGTCCCAGAGGAGAAGAGAAAGAGGATGGGGCTGAAAAAGCACTAGGAGAAATAATGTGGTATTGTGCATTTAAAGATTTAAGAGGGTAGATCTTATGTTGAGTTGCTACCACGAAACAGACAAGTAAAGAAACAAATTGACAAAAAGGGACGTGGGAAACTTCTGGAAGTGATAAATATGTTTATTACCTTGATTGTGGTGATAGTAACACGATTGTATACATATATCCAAACTCACCAACTTATACACACTAATTTTTTGAACTTTTTTGTGTATCAATTATAACTCAATAAAGCTGGAAGAGAAAAAAGAATGAACGACTGAAAATTTCCCAAGTTTGGCAAGAGAAATAAACACATAGATTTAAGAAACTTAGTGAATATCAAACAGGATAATTCCAAAGAATCCACAATAAGACATATCACAATTAAATTTATGAAAACTAAAATCAAAGAAAAATATCTTGAAAGTAGTCAGAGAAAAACTACTTTTTACCTATAGAGGAAAAGGAATTTGAATGACAGCAGATTTCTCAACAGAAACCATGGAAGCCAGACAGAAATGACACCGTATTTTTCAAGGGCTGAAAGAAAATAACTTGACAACTCAGAATCCTATAACAAAATCAAGACATTCTCAGGTGCAGGAAAGCTAAGAGAATGTGTCACCAGCATACTTACTCTAAAAGAATAGCTAAAGGAAGTTCTCTAAACAAAAAGGAAATGACAAAAGAAGAAACTTTGGAACGTCAGGGAAAAGACAAAGAACAAGTAAGCAAAAATATGGGTAAGACTTTCCTTCTCCTTGTGAGTTTCCTACATTATGCTTGATGGTTGACGCAAATATTAAAACACTGGCTGCCATGGTTCTACATGTATGTAGAAGAAATATTTAAGACAGTTATATTATAAATAGGTGAGGGTAAAGGGTCATAAAGTATGCTAAGCTTGCTGTACTTCAACTGGTAAAATGATGACTTCAGTAGACTGATAAGTTAGGTTTGTACAATTTAATACTTAGAACAACCACTAAAAAAAAATCTATATGAAGAGATATACTCAGAAACACTACTGATAAATCAAAATGGAATTCTAAAAATTGCTCAAGTAACCCACAGGCAGTCAGGAAAAAGCAAGCCAAAAAATTGAAAACAGAGAGAATAAACAGAAAATTACTTATTGGCCTTACTATACCAATTAACAAAGATGGGCAGTAATTTGAAAAACAGGAACCAACCCTAAGATATCTATAAGAAACTAACTTCAAATATAATGATATAGACAGGGTGAAAGTAAAAGAATGGAAAAAGTTATATCATACAAACATTACTTAAACCAAAGCAGGAGTGTCCATATTAATATCCAGTAAAGTAGACCCCAGAGAAAAGGAAATTACCAGAGACAAAGTGGAACACTGTATGATAAAAGAGTCAATCCACTATGAAGACATAGCAATCCTAAATGTGTATGCACCAAACAAGAGCTGCAAAATATGTAAAGCAAAAACTGACAGAACTGAAAGGAGAGATAGACAAATCCATAATAATAGTGGGAGACTTCAACTCTTCTCTGTCAACAATTGCTAGAAGTTAATGGAAAACCAGCAAGGATATAGAAGATAACCCATATCCATGGGTTAAATAGGAAGTCTCAAAGGAAATAAACACACATTGAACTGAATGAAAAAATACAATACATCAAAATTTATGGGAGACAGCTAACAGTGCTGAGAAAGACATTTATAGCATTAAATGCATAGGTTATAAAAGGTTAAAGTTTATTAAGTGCATAGTTATAAAAATATCAATTATTTAAGCTTTCATATCAAGAACTTAGGAAAAGAACAAAATAAACCCAAAGCAAGCAGAAAGAATAAATTAATAAGTAGCACACAACAATGATATTAAAAAGAGAAAATCTACATCACACCTCCTGATTTCAAAGTATATTACAAAGCTACAGAAGTGAAGACAGTATGATATTGGCATAAAAACAGACACACAGATCAACAGAACACAATAGAGAGCCTAGGAATAAACCTATGCATATATGGTCAATTAATTTATGACAAAGGAGCAAAGTATATACAATGGGGAAAGGACAGTCTCTTCAATAAATGGTGTTGAGACAACTGGACGGCCACATACAAAAGAATGAGCCTGGACCACTATCCTACACCATACACAAAAATCAACACAAAATGGATTAAAAACTTGAACATAAGACCTGAAACTATAAAAATCCTATGAGAAAACATATGGGTGAACTCCCTGACATCAGTCTTGGAAATGAGTTTTTGGATTTGACACCAAAAGCAAAAATAAACAAGTGGGGCTATATCAAACTAAAAAGCTTCTGCACAGCAAAGGAAACCATTAACAAAATGAAAAAGCAGCCTACAAAATGAGAGGAAGTATTTGCAAATCATATATCTGATAAAGGGTTAATATGCAAACTATATAAAGAACTCATACAACTCAATAGCAAAATATGGGCAATCTGATTAGAAAATGGGCAGAGGAACTGAACAGACATTATTCCAAAGAAGACATTCAGATGGGCAACAGGTACATGAAAAGATGTTCAACATCACCAATCATCTGGGAAATGCAAATCAAAGCTACAATGACATATCACCTCACACCTGGTACAATGGCTGTTATCAAAAAGAAGAGATAACAAATGTTGGAGAGGATGTGGAGAAAATGGAATACTTGTGCTCTGTTGGTGGGAATGTAAATTGTTGCAGCCACTATGGAAAACAGTATGGAGGTTCCTCAAAAAATGAAAAATAGAGCTACCATATTATCCAGCAATTACATTTCTGAGTACATATCTGAAGGAAAGGAAATCACCTTCAAAGAGACATATGCACACCTATGTTCTTTGCAGCTTTACAGCAGCCAAGACGTGGAAACAACCTAAATGTCCATTGATGGTCTACATGTAAGTGAGATAATATGGTGTTTGTCTTTCTCTGTTTGGCTTATTTCACTTAACATAATGCCCTCAAGGTCCATCCATGTTGTTGCAATGCAGACTCTGGTATCAAAGTCTGTATCAGTCAGGGTTCAACCAGAGAAACAGAAATAGCAGAATAAAAATATATGGATTTATTGCAAGGAATTGGCTTACACGATTGTGGGGGCCATCTAGGCAAGTCTGAATGCCACAGGGCAGGCTATCAGGACTCTTGGGCATGAACCGAAGCTGCTGCCCAAAGGCAGAATTTCTTCTCTTTCAAGGAAACCTCAGTTCTGCTCTTAAGGCCTTTCAACTGATTGAAGCAGGCTGTCGTAGATGATCTAAATGACTTACTTAAAGTCATCTGGTTATGAATGTTAACCACATCTGAACAGTACCTCCACAGCAACACCTCGTGTTTGATTGAATAACGGGGACTGCAGTCTAGCCCACGCCGACACATAAAGCTGATCACCACAAGGAGGGAAGACATCCCAATTCATTCTTTAAAGCTAGTATTACCCTGATACCAAACCAGGCAAAGACAGTAGAAACATGTCCTGGGACGAGAAAGGGTCCATGGGGCTGGATTCCACCCACCCACCAGACTCAAGAGCAGGATCGTATTTTTCACCTCAACACGTGGCTGCCCAGTTTCCACTTCATGGGGAAAATTCAGCACTTACGTTGGTTTCAAATTACTTGTGCCTAGTGTGGGAACTCCGTGCTATGAAGAAGAGGGCTCCTGTGTGTGTGTGTGTGTGTGTGTGTGTGTGTGTGTGTGTGTGTTTATTCATTTATCACTCACTCATTTTAGTTAACATTTACCATACCAAGCTTGTCATGCGCTGGATGAAGGAATTTAGTGTCATAAGATTGTTTTATCTTTCCAATAATTTGACTCAGTGGATACACTTGACCCCATTTACGAGTGAGGAAACTGAGGCTCAGTGAGGTTATATCGACAGGCCTGAGGATGCTCAGCAGTGGATTTTGATTTGACGCCAAAGCCTCTTTCCCTTTACACTAGGGTTTGGTTCTGGTGCTGCCGGCTGTCACCTGAATGTGAGCACCTAAGGAGTTCTGCCAGATCTAAGTTCCTTGAATCTCTGGGAAAGGCGCCCAGAGCTTTAAGATGGCCAAGAAACACCGTCAACAACCTGGCTGTTCCAAGGTTCTCAGACTTACCCACCTCTAGGGCTTTGCTAGATGTTTCCTCGTACTTTTCAAGGGCTGGGCAGTACAGTGGCAAGAATGCAGACTCCGGAATCAGTCAGAACCCCCCCGACTACTTAGCTGTAAAACAGGGGTAAAATAGTCTGTACTTCCTGAATGGGGTGGGGATTAAATGCCACAAAGCAGGATGCCTCAATCATTAAATGTACCTATGAGTCACCTGGCCATCTTGTTAAAATACAGATTTGGATTTAGCACTTCTCAGGAGGAGCCAGAGATTCTGTATTTCTGGCAAGCTCCCAGGTGATGCCGTTGCTGCTGGTCCAAGGACCACACTTTGAGTAGCAAAGAGAACGTTCATGTGGTGCACTTAGTGTGATGTCTTGGTACATAATTAATGATCTTCCATGGTAGGTATAATAAAGAGAATAATAAAAATTCACCATCTCTGGAAACCCAGCCCAGGTATTCGCTCTGCCCTCCTAGGGTTCTCTGATAAAAGGAAATGTACCAGTTTATTAGGCGAGACAGATTTCTTTTCCTGGCACTGACTTCTAAGAGAAATTGATCACCTGGATCCTCAGATAAGGGACTCCGATTAGAACAAAGGATCATGCCTTCAATGCTGCTGCAGGAGCCTGCAACGTGTAAGCCAAGAACAATCATCAGACAGGGTCTCAGGCCAAGGTCACCTCTGCAGGACTCAGGAGGGAATGTCTCTCTCAGATGCTTGGTTTCCTGCTGGCCACACAGGACACAGGCTCCGGGACGGTGGCCGCGCTGCTTGGCTACCCCCTCGCCCATAGCACACGTGCAACAGCGCCCTCCTGGTAAGACTGTCGTGAGGGCCACAGATAGCATGTGCCCATAGTTAACACCTACTCTGCGTCAAGAACTTTAGCTTGAACCATATGAAATTGCTGATAGAGCCCAATTTTTGACCTATAATGGCTGGAGCTAATATATGACCTGTGTAATCCTTACAACAAACCTTTGAGGTAGATGCCGTTTTTACCACCATTGCCGCGTTCTAAAGTGAGACCCTGCCCGTGGTCACGCGGCTCGGGGTGGGCAGAGCCAGGTTCACATGCAGGCGGCCCCGGGCTTGCGGCCGCACTGACCTGCCTTTCTCCTGACGGTGCCAGGAAGAAGACCATGAATGTGTGTTTCCTCCCCCTCAGTTGGGTCTAACGCAGACCCCTACAAAAGCCAAGGGCCCAGAGCTAACTGTCCTTTTCTGGCAGCATTTCTGCAAGGAGCTGAGCCAGTTCATTCTGGGAACATTGTTTTCTGGTGATTTGGCTGGAGCTTGAGAAGCTGGAGAGGGAAATAGGCTTGGCTGGGTGTTTAGAAACAGCCTCATCCGAGCGGCTCCTCTCCCGGGAGCTCAGTGTGGAGATCTAGCATCCACTGTGCAGCCAGACCTGGCCTCATGGCTGTCAACCTGGCCGAATCGCTGGCAACCCACCGACACTTTACTCACCCTGCATCCTCGTCCTGAGAATAGCCCAGGCTCTTCCACATCCCCTCTCGCGTAAATCCCTCCCTGGGGATGTTGGGCATCGTTTCCTGGGCCAGGCACTATATAAGCACCAGTTTACTCTTGCCTGTGGCCAGGAAGGAAGGGGCTACGAACACCCAGTTTACAGATGAGGCCCAGAGAGAGGAGCGTGTTTACTCAAGGTCACACTGTAAGTGACCAGCCAAGCCTGTTGAACTCCAATTCCACCCTCCTTCCACTATGCTAGATATCATGAGCTTCCATCCAAAGACCCCGAAGAGCCCATGCTTTTGTATCACTGGGAGGAGCGGCACTGGGGGAGCTCAGGAGATGGGGGCGAGAGCTGCCCTCAGTCCATGTGGTTGGGAGAGTTGACTCAATGAGAGTCCCACATTCACAGCCACAGGGATTGGTTCAGAGATGCCAGTCCAGTCAGAGTTAATCCTGGGGCTTTTGCTGGAACTACTGAGAACAGGTGTCCTCTCTGTGTTGAGGCTACCAAGCAGACAGAATGTTAGCCTGAAGCTGAAGGACCTACCTATTTTGGAAGCCAAACCAGAGGAAAGCGGAGCCAAGGCATAGAGAGAGACTAATTTCTTTTTTTTTAAAATAAATTTATTCATTGTATTTATTTATTTTTGGCTGTGTTGGGTCTTCGTTGCTACACGCGGGCTTTCTCTAGTTGTGGCGAGCGGGGGCTGCTCTTCATCCCGGTGTGTGAGCCTCTCACTGCGGTGGCCTCTCCTCTTGCGGAGCACAGGCTCTAGGCACGCGGGCTTCATTAGTTGCGGCATGCGGGCTTCAGTAGCTGTGGCTCGTGGGCTCTAGAGCGCAGGCTCAGTAGTTGTGGTGCACGGGCCTATTTGCCGCAGCACGTGGGATCCTCCCAGACCAGGGCTCGAACCTGTGTCCCCTGCATTGGCAGGTGGATTCTTAAGCACTGCGCCACCAGGGAAGCCCTAGAGAGACTAATTTCTGACAATATTCTTTGAGGCTCTTGATCCAGCCAGGCCTCCGTAAGCCCCTACTTACACACTGCCCTTGACACACAGCTCATCACCTTCCAAAGTAGCCCCTTTTTTTGTTCCTGAGCTGAAACTTACCTTGCTGGAACTTACTGATTGGTTTAGTTCTTCCAATCGGAAGGGCAGCAAAAAGCTCTAATGACAAAAGGATATGGTTTCATATCCCAACTCTGACATTTGCTCTTCAAGTCTCAATTAAAATTGCAGTGATAATACCTATGTTAGAGGGATGTTGTGGGAATGTAAGAACTATTATTAAGTGCTTTACTTTTGTTATCTTGTCATATTGTCACTGTTATATTTGTTACCAGACGGTGAAGCTCCAGACATCAGGGACCTCAGATTCTCCAGCACCCAGCAGTGGTTGGCACAGAGCAGAAACTCAATAAATGCCTGTTCAAATAAATTTGACCTCCCACCTACAGACAGCTATTTGGGGACAGCTGATCTGTCACCCCGAATCTTCTCTTCTTGTCCCTGCCCTCATCTTCACCATTTCTTTAGGTAACACAAATGGTTTTTCTTCTTAAAAAGTGTACTAACTCAATTATTCTATGAATATTTATCAGTTACAACCAAAGGAATGAAAATAAGATCCCATGGTACAAAAAACCTAGATGTTTTTTAGGTTTCTAACACAGTATCCAACTATTTTACTTATTTAATGTTTTTCTCAAGAAACAAAACAAAACCAATCGCCCTAAAATTTGGAAATGAGATCCCTTTCTCACAGTATCTCTTGCTGTCTGTTGGGAGTGGTGTGGGCACACTTGGCAGTCACAACAGGCTGCTGAAATGGGACGAGCAGGTAATAGGAAACAGCTGCTTGGCCTGCACTGTCTCTAAGCCCCAAACTGGTGACAAGGTGCCGCAGACAAAAGACAAGCAGTTATGGTTTGGGTGGAGGGCCCATAAGCAGCGATGAACTCCTTGCCAAGTTCACCAGGCGAAGCAGCATCAGCTCGGCTGGCCACTGTGCACCAGGCAGCACGCCCCGCACACGCTCTCTGTCTTCAGAGCTGTGTGCACCCAGAGATGCTAAGGGAAAGGCTCGCTGTCCTCTGTGTCCTGCAGTAGCTTCATAGCTCCAGTCCAGGATGCTACGCACACAGTAGCCGGAATAACCTCTGACAGCAGCAACTAGACCAGCAGTCAGCACACTACCCTGTAAAGGGCCAGAGAGCAAGTATCAAAATACCTAAAGGCTTTGTGGGCCAGGTGGCCTCTGCCACAACTATGCTGCTCTGCCACTGCAGCCTGCAAGCAGCCACAGACACTAAGTAGACGAATGGGCAAGACTGGGTTCCAATAAAACTTTATTTGTAAACAACAGGCATTGATCTGGATTTGGCCCTCAGGCTATAGTCTGTGGCTCATTGGTGCCTCTGTTCAAAACCCTGTAGTGGCTCTCACCCCCGCAGAGGCAAACCCAACTCCTAACCTCGGTAGCAAGGAGTGGCCTGGGCAGCTTCCCCAGCACCACGTGAGCTCATTCCTGCCTCAAGGCCTTTGCACTTGGTGTTTCCTCCGCTTAGAACACGCCCGTGCCCACTTCTCATTGTCACATGACTCATCATTCACGTTATTTAGGTCTCAGAAAGGCCATCCCTTCAACCCTCCGAAGTGACCCTCGCCTCCCTCCCTAGTAGCTCTTTATCAGAGCACCCTGTTTTATCTTCTGCATAGCACGCATCACAGTCTGAATGGATCTCTTCTCTTTTTGAAATTTTTTTACACTTATTTATTTATTTTTATTTTTTTGGCTGCACCACGTGGCTTGCGAGATGTTCCCCAACCAGGGATTGAACATGGGCCGAGGCAGTGAAAGCCTGGAATCCTAACCCCTAGGTCGTCAAGGAACTCTGGAATGGATCTCTTCCCTTTGTCTGTTTACTTTTTCATAGTCCTTCTGCCATAAGCTCAAGAAGGGTAGGGAACCTGATGTCCAGTGCCTCTGTCCACAGGGTTGGATGGCAGCACACGCGTGGAGAGTGAGTGAACAAATGAGCGGACGGGCAATCCAGTAGCCTCCTAAGCGGTTCCCCTCATCCTCCCATTCCTTCGATTCCATAGCCCTCTGATGACAGAGCTATCTTTTAAAATGAATATCACATCACGCCCTGCCACAGCTTTAAACACTCTAGTAACTTCCCACTGCTCAAAATCCAAACTCCTCACCGCCGCCCCAGAGGCCCGGCACAAGCAACTGCTGCCCGTCTCTGCCAGCCCGACTCCCTGTTCTGAAGACAGGCTGCCCAGAGGGTCCACTGATGTGGCCCCAAAGGATACCACTTGGCGGTAGAGGTGTTTTTGCATGATCAGAAAACACGTTACGTTCCAGGAATTCACTTCGAATCAAAAGATGAGGCTATGAACACCTGACTCACGAGAGGCCGGGAAGTCATCCAGTTTCCTCAGATCACCCCGCCCAGGTCAGGCTCTCGCTGGGACGTGCTCTGGGCAGAAAGAGAGAACGTGATCTCTGAAGACTGCTGCCAAAGCCCAGAGGGGTTGAGATCGGGGTGTGTGGGGATGTGGAACATAGAGCTTTTAATGCTCTTCTGGCCTGACTGGAAAGATGAGTGTGGAGCTGTCAGGGGAATGAGGACGCAGAGTGGGCAGCCTGGTGCTGTGGGCTCCTGTGCACCACGTAGATCACACTACACCCTCCGCTGCTGCACTCAACTCCATGAAACTGGATAGCAGAGACGAGACCACGTGGGCAGCCCACATGGGTCTGATATAGCCTATTGCTTGGCTCTATTGAGATGAGAAATTAGAAAGCCACTTTATGGCTTCTTCTCAAATCAGTCTAGACAGTAACATCTAAGTGGCTAAAAGTAGTACAGATTCTCTCATGGATGCTGCATAAAGTAGGTACTCGACATTAGAAGACATTAAGACATTAGAAGAAGATAACAAAGGTATTTTCATTTCAGGTGTGTGTCGGGGAATGAAGCATCTGTTTTTCTGAACTGACGCTCAACATGCAGTGTTAGTAAGACACGAAGAGCACCCACTTTGGGGCATTTTTAAAAGCCGGGCCAGTGTACCAGGCATCACAACCTAACAGGCTCATAAAAGTGACTACTTCCTGTTTCTGACCTCCCATCCTATTTGATGTCTACTTATTTTCACTTTATCTCACTGCCCTACTGTGAATTCTCATCGCCTTGCCCTGAATTCCTCCCCTTTTCTCATGATCTCTAGCTTTGGCCCCGCCCTGACTCCCGGGTGCTGGCTCTCCTTCTAAGGGTTAGCCTAGCTTGCTCACCGTAACTGGTGCCTGAGAGATAAGCCCTGGCCCTGAGCCCCTGAGCAGGGAGGAGAGGGACCACGCTAACAGAAGAGACATGGTCTCCCCACCCAGGGCATCTGCACCTCTTCTACAACATCCCATCTGTCGGTTACCCTGCTCCACCAGGACACCTCCAGGGCCAGGAAACTGACTTCCTGGGACTGTCCTTGTTGCTTTCTGACAACTCTATCAGAAAGCACAAGCTGTTGAGCTGTCGACAGGCTTGAGAGCGGCCCTGAAGCCATCTGTTTCCTGCAGACTGCTGACGCAGGGGTGTGAGCTCCGAGGCGGCTGTCAACATCCATTTTGCCTCCCACTTGCTGAGACCAACACTGGAGCCTGCGACATAAGTTAATCACTTCCACTTCTCTAGAGCACAGGCTGCTGTGCTTTTTCTGCCTCTGGCCATTCATGCACAGCAGATAACCACAGCCACAGCACCGTGTGGAACACAGTCAGGATTCTGAGTGAGCCAGATATAGCCCGTTATCACTGCGGTTACAGTGTGTGGGCTCATTGAGAAGTTATGGGACATTTTATCAATGAGGGACGCTGTCCCAGAAACTCTGGTGTTGTTCATGTGAACGAACGGAGGTGAAGATGAAGGCCGTGGAGATAGTGGGGCCAGCTTATCTGGCATGTTTTCCCAGTGAGGTCAGACACCAGTGCCACGCCATCTCCCCGGGTGGAAACAAACCATAGGATGCCAGAGCTGGACGCCCTGGGAAGCTTTACAGAGGGAGAAATGAGACCCAGCAAGAGGACAGGACTTGCCCAAGGTCCCTCAGGGAGACAGTGTCAGAGACTCAGGTCTATAAGCAGAAGAGCCCTGCTGCCCTCTGCAAGCTGCGTCAGGTTTTCAAAGGAGGAGCAGGATCTTTGAAGGTGTGAATGTTTTGCTTTTCTGCCTTTAAAACATAAAGAGGTCGGTAGGGAGTCAGGGATGAGGTGTTTCTTTAGAATCCCAGTTGGAAGCATGACTTTTCATTTACATCAAATGTCTGTATTTTTAAAAATAATTTCACTTGGGGCTTCCCTGGTGGCGCAGTGGTTGAGAGTCCGCCTGCCGATGCAGGGGACATGGGTTCGTGCCCCGGTCCGGGAAGATCCCACATGCCGCGGAGCGACTGAGCCCGTGAGCCATGGCGGCTGAGCCTGCGCGTCCGGAGCCTGTGCTCCGCAGTGGGAGAGGCCGCAACAGTGAGAGGCCCGCGTACCGCAAAAAATATATATAAATAAATAATAATAATAATATCACCCATTTTCAGTTTCAGGTTTTCTTGCGTACATGTGAAAAATAAAACGACAGTGATAAGTATTGGTTCCATTAGAAGAAGCATGCTGAGAACTATTAAATGAAGATAGTTTTATATCAATGGCATTACATGATTCAAATAGAAAATTTGTTAATTCCAGTGATGTTGGTTTTTTTAAATCCAATTCATTGAAGTTCATTCAGCCAAAGGTGGTATGACATTATTGTGAAGACTACTGTAAATTTAGTTTAAAGTGCAACTCTAGAGAAAAAATCATCTGTTTTTGAGGTGATAACATAAAAATTTTATTGGCGTACAGCATCATGATAAAACAATATTCTACTTAAATAGAAATAAATAAGATAAAAAGCCTAAGGAACAGAAGTATACTTAGAGTTAACTGTGGTACACACATACTTCATAGTTTTCTCCAAAATAAGCTGCAATATTAAATATACGAATATTTGTATATCCCCATAATTAGAGTAACAGAAGTACACATATTTTCATGATAAATGATAAAAACAAAAAATTCCCAGTTCACAACTCTAATTACTGGAGAGTTCAACATATCCGTGCGATCCACAGGGAAGGAAGATACATTCCCATACTCACTGATCTGTCTATAACTATGTACTGAGCACAGCCCCATCCATTCCTTCAGCAGTCCTGTTCCAGGTGCAGGGGCTGCTGAGGTGAACCAGACATGCAGCTCCCACTTCCACAGAACTTACGTTCTAGTCAGGGGAGGTGGATAATAAACAAATAAGAACATAGAATATAGAGAATAGAGAGAAAACAGAATATTGAATAGAGAGGATTTTGGATGGTGGAGGTGCTTTGAAAAAAAATAAAGCAGATTAAGGGCACAGGAAGTTCTGAGGACATGGGCTGTTGTTGATAGAGGGTGGCCAAGGGACGTATTGCAGAGAAGCTAGTGTCTGAGCAGAAATCTGAAGAAATAAAGGAGCAAGCTTCAGGGGCATTTGTGGAGAGTCCTGCAGGCAGGAAAGAAACAGTGCAAAGGGCCTGAGGCAGGAGTGAGCTTGCAAGCAGGCAGCTGAATATAGAGTGTGGAGTCAGGGAGGAGACCCAAGCTGGTGATGCTGATTTGCGAGTTGTCAACCTATAGGAGGCATTTAAAACCTTCTACATGAGATAGGATGAAGTCACCAAGGGAGTGAGTGTGGTCGGAGCAGAGGAGTCGGGGGAGAGACAGCTTCAAGGAGAGTCAAAGCAGTGTCCACTGCTGCTGAGTGGTCAAAAAAGAATGAGGAGTGACCATCAACCATGGGAGTTAGCAACTTGGAAGTCATCACTGGCCTTGATAGACCATCTCAGTGAAGTAACAGATACAGAAGCCTGATTTTGAGAGTAGGAGGAGAGTAACTGGAGAGAGGAGGTGAGGACAATTCTTTTGAAGACTTTTGCTATCAAGAGGAACAGAGAAACGAAGCACTAGGGGTTATAGGGTCAAGACAGAAGACAGCTGTCAAAGTTCCTGGAAATGCAGCCGCTCCCCAACCCCACATGCCCATCACCAGGAGAAAAGCCACACCTCAGAGCTCTGAGTGCTCCTGCAAGGCCCCCTCCCTACCTCTGAACACTAAGAGCCTTGCCACTGCCATCCATCTGCTTGGAGACCTTCAAGGTCCATCTCAACATTTCTATGTGGTTGTTGAAGAAAGATATTAATCATATATATAATATACAATAAATGTACCAAGACAACTTACTGTAAGCAGAAAATGAACAAGCAAAGTGCCCTCTGAAAGAGAACAATGGAGGCAAATGATTTATATTAGAAGGCTTGGAGAAGGCCTTTCTGAGGAAGTGGCTTTAAAGGTAAAATCTGAAGGATAAATAATAATTCACCACACAACAAATGATGGGAAGAGCACTGTGAGTGGAAGAGCGTCTGCAAAGGCTCTGAGGCGGGACATGGCATCACATGCTACAAAACTGGAGGAAGAATGGGTCCAGTGAGAGAGGGGTATGGGGCCTGAAGGGAGGCTGAAGTCAGATTTTGCAGGGTCCTACAGAGGACCCCTGTGTGAAAGAGGCTTTTGGTTTTTATTTTTCTTTCCAAGTACAATGGGCAGCCACTAAATGAGCAAACCATTATGTCCATCTAAGTGCCCACTATTTTTTTTTTTTTTTCGGCTCCGGACGCGCAGGCTCAGCGTCCATGGCTCACGGGCCCAGCCGCTCCACGGCATGTGGGATCTTCCCGGACCGGGGCACGAACCCGTGTCCCCTGCATCAGCAGGCGGACTCTCAACCACTGCGCCACCAGGGAAGCCCTTTGCCCACTATTTTATGCTTGAGAAGAAAGGAAAACAGTCAGAAGCAAGAGATGAAGCTTCCTTGAGGAAATGAGGACAGACAGGGCCTCTTCTACTTCCACTCCTTGGTTCCCATGTAGTCTACCTGGTGGGGTAGACCCATCACCAACCATATAATGGCTGCTATTTCAAAGTGCACATTGAATCTTAAAAGACAGTGCCCCAGAGTGAAAATGATTAATACATAGGAAAAAAAGAAATGAATAGAAGTGTTCCTTAAGGAAGCCAAGACACTTAGCTCACTTTAAAAAAAGACTGTAAGTCAACTATTTAAAATGTACTTGGGACTTCCCTGGTGGTCCAGTGGCTAAGACTCTGCATTCCCAATGCAGGGAGCCAGGGTTCGATCCCTGGTAGGGAACTAGATCCCACATGCCGCAACTAAGTGTTCGCATGCAAAAAAAAAAATATATATATATATATATATATATATATATACTCAAAGAACTAAAGGAAACAATGAGAATGATGTGTTGACAAATAGAGGCTATCAATACAGAGATAGAGACAGAAATTAAAAGAGAAACTAGAGAGAAATTCTGAAGTTGAAAAGTACAAGAACTAAAATGAAAATTTTATTAGAGAGGTAAACAGCATATTGGATCTTGTAGAAGAAAGATTCAGGAAACTTAAAAACAGGGCAATTGAGATTACCCAGTCTGAGGAGCAGAAAGAAAAAACAGTAAAGAAAAATGATCAGCGCCTAAGAGACCTGTGGAACAGCATTAAGCATACCAACAGATGTGTAATGTAAATTCCAGAAGGAGAGCAGAGAGAGAAAGGAACAGAAAGAATATCAGAAGTAATAATGGCCAAAACTTTTACAAACTTGATGAAAGATATAAATATATACATCTAAGAATCTGAGTGAACCTCAAGATCCTCACTGAGACACGTTGTACTCAAACTGTTGAAAGCCAAAGGCAGAGTCCTAAAAGCAGCAAGCAAGAGATGACTCATCACGTACAACATTTGCAATAAGATTAACAGCTAATTTCTCTTCAGGAATCATGAAGGCCAGAAGGCAGTGGGAAGATATATTCAAAGTGCTGAAAGAATAAAATGGTCAACCAAGAATTCTATACCCAGGAAAACTAACCTTCAAAAATGAAAGAGAAATTAAGATCTTCTAGATAAACAAAAACAGAGAGTTTATTGCTTGTAGACCTACCCTACAAGAAATGCTAAAGGAGATCCTTCAGGCTAACTGAAAGAATACTAAATTGTAACTTGAGTCTACAGAAGAAATAAAAAACACCAGTAAACGTAATTTCATAAGTAAATATAAAAGTCAGTATTAAGGCATTTGTGGTTTGTAACTCCTCTTTTTTTGCTGTATAATTTAAAGGACAACTACTAAAAAATTTCTTAAAATATATTAATGGGCACACAATGTACAAAGATGTAATTTGTGACAATAAAAATGTCTATATGCTGTCTACAAGAGACCCACTTTGGATCCAAATACACAAATAGGCTGAAAGTGAAAGGATGGAAAAAGATACTTCATGTAAATGGTAACTCAAAGAGTTGGAGTGGCTATACTGATATCAGACAAAATAGACTTTAAGACATAAATTGTAACAAGAAAGAAAGACATTAAATAAAGATAAAAGAGTCAATCTACCAAGAAGTATAATAATTATAAATATATAGAACCTAATAACAAAACCCCAAATTTACAAAGCAAAAACGGACAGAATTAAAGGGAGAAAAGATTGTTCTACAATAATTGTTGGCGATTTCAACACCTCACTTTCAATAAAGGATAGAACTACTAGGGAAAAGATAAACATAGAAAAAGAAGACTTGAACAACACTATAAACCTATGAGACCTAACACAAACAAAACACTCCACCAAACAGCAGAAAAATACACATCCTTCTCAAGTGCACATAGCACATCTTCCAGCAGAGAACATAGGTTAGGCCATAAAAAAAGTCTCAATACATTTCAAAAGAACAGAGTCATAAAATGTTTATTCCACGACCACAATGGAATGAAACTTGAAATTAATAACAGAAGGAAAACTGGAAAATTCATGAATACATGGAGGTTAAACAACACACGCTTAAACAACCAATGGCTCAAAGAAGAACCAAAACCTATCAGATGCAGTAAAAGCAGTGCTCAGAGGGAAATTTATAACTGTAAATGCCTACTTTATTTATTTCTTATGTTTATTTTTTTTAATTTATTTTTTCTTACTGGTCATCCATTTTATACACATCAGTGCATACATGTCAATCCCAATCTCCCAATTCATCACACCACAACCCCCACCCCCTGCTGCTTTCTCCCCTTGGTGTCCATACATTTTTTCTCTACTTCTGTGTCTCAATTTCTGCTCTGCAAAGTGGTTCATCTGTACTGTTTTCTAGGTTCCACATATATGTTTTAATATACGATATTTGTTTTTCTCTTTCTGACTTACTTCACTCTGTATGACAGTCTCTAGATGCATCCACATCTCTACCAATGACCCAATTTCGTTCCTTTTTATGGCTGAGTAATGTTCCATTGTATATATGTACCACATCTTCTTTATCCATTCATCTGTCGATGGGCATTTAGGTTGCTTCCATGACCTGGCTATTGTAAATAGTGCTGCAGTGAACATTGGGGTGCATGTGTCTTTTTGAATTATGGTTTTCTCTAGGTATACGCCCAGTAGGGGGATTGCTGGGTCATATGGTAATTCTACTTTTAGTTCTTTAAGGAACCTCCACACTGTTCTCCAAAGTGGCTGTATCAATTTACATTCCCACCAACAGTGCAAGAGGGTTCCCTTTTCTCCACACCCTCTCCAGCATTTGTTGTTTGTACATTTTCTGATGATGCCCATTCTAACTGGTGTGAAGTGATACCTCATTGTAGTTTTGATTTGCATTTCTCTAATAATTAGTGATGTTGAGCAGCTTTTCATGTGCTTCTTGGCCATCTGAATGTCTTCTCTAGAGAAATGTCTATTTAGGTCTTCTGTCCATTTTTGAACTGGGCTGTTTGTTTTTTTAATATTGAGCTGCATGAGCTGTTTATATATTTTGGTGATTAATCCTTTGATGATTCATTTGCAAATATCTTCTCCCATTCTGAGGGTTGTCTTTTCGTCTTGTTTATAGTTTCCTTTGCTGTGCAGAAGCTTTGAAGTTTCATTAGGTCCCATTTGTTTATTTTTATTTCCATTACTCTAGGAGGTGGATCAAAAAAGATCTTGCTGTGATTTATGTCAAAGAGTG
>NW_020175040.1:258963-369295 GCF_003031525.2 Neophocaena asiaeorientalis asiaeorientalis
TATTCTTCAATTTGTTAATATGGTGTATCACATTGATTGATTTGTGTATATTGAAGAATCCTTGCATCTCTGGGATAAATCCCACTTGATCATGGTGTATGATCCTTTTAATGTGTTGTTGGATTCTGTTTGCTAGTATTCTGTTGAGGATTTTTGCATCTATATTCATCAGTGATATTGGTCTGTAATTTTCTTTTTTTGTAGTATCTTTGTCTGGTTTTGGTATCAGGGTGATGGTGGCCTCATAGAATGAGTTTGGGAATTTTCCTTCCTCTGCAAATTTTTGGGAGAGTTTGAGAAGGATGGGTGTTAACTCTTCCCTACATGTTTGATAGAATTCACCTGTGAAGTCATCTGGTCCTGGACTTTAGTTTGTTGGAAGATTTTTAATCACAGTTTCAATTTCATTACTTGTGATTGGTCTGTTCACATTTTCTATTTCTTCCTGGTTCAGTCTTGGAAGGTTATACCTCTCTAAGAATGTGTCCATTTCTTCCAGGTTGTCCATTTCATTGGCATAGAGTTGCCTGTAGTAGTCTCTAATACAATACAATCCTTTGTATTTCTGCCATGTCTGTTGTAACTTCTCCTTTTTCATTTTTAATTTTATTGATTTGAGTCCTCTCCCTCTTTTTCTTGATGAGTCTGGCTAATGATTTATCAATTTTGTTTATCTTCTCAAAGAACCAGCTTTTAGTTTTATTGATCTTTGCTATTGTTTTCTTTGTTTCTATTTCATTTATTTCTGCTCTGATCTTTATGATTTCTTTCCTTCTGCTAACTTTGGATTTTGCTTGTTCTTCTTTCTCTAGTTCCTTTAGGTGTAATGTTAGATTGTTTATTTGAGATTTTTCTTGTTTCTTGAGGTAGGCTTGTACAGCTATAAACTTCCCTCTTAGAACTGCTTTTGCTGCATCCCATAGGTTTTGGATCATTGTGTTTTTATTGTCATTTTTCTCTAGGTATTTTTTTTTCTTTTTTTTTTTTTTTTGCGGTACGCAGGCGTCTCACTGTTGTGGCCTCTCCCACTGTGGAGCTCCGGAAGCGCAGGCTCAGCGGCCATGGCTCATGGGCCCAGCTGCTCCGCGGCATGTGGGATCTTCCCAGACCGGGGCACGAACTCGTGTCCCCTGCATCGGCAGGCGGACTCTCAACCACTGCGCCACCAGGGAAGCCCTCTAGGTATTTTTTGATTTCCTCTTTCATTTCTTCAGTGATCTCTTGGTTATTTAGTAACGTATTGTTTAGTGTCCATGTGTTTGTTACATTTTTTTCTCTGTAATTGACTTCTAATCTCATAGCGTTGTGGTCAGAAAAGATGTTTGATATGATTTCAATTTTCTTAAATTTACTGAGGCTTGATTTGTGACCCAAGATGTGATCTATCCTGGAGAATGTTCCGTGTGCACTTGAGAAGAAAGTGTAATCTGCTGTTTTTGGATGGAATGTCCTATAAATATTAGTTAAATCTATCTCGCCTATTGTGTTACTTAAAGCTTGTGTTTCCTTATTAATTTTCTGTCTGGATGATCTGTCCGTTGGAGTAAGTGAGGTGTTAAAGTCCCCCACTATTATTGTGTTACTGTCGATTTCCTCTTTTATAGCTGTTAGCAGTTGCCTTATGTATTCAGGTGCTCCTATGTTGGGTGCATATATATTTATAATTGTTTTATCTTCTTCTTGGATTGATCCCTTGATCCTTACGTAGTGTCCTTCCTTGTCTCTTGTAACATTCTTTATTTGAAAGTCTATTTTACCTGATATAAGTATTGCTACTCCAGAAAAACTTTAATCCACTTGTCTGCTGATGCGTGGGGCTGGGTTCCCTCCCTGTTGGTTGTTTGGCCTGAGGCGACCCAACACTGGAGCCTACCCGGGCTCTTTGGTGGGGCTAATGGCAGACTCTGGGAGGGCTCACGCCAAGGAGAACTTCCCAGAACTTCTGCTGCCAGTGTCCTTGTCCCTTGGTGAGCCACAGCTGCCCCTCGCTTCTACAGGAGACCCTCCAACACTAGCAGATAGGTCTGGTTAAGTCTCCTATGTGGGTCACTGCTCCTTCCCCTGGGTCCCGATGCACATACTACTTTATGTGGGCCCTCCAAGAGTGGAGTCTCTTTTTCCCCCAGTCCTGCCGAAGTCCTGCAATCAAATCCTGCTAGCCTTCAAAGTCTGATTCTCTAGGAATTCCTCCTCCTGTTGCCAGACCCCCAGGTTGGGCAGCCTGATGTGTGGCTCAGAACCTTCACTCCAGTGGGTAGACTTCTGTGGTATAAGTGTTCTCCAGTTTGTGAGTCACCCACCCAGCAGTTATGGGATTTGATTTTATTGTGATAGCGCCCCTCCTACTGTCTCATTGCGGCAGCTTCTCCTTTGTCTTTGCATGTGGGGTATCTTTTTTGGTGAGTTCCAGTGTCTTCCTGTCAATGACTGTTCAGCAGTTAGTTGTGATTCCGGTGTTCCCGAAAGAGGGAGTGAGAGCATGTCCTTTTACTCCATCATCTTGAACCAATCCAAATGCCTGCCTTAAAGAAGAAGAAATATCTAAAATAATCCAACTTTCCACCTTAAGGAAATAGAAAAAGAAGAAAAACTAAACCAAAGCAAGCAAAAGGAAGAAAATAATGAAGGTAAGAGCAGAGATAAATGAAATAGAGAATCAAAACACAATACAGAGAATCAATGAAATCAAAAGTTGGTTCCTTGAAAAGATAAAAAAAAAACAAAAACCGACAAACCTTTAGCTAGAATGACTAAGAAAAAACAGAGAAGACTCAAATTACCAAAAGCAGGAATGGTGGAAACAACATAGCACAGTGGTTAAGAGTTTGGACTGTGGAGCTAGACTGCCAAAAGCAAAAATAAAAGTGTAGACATCCTAATGACTTTACAGAAATAAACAGGATTATAAAAGATGCCTATGAACAACTGCATGCCAACAAATTAGATAACCTAGATGAAATGGACAAATTCCTAGAAACACAAACTACCAAAACTGGCTCAAGAAGAAACAAACTTTTACAGACCTACAACAAATAAAGATATTAAATCAGTAATTGAAATCTTCCAGCAAAGAAAATCTCAGAACCAGATGGCTTCGCTGGTTAATTCTACAGTGTTCAAAGAGAATTAACAAGAACAACCCTTCTCAACTCTTCCAAAGAACAGAAGAGGAAACACTTCTTAACTCATTCTATGAAGCCAGTATTACTCTGACCAAAGCCAGACATAGACATCAAAGAAAAGAAAACTAAAAACCAACATACCAATATGAGTATAGATGCAAAAATTCATCAACATAATACTAGCAAACAGATTCTAGAAGCATATTAAGAAGATTATATACATAACCAAGTTGAATTTATCCCAAGAATGCAAGGGTGGTTCAACATACAAAAAGTAATCAACCAAATACACAATATTAATAGAATGAAGGGGAATAAACCCCAACTGTGATCATCTCAGTTTATGCAGAAAAAGGAGTTTACAAAACCCAACATCTTTTCATGATAAAAAGTGCTCAACAGGGCTTCCCTGGTGGCACAGTGGTCGAGAGTCTGCCTATCGATGCAGAACACAGGTTCGTGCCCCCGTCTGGGAGGATCCCACATGCCGCGGAGCGGCTGGGCCTGTGAGCCACGGTCGCTGAGCCTGCGCGTCCGGAGCCTGTGCTCTGCAGTGGGAGACGCCACCACAGTGAGAGGCCCGCGTACCGCAAAAAAAAAAAAAAAAACTCAACAAATTATGAATAAAAGGGAAATTCCTCAACATGGTAAAGGTCACCTATGAAAAACCCACAGCTAACATCATAGTTAATGGTGAAAGACTAAATGCTTTCTAAGATCATGAACAATACAAGGCTGTCTACTCTTATCATTTCTATCCAACATTGTATAGGAAGTCCTGCCTAGGGCAATTAGTAAAAAAAAAAAGACAGCTAAAAATGGCAAGACTTCCCAAAGTGATCAACAGATTCAGTGCAACCTTTATCAAAATTCCATCTGCCTATTTTGCAGAAATGGATGAACTGATCCTAAAATTCATATATAATTGCAAGGGACCCTGATTAGCCAAAACAATCTTGAAAAAAATACAAAGTTGGAGGACTCACACTTTCCAATTCCAGGACTTACTACAATGCTATGATAATCAAGGCAGTATGCTAATCACACACAAAGGAGGGAAGTTAGAACCTTACCTAATAAAATATTTAAAAATGAACTCAAAATAGATCCAAGACCTAAACATAAGAGCTAAAACTATAAAACTCTTAGAAGTAAACATAGGAGTTAATCTTCATGACCTTAAATTTGGCAATAAATTTCTTAGATATGGCACCAAGGCACAAGCAACAAAAGAAAAATATATAAATGGGACTTCATCAAAATTAAAACTTTTGTGTAAGAAAGGGTTCTATCAAGGAAGTGAAAAGGCAACCTATAGAATGGGAGAAAATATTTGCAGACCATATATCTGACAGAGAATTAATATCTAGAATATATAAAGAACTCCTACAACTCAACAACAACAAAACAACCCAGTTAAAAAAAATGGGCAAAGGACTTGAATAGACAGTTCTTCAAAGAAGATATAGAACTGGACAATAAGTACATGAAAAGATGCTCGCCATCATTAATCACTAGAGAAATGCTAATTAAAACAACAATATGATATCACTTCACACCCACTAGGATGCCTATGACTTTAAAAAATGAAAAATAACAAATGTTACTGAAGATATCAAGAAATTGGAACTCATATTACACACTGCTGGTGGGAATGTAAAAGGTGCAACTGCTGGGAAAAAGAGTTTGGCTGTTCCTCTAAAAGTTAAACACAGGGACTTCCCTGGTGGCAAGGCGGATAAGAATCCGCCTGCCAATGCAGGGAACACAGGTTCGATCCCTGGTCTGGGAAGATCCCACATGCCGTGGAGCAACTAAGCCTGTGCGCCACAACTACTGAGCCTGTGCTCCAGAGCCCGCGAGCCACAACTGCTGAGGCCGTATGCCACAACGACTGAAGCGCACACGCCTAGAGCCCATGCTCCTCAACAAGAGAAGCCACCGCAATGAGAAGCCCGCGCACCGCAACAAAGAGTAGCCCCTGCTCACTGTAACTAAAGAAAGCCCACGCACGGCAATGAAGACCCAATGCAGCCAAAAATAAATGAATAAATTTTTTTAAAAATTAAGAAAAAAAAAGTTAAACACAGAATTACCATGTGAACCAGCAATCCACTTCTAGGTATATACACAAAAGAACTGAAAACAGATGTTCAAGATAAAACTTCTACAAGAATTTCATAACAGTACTATTCACAATAGCCAAAAGGCAGAAACAACCCAATATTCACTGATGGATGAATGGATAAACAAAATGTTCTATATCCATACAATGGAATGCTATTTGGTCATAAAAAGGAATGAACACTGATCCATACTTCAACATGGATCAACCTTGAAAACACTGTGCCAAGTGAAAGAAGCCAGATACAAAAGGCCATATCTTGTATTATTCCTTTTATACAAAATATACAGAATAGGTGAATCCGTAGAGACAAAAAGCAAATTAGTTGTCAGGGGCTGGGGTAAGGAAGAAATGGGGATTGACTGCTGAATGGGTATGAAAATGTTCTGGAATGAGATAGTGCTGATGGTCGCATAATATTAGGAATGTACTAAGGTCACTGAATTGTAACTTTAAAAAGGCTAAAATGGTGAATTTTATGTTATGTGACTTTTACCTCAATAAAAAACACAGCACCCCAATCCTGCAGAATATCACTCCTAGGCTGGCATCTTAACTTTGCTTCTAAGAGGCCCTTCCGACATTCTAGTGGGCCAACAGTAGCTTCTGGTGACACATTCCCTGGGAAGATCAGTGGGTCCTGGGATCATGTGCCCATTGCTGTACATCTTTTGTCATTAAGTGAGTCCCTTGGTATAAGACAAGGTAATGTGGGACCTTATGAAGATAAGTCAGACTCTTTGTAAGTTCTCAGATGGTGGTGCTGGCTGTCACCCTGTTGGCAGGAGAGGCAATGAGAAGCAGATGCTGGCTGTCGGAATTTGGGTCTGGATACAATGCACTGTAAAGGCCTGATGGGATAAGGGTGAGAAACCAACAATGCATCTTTCAAAAACAGAAGTTCAAAACAAATGACAATGAAAACACAATGACTCAAAACCTATGGGATGCAGCAAAAGCAGTTCTAAGAGGGAAGTTTATAGCAATACAATCCTACCTCAAGAAACAAGAAAAATCTCAAATAAATTACCTAACCTTACACCTAAAGCAACTAGAGAAAGAAGAAAAAACAAAACCCGAAGTTAGTAGAAGGAAAGAAACCATGAAGATCAGAGCAGAAATAAATGAAATAGAAACGAAGAAAACAATAGCAAAGATCAATGAAAGTAAAAGTTGGTTCTTTGAGAAGATAAACAAAATTGATCAACCTTTAGCTAGACTCATCAAGAGAAAAAGGGAGAGGACTCAAGTCAATAAAATTAGAAATGAAAAAGGAGAAGTTACAACTGACACTGCAGAAATACAAAGGATCATAAGAGACTACTATAAGCAACTCTATGCCAATAAAATGGACAACCTGGAAGAATTGGACAAATTCTCAGGAAGGTACAAGCTTCCAAGACTGAACCAGGAAGAAATAGAAAATATGAACAGACCAATCACAAGTAATGAAATTGAAACTGTGATTAAAAATCTTCCAATAAACAAAAGTCCAGGACCAGATGGCTTCACAGGCGAATTCTATCAAGCATTTAGATGAGAGCTAACACATATCCTTCTCAAACTCTTCCGAAAAACAGAAGTTCAAACCCATGTAAATCTTCCTGAGGTATCTTAGGCAATGCTAGCACTGTGGGCAGCGGACCCCTGGAAAAGTGAGATGTCTTTCTACTTCTAAAAAAACCAAAGCTCCATTTATGATGCAACATGGTTAGCACCTATCTATGTACACTGTCTCCACTGATTCTTTTAGAAGTTCTTCAGGATGAATGTCCTCACTGTGCAAATGTGGGAACTGTTTGCCTTAAGTCGAAGTAACTGCAATGTGATCACAGGACTAAGTGGTGGAGGTGGAGGTGAACAGGGCTGTTACACTCCATGATCCATGCTGTTTCTTTAATGAGGTTTCACAAATACATGGCACATCTGCTACCACCACCTAATCCAGTGCTCCTGGCACATATTACTAATCAATCATGGCTTCCTTTCCCTCTGAGTCTGGACTCAGCTTTACCATCCTCTGCAAGACAGCCACTCTAAAAAACTGGCACTTAGGATGAAAACTCCTCTACTGTCCTAGCATCACACACCACACTGCCTCCTTCTATCTGAACTGGCATCCCCTGAATCTACTTTTGAGCCAACAGAAAGTCCTAGGTCTATCCAGAAGACCCCTCTAGGATGTGGCCACTTCTTACCTGGGGCCAGAATGATGTGTGGTTGTGAAGCCCGGGAAGCAGTGGGCCAACTGAAGACAGAGACAAGGGTCAGGAACTGAAAGAAACAGGAGGAAATAAAGGCAGGAGGTGAGGGTCCACGTCTGCTTCATTTCTAGGAGGAAGCAAGTGGCTCAGGCCTGGCCAATCAGTCCCAGGAACTGAAAGCAGCACATGACCTGGGGCCAGGCCCATCATAATGAATCCTGGAACTCTGTTTGAAATTTTGGGAAAGAGGTAATACGGCTAAGTTGTAGAATGTCCCCTTGGCGCTTCTGTGGCCATCTTGCCAGCATGAAGGGAGCGCCTGGCTGAGAACAGAGTCAGCACAACTAAAGCAGAGCCAAGGGATAGAGCGAGAGAGAGTCCTGCTAATACGGCTCGAGCCCTGCATGCAGCCATGTCTAGTCAGCCCCTCCTGCGGCTCCTTTCTTTTTCCTAAGCCTGTTGGAGTTATTTGTCAATTGTCAATGAAAAAAATCCTGGTTAAGACAATCTATTTGTCTTCCAGAGCTGTTCTTTGCCTCAATTATTGCTGAAAAACATGTGCCTCATCTTCTGTGTGGATTGAGCATCTCTTCACTCATCTTTGCCCAAATCACTACCCCTGCCCCACACTTACCGCTGTGCGCCAACCTACAGGCCCCTCCTGGGCTATCTGCTCAAACTCCCCCAGGTTTATGAGATAGCTGCCTGGTGAGCCTCTGTGCGTCTTTTGGAAAACCTCCTTGTTCTAAGACAGGAACTATTGTGTTTGATACCCAATGTTCCCGATGAAGAAATCATGACATCAAATCCTCTCAGACTGCAGTGCCAGGAAAATGTAGGTACTATTAATCACACAGTTATTCAGTGATGGGGCCAGGATTGAAACCCAGCGTGTGTGGCTCCCAAGCTCACTGCCACAATGAAGCATCCTGTCCCTATTCAGTAAGTGGCTATGACTGTTGTTACTAACAGTGATAGTCAGTCACTCCAGCATAATGGCCTGATCACCGGCCCTACCCCATCTTCCAACTACTCCAATTCGCTTTGTAAGAAATAATCTACAGCTGGATAAGAAGTAAAGTAGCCACGTTAGGACCTGTACTCCAGAATGGAGAAAGCCACCTGAGGCAGACACAAAGTTTCCTTGCTCCGTAGCTATCTTTTTCAATATAATAAGCTTCAAAAAACCAGTTTTCCTGGGCATATATCTGGAGAAAATCAGAATTTGACAAGATACGTGCACCCCAATGTTCAACTATTTACAATAGCCAAGACATGGAAAGAACCTAAATGTCCATCAACAGAGGAACGGACAAAGAAGATGTGGTACATATATACGATGGAACATTACTCAGCCATAAAAAGAAGGAAAAAATACCATTTGCAGCAACATGGACGGACCTAGAGATTACCATACTAAGTGAAATAAGTCAGACAAAGACAAATACCATATGATATCACTCATATGTGGGATCTAATTTTTTAAAAATTATACAAATGAACTTATTTACAAAACAGAAACAGACTTAAAGATATTGAAAACAAACTTATGGTTACCAAAGGGGAAATGTGGCAGGGGGAGGGATAAATCAGGAGCTTGGGATTAACATAAACACACTACTATATATAAGATAGAGAACCAACAAGGACCTACTGTATGGCACAGGGAACCGTACTCGATATTCTGGGATAACCCATATGAGAAAAGAATCCGAAAAAGAGTGAATATATATATACGTAGAGCTTAACTGAATCACTGTGCTGTATGCTTGAAACTAACACAACATTGTAAATCAACTGTACACCAATAAAATAAAATAAAATAAACAGTTTATTTGGTACAATAAAAGCTGGGTCAATCCGTACTTTATTACCTGGCTATCTCTCGTCTACCAATCTTACCTGGGCATTGTAGGTGATATGAATTATGAACCTAGGAGCTAAGAAATGTGTGGGTTCCAGGCCTAGCTCTGCCATTAGACATGTACAGCTTC
The DNA here is from genome assembly GCF_003031525.2 of Neophocaena asiaeorientalis asiaeorientalis. Lineage (NCBI taxonomy): Eukaryota > Metazoa > Chordata > Mammalia > Artiodactyla > Phocoenidae > Neophocaena > Neophocaena asiaeorientalis. The sequence goes on from NW_020175040.1 coordinate 268,409, forward strand.
AGGCCACTTTCTTCCCCTCTCTGAACATCACTTTCCACATCTGTAAAATTGGAAGGTGGGTATGTGTGCGAGTGTGTGTGAGGTCTGACTAGAGTGATATTTCCCAAAGTGTTTTCCAGTAGGCATTTTTCAGAAGTTAAAAAAAATACCCCCATCCTCCGGTCCAGTAATTTTGGGAACACTGGGTGGGACAAAGTTAAATACCACCATATTTACTGCAGGACTTCTTGGAAACTTGAGTCTGCTCTTATGCATTGTGACTCTGACAGGAAGGCAGAGCACACAGCAGTGCCCAAACTTACTTGAGAGAGGAAATTTTTCTAGGTACACTCTCTTACGGGGGAGTTGTTCTGTGAAACAGAATGTAGGAAAAGTTAGATTAGGGGATCTGTAGGATCCCTTTCAGCTCTGAGAAGTTTTAATCCAAAATTCACTATTTTGGCCTAGGGCTCTGTGAGATGTTAAACTACATCCTGAATCATGAAAGAAAAAAATAATTATGGTCAGTAAAGTTTAGATGGAGTTCAGTTGTAATTTATAGAATTCCAGTTGCCGAAAATGAGAGAACCCATGAGTGGATGGATGGTTACGATCCAATAAACCAAACATTCAATGAACTTGGACCATGCCAGTCAACAGAAGGAGCTATATTGTAAGCTGACCTCGTTACAAGTTTCCCTTTTGGAAATTCGAGGATATACAGGTTACCCTTTCTGTACTCCCCGAGTCTGGGAATATATAGTCACAAATTCATGGCTTGAGGAAAGTGACTTACGAGACTGAGTCGTAAGATCAAAATGGCTTTGAACCACTTCAAAAAGGCACCATTTCAGAAAGGAGAAAGAACTACCTGTTAGCATGCATGCTGTCTGTAGGAAAGCAAAGCAGCACAATGAGCTAACGAGCATCTCATTGAACCTGCCTGGGGAAGAAATTAATTCTGTAGCAGCCCTGATTACTAATTGTAAAAACGTGCACAATGCAATTTACATTCTATTCAGGGAGCTTTCTTCATTGTCTTATTTTGATAAGTATAAAAAGTACTCATAGAAAAGAAGTTCATGGATTCATTCTTGACTGAAGTCCTCTAAATCTATTTTCACTCAAAACTGAATTCTCCCATCATGGGGGTTTTCAAGAGGCAGCTAGGTGTAGGGCAACGGGCGTGGCACTAGAGTCAGACATTTACTCGACGAATCTGTACTGGGTGGCCACTAAGTGCCAAGCACTGGGAATACAGCAGTGACCAAAGAAGCCAGAAATCCCTATCCTGATAGAGTTGCCATCCTGGCTCTGTCACTTATCAGCTGTGTGAGCTTGGGCAAGTCATTTAATATCTCTGAGCCTTAGCTCATTATAGCACGGTCACAGGATTGTTGGGAAAGCTATATGTCAGATTTTGTACATGGAGTGTCAAGCCTAGGGCCAGGCACCTAAATGTCTTCTAGAAAGGGCAGTCAGGATAATGGCTCTTGCAGCCAGAGGGGGAGAAGGGAGTTCAGATAGATCCAGGGAGGCCTCACACTGCAGGCAGAGCCTTTGAAGAAGGTGCAGGATGAGCAGGGGCATCTGGGAATAATGGCTCAGCTCCCCAAAGAAGCCCCACTTGTGCTCCCTGCCTTTCAACGAATCCCCTCACTTTTCCCAGGTCTGCCAGCATGAGCAGCTGCTGGGCTTGGTGACTTCTTAACCCCAGGGCCTGCCTGCTGGTCCACGGCCTCACACAGGGAACCAGATTCCCTGACAGAAGTTCAGCCCTCACTGCTCTAGCCCCTTGGATACTCTCCAAGGTCACAGGCCTCACTGCAGCCTCACTGCCAGCCCAAAGGCATCCAGGAGGTGGTCAGCACAGATCCAGTCCCACTCCACCCGAAGGCCGCTCACCCGCACATCCTGCCCAGCCTGCCGCCGTCTTGCCTCATGTCCTTGAGCTGCTAGCTTCCCCCTCTGAGTCAGGTTCTCCTCTGTAGACTGAAGGGATTTGTCCAGACTGCCCTACGGATGTCCCCCAGTTCTGGGGTTCTACAAGGTTCCTCTCACAGGATACCTGGCAGAGATTTGGAATTAGTCAAACTTCAGTTTTTCCATTATTACTTGCACTTCCGGAGCTCAGTTTTTTTATCTGTAAAAATGGGGTTAAAAATCCCTACTTCTAAATCAAGACTGTTGACACGGTGGAGAGAACATGGATCTTGAATCGGACAGACTTGAGTTTGAATATTGGTGTCACTATTTGCAAGTCAGGTCACTTCTGCTCTCTGGAAGCCTCAGTTTCTTCATCTGCAAAATAGGCATATGGCACCTACCTTGAAGAATTGTAGAAGTGGGGCAAACTATGCATCATACTTGCACATAGTAGATGATCAATAATTGGCAGCTCTCATTATTACTGTGGTTGCTATTTACTCTAAAATAAGTGCCTGACTAAAAGCTGATACCGTCCCAATTTCCACCACCATGCTCACCCTCTCTGGGTCTCGGAGGCTGGGGTTCCTCCTGCCTCTAATCAGTGATGGGGCTTCTATGGCTGAAAGCTACACGCAGAGGGGTCTCAGTGGCTGCAACAAATTCCTTTTAGGCTGCAGAGTCCATGGTCCATGCAACACTTCCTGTTGAAAGGTGTGTTCTCAGATACATATGATGTGCCCTCAAATACACAATACCCTACTTGGCCTCTTCTTCTGGGATCCTAATTCTGGTTCATGCTTTGTAGTGGATATAAAGCCATCCTTTCTTTAAGAGATTTGAATCTCAAATTTTCCCATGACCTCACCCATCGCCGCCATTTGTCCCATGCTCTGCTGTATACCTGGGACTGTCCGTTCAGAAGAGCGCGTGACACCAAAAGGGACTAGAATTCCTGAATCTCAGGGTTAGAGGGGGATGAATGGTACTTAGTTGAAACCCTCTTCTGGTGCTTGAACTTTCTCTACTCCACCCTCTGCTGAGGGGTCCTTCAGCCTATCTTTGGTTACCTCCAATGACGGGGAAGTCACTAAACACAAAGGTGGTCGTTTCATCACCTACTCGGTTGCCAGTTAGCTGCCTGGCTTGCTTGAAAAAGCATCGATCAACAGTGAAAGAAAAGCTTCTCTCACAGGTAAGTCATCTGCGAAATGTAGTTCCGAAGAACAATATTGTTTTCTTGTCCACCCCCCTCCCTAACTCTGAACTTTGTGGCCACAAAAAATAGAGATATGACATTTTTCTCTAGAATAACAAAACTCTGTTAATGTGTCTCTTTTATTCACCCACCCGCTAGACATTCCCACAAGGAATCTACTTTAGATGGCCAGAGAGAATGCATTTCAACTCTAAACATAATTAGCTAGCTTCCAGGAGGAGGAGGAGAGGCATTTATGGGCATAGATAAATCATATCCTTGGCCAAATACCCTCTTCTATTTTCCAACAGGGAACCCAGAGCAATTTCAGAACACAACACTGTTTTCCTTGTGCAGCTTCAGAAACCGAGGCGCAGAGAAGTGAAGGTCGCCCAACAAATCAAGGGCAAAGGTATGAACTAAATCCCAGGAATCCAAGACCTCCCGGCATAGTAATTGATTCTCTAAGATAAATGTTTGTCTTGCTAACTAGGGAAATTTATTGTGGTCTTTACAGAGGGATTCTTGAGGCTCAAAATTATAAACAGGGAAACAGGGCCTGGTAATAAGTTGAGTGATTAATTGGCAGAGAAAGCTTTCAAGGAGGGAAAGGATCAATGAGCTGAAAAAAAATCAAACATCTTTTAGGAAGTTTCCCTGCTCTCTTACATAGTTTTAACTCTTCATGCTCGGTCTCATCATTAAACATTTTTGAAGTGGGTTTTTATTTTGTTTCTTGCTTTTTGCTTTTTCAGTTACTCTTCTGGTAAGGTTATTTGATTACATCTCCCACTTAGATTATTTCTTAGGTTAAACTGAACTTAACCTTTGCCCAGTGAAGCAGAACAGAGCCTTGCTTATCTGAAGTAAATGGGACCAAGAAGCCATGGAAACATAACCAGAAATGGCTGAGATACAGCACATTTTGTTTATTTGCTGAGGAAAGGGGAACAGTGAGGGTTAGTGTTGAGGTCATGGGACACAGGAGCTGTGACAGCTCTGAGGGAGCCCCCTGAAGAGTGGACCCACTCACAGCAGCAGCTCCTTTGAGGCAGCAGGTCCCCAGCAGCAGGACTGAGATGATGGTTACCTTCCCAGCTCTGCATTGCGCCTGCTGTGTGACTTCAGCAAGCTGGGCAACCTCTCTGAGTCTCAGTTTTCTCAGCCAGCTCTGGCTAACCTGGGAAGCTCCGTGGGGGTAAGGGCTGTGTCTGTGGTGTTAATCAGTGTTTTCTTAGTGCCTAGTGGATAACAGGCACTTGCTAAGTGTCTGCTAAATGAATGAATGGAAAAGGGTCATTGTGAAGATTAAATGAGAGATTTTAAGTAAAAGCCTAGGACATTTTAGATGCTCTTTAAACAGTAGCTCTTACATTGCCAGACTCCTTCCATCAGTGTCTAGGCTGGAAGGAGTCTGGTGTTGCATCGTAGAGCAGCCCCTTGTCCTGCGGATGAGGAAACTGAGGTCTGTCTGTTCATTCATTTAACACACACACGTGAGGTGCCTCCTAGCTGTCAGGCACCATACCGGGGGTATACCAAGACAGATAAAATCTCTATGATGATGAAGCTCATGTCCGAGTGGGAAGAGACAGTAAATGAGCAGACAGGTGTATAAACAAGAATACTTTTACATGCCAACCGAGTGCTATGAGAATAAGAAAGCAGGTGACATGACAGAGAGGGTCTGACAGTGGTGGCTGGGGGCTGCATTAGATGGGGTGACCAGCTGGGGCCTCTCTGAGGAGGTGACAGAGGAGTACAGACCTGAATGACCAGAAGGAGACAGTCAGACTTAACTCGGAAGCCAGAGTGCTCTGGATCACTGCTGCTTGCTTGGTTTATTTTGGTGTTTGTTCTCATAGGTCTTTTTTCAAGGGGAGGGGATATGACTCTTATTCTGATATAATTTTAAATTATAGAAAAGTTCTGAAATAGAATAAGAAACTCTCATCTTCTAGATTCACCAACTGTTAATGTTTTGCCCTCTTTTCTCTACTCTCTCTCTCTCTAAACATATTACATGTTATACACATATACATACACACTCACACACACATACTTTTTTCAGACCATTTGAGAGTACATATTGCAAACATCATGCCCCATTACCCTATACTTCAGTGTGTATTTCCTAAAATAAGAACATTCTCGGGACTTCTCTGGAGGTCCAGTGGTTAGGACTTCACCTTCCAATGCAGGGAGTGTGGGTTCGATCCCTGGTTAGGGAGCTAAGATCCCACATGCCTCGCCGCCAAAAAACCAAAACATAAAACAGAAGCAATATTGTAACAAACTCAATAAAGACTTTAAAAATGGTCCACATCAAAAGAAAAAAATAAATCTTAAAAAAAAAAGAACATCCTCTTACACAACCACAGTCCGTAGTTAAATTTTGTCAATTGCTCCTACAATGACCTTTTAAAATGACATATATTTTTCTGGGTCCAGGATCTCATACAGCATTTAGTCCTTACATCTCTTTAGTCTCCTTTAATGCGGAACACTTCCCTAGCCATTCTTTGTCTTTCTCGACCTTGACATTTTTTAAGCATGCAGGTCAGTTACTTTGTGACCTGTTGCTGTATTTGGGTTTCCTGATGCTTCCTGAGGAGCAGATTCAGTTATGCCTTTTTGGCAGGAACGCCACTGAACGTACACTCTGCCCTCCTCAGCACTGCACAGCAGGAGGCACGTGGTGCTGGTCTGTCCCGGGGGGGTGACGCTAACTTTGACTGCTGGGTGAAGGTGGTCTCTGCCAGGTTTCTCCACTATAAAGTTACTATTGTCCCCTCTGTAATTAATAAATCATTTGTGGGGAGGTACTTTTAGAATATAAATATTCTGTTCCTCAAACTTTCACCCATCAGTTTTAGCATTCGTGGCTGATTTTCTTACTCCATCTTTCCTTCTGTGCTTATTAGTTGGCATTCTACTGCAAGGAAGAGTTTTTCCTTCTCTTTCATTTATTTATACAATAATTTATTTCCTTATAGCACTACAAACTCATTGGCTTTTATTTTATTCAACAGGTTATAATCCACTACTGCCAGACTTGTCTCCTATTTGGCCAACGAGAGCCCCTTTATCCCAGCCCCTGTGTTTTTCTGACGTGTCCCCATCATTCTTTAAGCATTTCCTTGCTTTCTGGCACAAGATGTTTAAGACTCATCTTGCACTTTCCCTGCACGAGCCATGGAATAAGCCTTCTCTCCAACAAGCCTTTTGGTATTAAAAGACACTTAGAGTCCAAGCTCTAGGTGCCATAGGCTCCTGCTACCAGTGCATTATTGCTCTCAGGCCCTTGCAGGGGACAGAGCTAGAAAGCTTCTCCAATGTGAATGTGCAGGAGGCGCTGGGATATTGTTAAAGTGCAGATTCTGATTCAGTTGGTTGCATTTACCAGCTGGTGTCAGGTTCTGCTTTTCTAACAAGCTTCCAAGTGACGCTGACGCTGCTGGCCCACAAGCCACCTCTTGAGCACCGATGATATAGGACAATGGTTCTCAAACTTAGGCACGCGACAGAACCTGCAGGGTTTGTTCAAATACATACTCCCAGGCTCTACTTTTAACGCTTCTGATTCAGTAAGTTTAGAGTGGGGTTCCCAGGTGATGCTACTATTTCTGATCTGGGACCACACTTTGAGAACCACTGATCCAGGACATTGGCTCTCAAACGTGGCTATATTGGAATTCCTGCTGAGTTTTGGTTTCTTTCGTGTTGTTCTTTTTTTTTTGCTGCGTGGCATGCGGGATCTTAGTTCCCTGACCAGGGATGAAACCTGTGCCCCCTACAGCGGAAGCGTAGAGTCCTAACCACTGGACGGCCAGTGAAGTCCCCTGGTGAGTTTGTTTTTTAAAAATACTGATCATTAAGGCCCCAGAGACCATGATTTAATTGGTATAGGATGCGGCCTGGGCACTGAGAATGCTATGACTTGCATAAGTGTTTCTATTGCTCAGCACAAGTTGAGAAGATTGTTCTAGAAGGAGGTAGGAGTAAATACAAAGGCCTTTGAGAGGGAATGAGCTTGACATTTTCAAGGGTCAGCAAGGAGGCCAGTGTGAATGCCAGAGGAAGTGAGGTGAGAAAGGTGGGCAGGGGTAGGATCAGGGCGGGATGAGATGGGTCAGGTATGCAGAGGTCACTCTGGTGAGATGGGAAGCCACTGGGGACTTTAAGCACAGACGACATGACGTGAATGCCTTAACCATGACCCTCATCTGACAGTCCCGAGGCCAGCCCTCCTTATGCAGGTCCACAGGCTTTCTATCCAAATGACTTAGACCTGTGACAAATAAAGGATGAATTATCTTCACAGCCTTCTCTTAGTGTTCCCTATGTTTTAAGTACTGCCCATGGATTTTGTTCAGAATTACTTTCCAGAGCTTTGAAATCCTGAAAAAGTAAGTGTAGGCGTCGTAATAAGGTATTACCTCATGGAAGAAACACTTGGCAGATAGGGGACATCCCTGTTGATAAACACGCCCAGGAGCACTTTGCTTTAAGAAAACACCATGTGTGTGGTACAATGTCAACATACTTAGTGTTACTGAACTGTACACTTAAAAGTGGTTAAGATGATAAAGTTTATAGTTTTTTACAATTAAAAAAAGATAATATTCATCATATATGTGAAAGACAAATCTACAAAGCTCTGAATTCTCTAACTTAACTTTTTTTGTTGTTCTTCAGGAAAGTTACCATAGGTATTTCACTACCATATGGAAAACTCTATCATACCATTAAGAATAATGAAGAATTTAAGCCAAGAAAAAAATATGTATAAAACCATGAATTTGGGAAATGGATAAAGTTGAGAGCAACCACTCACTTTAACAAAAGGATTCTTCATGTGAGGGATTTTGCCTCAGGTTCACCTAAGCAACAGTGTCCCTCCAGGGCACTAAAAACAGGATTCACTTGACATGCAGCAGCTGCGGAAACATAACCAGCCTGGAGACAGAAGCTGATGAGAGGCCTTCCGTGATGTCAATTCCAACAAAGTGAAAATAACTTTGAGATTTCGCTTATCTGCTCTATCCCCTCAAGGTCATTGCACAATGTGAGTGTGCTTGGATCGGACAGGATTCCTGGGACACAATTCACATTCTATTTTGATTCTGGCAGTTGGTAACCTTTCTTCTAGGAAATGGAACAACAACAAAAAAAACACCTGTTGGTGATATTCATGTCCTGAGCATGCGAGGGCAGGGAGGCTGCCCAGCGCAAACTGAGCAGAGGTGGGTGTGGCCCCGGGTAATTTTTAGCAACACTCCCGGGCCTGATAGTTGATGGCGGCCTGCAACCAGCTCTGTCAACCTGCCATGAAGATGACCTGTCCTTTCCCTCGGTTATTTGAGCCCTGGGTTTTTCCTGGGCAAGAGCTGACAGTGATGTCATCGTCTCGTGATGCTGCTGGGTGACCTTGTTCACAGACCTGGTTCCACTCATTTCTCTTGTACCCTAATATTGAACTGAGAAAAACACTGCTGAGAATCAAGGAGGGAGAGGGTCGAGACTCTGCACAAGGGAAGACCCCTTGACCTCTCATCTGATTTCCAAATCCTTTTCATGATTAGCTTTTATCCGACCCACTTTCTAGCAGTCCTCAGCCTGGAAAAGCCTTTAAGGAAAAACAATGCAAAAAGAGATCAATGAGATTATTATTTTTTTAATGCTGTAGTAGACTCAGCCAGGCAGAAACTATGAACTCATAAAGAACAGCTTTGATCCTTATTATAAGACAGAGAAATATTTACGACTGGTCTTTTGTACTATGGACCAACCACAGAGGCCTGAAATGCAGACAGGAGGAGACAAGAACGGTACTTGGAGCCGCTGGCTTAATTAAGGAAAACAAAGATATTCTGGGCTGCTACTGCATGCAGGCCCTGAGCCAGACCCTGGGTGGATGCCAGTGAATGCTTAGCCTCTTCATGAGGTGGGCACGGCTACCATCCTCGGTTTATGGAGGAAGAAACTGAAGAGCAGAGGCCAGACCTGTTGTTCACCTAGTAAGCAGTGGTATGGGGAAATGAATGCAAGGCTTCTTGACTCCAGATCTGCACTGTTCACCTAGCACACAATTGTTGGCTTTCGAATACTATAACCAAGAGTTTTTCAAGAACTCCAAACTGAGGCTCTTTTAACCAGTAACAGAATGATCGCAGCCTGCCCCCCAACACACAATGCTTAAGCTGAAGGGACGCTGCGCAGATGAAGGCACTGAGGCTGTGAGCAGGTAAGAGGATCTGCTCAACAGCAGCAGCAACTCAAACCCTGACAAGAGCTCTCTCCGACCACCTGTCGACCACATGCACACACAGGACAGAGTGCTGACAAAAGGCATGTTGTTTGGGATGTGGTCTTGTCAACAATCTCGTTTTAATTCAGTAAGATGTGGGCACGAGGGACATTTCACCCTACAACTTAGTCCCTGGGGCCTAACAGCACGCTGTTTTCTTTCCTTCTTTGATCCTGGCAGCAACAGATATTGTTGGGTTAGAGCTCCACTTATTTAAGGAAATTAGTGGCGCAGGCTTTGCTGGCCAGCACGAATCAGCGCTGACTGCAAACCAAGAGACGTGGAGGCAGAGAAGCAGAGAGCACAGCGCCACCTGCTGCCGGCACCTGAGATGGCAGTGTAGGCACGCTCTGAGCTGGGCGCTGCATTAGGAGCACAAGCCCATGGCCAGGTGGTCAAATTCTCCCCGCATTTCCCTCATGTGAGGCCAGAAAGGGTGCGAGTCTTGCCAAAATTCACAAAACACGGATGAGAGAGCTATTTCCACCTTTGTCCTTCCCACCAGGCCACCTGAGGGGAGAGCAGTCATTTCCCCTCAAGGGGACAGACTCCCAGCCGTCCCCTGCCTCAAGGAGGAAGACCCCTCCCTTTGAGAAGGGAAGGCCCTTACTGGGGGTAACACCTCCCACGAGAGGGAACATGCCTCTGGCTCAGGCCCTCCATCTCTCTCCAGAAGAGAAGAGGAAACACAAGGAGAAGTGCCTGGTACACAGCCCCAGGTCCTGCTTCATGGGTGTGAGATGCCCAGTGAGCCACGAAATCACCCACTGGAGCCACGCACATGGCAGCTTTGCACATTGGCTGCTCCACTGTCCTCACCAGGCCACAGGAGGAAAAGCAGAGCTTACAGACACAGACAGCACTAAAAGCACTCTCAACCAAGTTGAGTGGGAAACCATACCAATAAACAAGTTTTGAATTAAAAAAAGAGAGACAGAGAGAGAGAGAGACAGACAGACAGACAGAAAGGGAGGGAGGGAGGGAGGAAGGAAAAGGAAGTGAAGTGTTAGTGTGTGATCAGGAGGGACCGTGCGGACTACACATCACGCAACGCCAGGGGCTGTGTGTGGGCCCTCAGGTCTTCCCCTTCCTGCTGCTGGTCTCCCTGCAGACCCCTGACCAGGCAACACTGCTCTCGCCTCAGAGCTTCTGCACGGCTCCCAGGGGCCTGGACTAATGCTCCTTCCTGCTGCTCAGATGTCTGTTCAAACATTACCTACTTAGACCACCTTCCACTGAGTCACGCTGTGTGCCCAACACCTGACCCTCCACGTGCCTCACAGCACTAGCACTGTGCACTGTTTGTGTTTTCAGTCCTCCATGGACAGAGCCTGGCACAGAGAAGACATTTGAGAATAAATTTTAATTGACTGAATTAAATTATTTCACATTCATGGTCCTCCTGGAATCCATCTGGGGAGAAAGAGTGGGGATAGTTGAAGTAAGATGAGTTAAGTGACCAGTGCAAACTGAACAGGCCTCCCAGTACTGCCTCCTTCTCTGTGACTTCTGAACCGGGGGTCTGTGATGTGTCTGCAACGTTCCTGGCTTTGTCCTGGGCTTCTTATAGAAAAGCTTTCCAACCCTTACAGGCTGACCTTAGGGCATAAGTAATTTGCCCAGCTGGCCCGTGGCACAGCTGTGACTTGTAGCCAGGTTTATCTGACTTGACCACATCTCCAGACTCTGTGGTCAGTCTTCCAACCCACCAAGGGCAACTCCGGGAGTCCTGTCAACACCTAGAGCCCAGATCCCCATAGCACTGTAGGTGGGTAGGATGACTGCCAAGAAAAAATTCCTCTGTTGTAATCAATATCAGAACCTGCGCTGGGGCATGCTACTTCTACATCCAGGAAACTTCTAGAAGCAGGCAAGAAAATAAGAACCTACGTGCTCCAGGTATTAAAATTGAGCAATGGATCTAAAAGGAATTAAAACACTTGGTGGACTTCCCTCGTGGCTCAGTGGTTAAGAATCCACCTGCCAAGGCAGGGGACACGGGTTTGAGCCCTGGTCCGGGAAGATCCCATATGCCGCGGAGCAACTAAGCCCACGCGGCACAAATACTGAGCCTGCGCTCTAGAGCCCGAGTGCCACAACTACTGAGCCCGCGTGCCTAGAGCCCATGCTCCGCAGAGAAGCCACCACAATAAGAAGCCTGCACAGTGCAATGAAGAGTAGCCCCTGCTCGCCACAACTAGAGAAAGCCCACGTGCAGCAATGAAGATCCAACTCAGCCAAAAATTAATTAATTAATTAAAAAAAATAAAACGCTTGGCTTTCTTATTCTCTGGTGTTAGTTTTCCATGTAAATTGATGAATAGTTAGGTATCTACTGTTGGCATATACTGCTATTCTCAGGTAAATGGTAATGGGGGCAAGATGGCTAGAAGGGCAAAAAGTGTCCAATTGTGGGCAGGACATCACAAGTATCTGGAAAACAATGTGCAATGGTACTTTGAAAGTACCATTTGCCCTGAATGGATAAAGAAGTTGCAATATACATACATATATAATATACACACATATATATTTAAATGATGGAATATTATTCAGCCACGAGAAAAGAAGAAATCCTGCCATTTACAACAATGTAGATAGACCTTGAGGGCATTATGCTAAGTGAAATAAGCCAAACAAAGACAAACACTGCATGTATCATATGTGGAATTTAAAAAAAAAAGGAAAAAGTCAAACTCATAGAAAAATTGTTTTCAAAGGCTGGAGGGTGGGAGAAACAGGGAGAGGTTGGTATAAACATACAGACTTTCAGGTATGAGTAATATCTGACAATTTAATGTAAACCATGGTGACTAAGTTGACAACACTGTATTACATAATCTAAATTTGCCGAGAGGAGAACTTAAAGTTCTCATCACACAGACATACACACAAAAGATGAATATGAGGTGATGGATGTATTAACCAGATGGTGGGAATCCTTTGACAACGTATACTTATGTCAAATCACCACAATGTCCACTTGAAATATCTTACAATTTTGTCAATTATGCCTCAATAAAGCTGAAAAAAAGAGTACCATTTAGCCTTTCCACCCATAGTGCTGTCACTGGCTTTCTTATGGTTTAATTACTCAGCCATTCAGCATTTATTGGGGACACACTCTTGGCCAAGCCCTGGGCTGGGGTTGTGACAATGGTCCCTGCTCACAAAAAGCCCCTTGTTGGGTGGGGCTTGCTGTTTCTCACTCATATCATGCAAGTATACCACCCTCCTCAGAGCTCTGAGGACTCCAATACCTACTCTCAGCCGAATACCCTCTTGCGTTACAGGTCCCCACCTCGGCCCCCCAAGAGGACTCGTTACTATCAGGCCCAGCCATGGAACACATCTAAGCTCCTTACACACTGACCGACCCCGCTCAGGGTGCTCGAGGGCCTCCTACTAGATTCCAGAGTGATGGCTTCAAATCATAATGTCTGCTATGAGGTGTGTTCCAAGAAATTTGTTACTAATAATCCAGTATCAAAATGGCTTATTTTTGTAGAAGTTAGAGGAGACTACAGGTTACTCTTACGTAGCAGGCATTCTTTGTCTCCAGCTCCCATCCACTCTTTGCCCTGGTTCCCTTTAGAGAAGTTACCCCTCTCCACCCTCAGACCACATGGCCCAGGCAGGGATAATCTGACTCTTAGTTCCAATCAGAACCCTGTATTCTCTTGGCCACGATGACTAGTCATGGACCAGCACGTGAGCCAATCGAGAATGAGATCACTGCAGCTGGCAAGCAGGTAGGTTGTAAGCCTGGATCTGCTACCAGGCAGGGCTTGCCCAAGAATGAAATCCACATAGCTCAGCAGAGCTGAGGGACAAAAACATCAATGAGCCTCTGGTTCCTGCCAGGATGACTCCTGGAATTTTCAGTGACTCTCCCTGTCCAGTGCAGGTGAGCATTGCTCACAGCTGGCAACTGTTCACACAATGGAACATTCCTCCCCTCTGACTACAGGCTAATATCAATGTAGGTATATATTACAGGCATTTCTTGTTTATTGTGCTTCACTTTATTGCATTTTTTTAAAAAAAATTGTTTGTGGCAACCCTGCATTAAGTTTACTGGCGCCATTTTTTCCAACAGCATTTGCTCAGTTCATGTCTCTGTGTCACATTTTAGTAATTCCTGCAATATTTCCAACTTTTTCATTGTTACATTTGCTATGGTGATCTGTGATCAGTGATCTTTGATGTTACTGTTGCACAAAGATTTAGACTGGCTGAAGGCTCAGAGGATGGTTAGCATGTTTTAGCAATGATTTTTTTTTTTTTTTTTAATTTATTTTTTTTGCGGTACGTGGGCCTCTCACTGTTGTGGCCTCTCCCGTTGCGGAGCACAGGCTCCAGACGCGCAGGCTCAGCGGCCATGGCTCACGGGCCCAGCCGCTCCGCGGCATGTGGGATCTTCCCGGACCGGGGCACGATCCTGTGTCCCCTGCATCGGCAGGTGGACTCTCAACCACTGTGCCACCAGGGAAGCCCTGAAGTATTTTTTAATTAAGGCATGTACATTGTTTAGACCTAATGCTATTGCATACTTAATAGACTACAGTATAGTGTAAACATAACTTTGACATGCCCTGGGAAAACAAAAAACCTGTGACTCGCTTTACTGCAGTGGCCTGGAACCAAACCTGCAATAGCCCCGCGGTCTGCCTGTATATGTAATAAAGGGAAGTGTGAAAACAGCCTAGTTTGGGCAGATCTACAAAAACCACTATTTAAAATGTGTGAAAATTGCCCACTTGTAGCTAATGCTTTTAGTCTTACTTGTGATACTCAAGTTACTCAGATTTCAATTTGGGCACATTTCATCTCAAAGCTGAGTGTGTAGTTCCACGTTCTGTCTGTCCATCTTTCTTGTGGGAAGCCGTGACAATTCACGACAATCTCTTTCAGGAATCCACCAACGCGGGGATCCAGGTATGGCATCTGCTTGAGAGGTTTCCAAAGGAAAAATGGGTAGAAGGCTCCCCTTGAGTTACGTTGACACCGCGTTGCAGAAACCACCAGTCACCGGCTCCAACGACAACGGGCCGTCCAGCTGGCCAGAGCTCGGTGTGCTATGTGGCACCAGAATTCCAAGGTATGGCTCCGGGGGCCCTATCAGAGGGCAGCGCCCCTGCAGACCTGGAGAGAAAGGCTTGATGGGGATCTGTGGCAGGACGCTGCTTGAGCGGCCCCTGCTGTGGACTGGGTCCCAGCTCCAACCCTCCAGGCAGGTAGTGTGAGCTCCAAAAGGGCTCGCAAAACCCCCATCTGGTAACACGCAGATGGTTATCCTGCAGTTAAATCTTTTGTTGCCCCCTCCCTGTATCTTAGCAGACAGGAGTAAGTGGACATTTGTACGGGGCTGCTGAGTTTTATGTGCACGCGATGGCAACTGTGTCCGACTGTAAGGTTCATGGTTTTCAGAAACGTGTGCATGTACACAAGTCCTCACAGCCAAAAAAAGTTCTGCTGTAACCTATCAATTTTAAGAGAAAAAAGAGAAAGATGACCAAGAACGGAGTAGAAGAAGTACTCAGGAATTAGGCACGGATATCAGATGCCACTAAAAATAAATGCAACGTGGAGAGAACCGCAGAGTGGCCGTCATGGCTGTGGTGGACATTAGGAGCCAGAGCTGCACCACACGCCTGGCCCACTCACTCACACAGGTACTTCCTCTGACCCACAGACAAGCAACGAAAGCTCACGGAGCTTCAGTTTCTCGTAACATCCTGCAGGAGAGCTGCTGCAGGGATTAAATACGAAGGCGTACACAAAATGCCTTTGCCTGGTGTAGTCTGTTCGACAAAAGGTGACAATTATTACATGTATCACCATCATCAGCACTTAGACAAGCATTCTACTCAGAAAGGGTGATCTAAAGGATCAACCACTTGCTACCATCAGAATCACAGTCCCATTCCTTCAACAGTGAACAGGCTGCTGTAAACAGGTTGCGTCCTGGGACTACTGAAGCCTGTGGACAAAGTGCGGGCTGGCAGAAGTGAGTGGTTCTCTCCTGTCTACTCACGTAAGGTAAGGCATCTGTCAGCTTGCCCACACTTGTTTTTTTCTTCCCCACTAACTTGCAGGAACAGGCACAAGGAATAAAATGAAACCTTATTACACAACGTCTTAAAGAAAGCATCTTTCTTGCACGTGGCTTAAAATATTGTGCATATGTTAAGCATATTGTGCTAGATAATGGATTAACAACCACTGAAGCCTGGCCTTAGAAATAACCCGGCCAGAGAAAAGAGAACCAGCCTCCCATGTTTCACTGCAGTGCCAGTGTTTACAACGAGAGCCCCACCACCACGACCGCCCACCCATGGTGCTCTTCTCTGTGCTCTCACGGCATCCCATACCTGCATGACGCCATCAGCCCTGACCTCACTGTCCTGCAGTTACTGGCTTCAACAACTGCCTTTCCAGAAGACTCCAGGAAGGGAAGCAAATGGACAACTTGGTGCCGCAAACACAGTAGATGCAACACAAAAGTGTACAAATAAAGTGAATGGAACACATGTGCTTATTTGAAAGAATTCACAAGACAGGAGACTGCATTAAAAATCAAAAAAGGAAACATCAAATTTAATTTAAAGAAAGAAACCCAGAAATTGTCCGAAAAAACAATGGAGCAAATCAACTCCTGAAAAACTTCTGCATCTTGGTGATCACATTTATTGGAAGGGTTGGACAAAAATAAAAATGCCATTTAGCTTAAGAATTTGTGAGTTATCTGCAAATCAACTTATTTCAGAAGTGGAAGAACTCTTGGTTATTTCTTAAAATCAAAACGTACGCCGGTTTCTCTTTTGCGTATCTTCTACATTTAAAGAGGCAATCATACAAAATCTCCTATTTTCCACACAGGATAAATTCTTTGTTTCAACCAACTCTCAATGGTGGGGCAACTAGCACAACACCGTCTCCCCGGACAAAGAGCATCGGAATATTCCGTTTTGTTGACTGGAAGAGGAAAAAAAACACAGAACACATTTATACAAATTTGTAGTAGTATTATTTATTTTTCGAGAAAGAAATTTGAAAACAAAAAACCACAGATTCATCACAACACAAACAAAATGCTTAAAAAACCTGTTCACTTACCTTTGTGGCACAAAGAACCATCTACTAACTGTTTCTTTTCCTGGAACACAACTGGGGCAGAGGCGTCCGCTATCCACCCAGCCCCTTCTGCCCCTCTTCTTGGCACACAGCTAGACCACATTTCTCATGCTCCCTGCCAACCAGATGGTGCCACGGACTGGGTTTTAACCAATGGAAAGTGAACAGAAGTGATGAGCAGCCTCCCACAAAGGCGCCTCTGTGTTCTCCCGCGACCATGGACTCAGTCAGATTATGGAGAACCCTGGGGATGGCAGAGCCAGGAAGCCTGGGTCCCTGACTGAGCACCTGGAAGAAAGCTACTGTACCGACCTAAAACCTCACTAAAGACCGTTGTGTGGGTACAAATAAAATCCTACTGTGCTAAGCCCTCCTGTGTTGCTTCTATGTGCTACTGCACTCATATACAGAATGGATACCTTTTGCATTAGCCTAGGGAACAAGCCTTAGGCTGTAAGGAAACAGATATGGAAGGTCTGAAATTTTCTCATGCCTCGGCAAAACGTTAAGTAAATGTTGACTCCAAAGGTAGCCCAAAAGATGTCCCAAACCTACAGGTTCTGGGGAAGAGGTTGGAAAAAGCCAAACGTTAGTAGTGCTGCTGTTAACCTGATGCACTGGGCAGGGCAGTGTAAGGAAGAGATGAGCTTAGGTGAGAACTAGCTGGTTTTCAAGCAGAGGTTACAAGAAACAGCATTCATGATGTTATAAAAGCCAACTGTTTTTAGACTCCCAACTGTGGACGATAAGCAATAAAAATGCGTTAAGGAACAAAGCGGCCCTGTAAATTTTCTCAGGTAAACAAGCTCAGCCCTGAGGGGAAGATCAGATTAAGGGTGTCCCTTTCCCACCCAAATTTACTTTAGCAAATGACTCAAGGTAGTCAACGTTAATTTGTGGGAGAGGTAGTTACACAAATTAGAGGTGAGGAACTAAAGAAATAAAGGTGTCTACAAGTTCTGTACAGAAAAAGACTTTGAGCTGACTGGCCCAAAGAACTGATTGGAAATAAACAGATGAGAAATATATGAAGTCATAAGTTTTTAAAGAAATGGTATTGCCAAAGAACCCATATGTAGCCTGGCTGAAAAAAGCCTTTGACAATTTGAGTCTTCCAGCATAAGTGAGACGTTTCTGTGAACGTTCTGCAGCCTCCAGATTTAGCAAATAAAAATACAGGTCGCCCAATTAAATTTGAATTATAGATAAATGAAAAAGAATTTTTTTTAGGATGTCCCAAATATCACACAGGACATACATGACCTAACCAAGGGATTTCTTCTACTACTGCCTCCCCAGGGGATCCATCAGTGTGAAGGACCAGTAACTGCTCTACGTTCCCGTCCTTTCCTTTTCTGAAAGGGAGTTTTTATGGCAGCAGATATCCTGTCCCTGCTGTGCTACAGTGGAGGTGGGTGGGGCAATGACAAGTAATTTATCCTTTTTAGCTTACAGAAATCTGTACCACAACTGACCACATGTAGGTCCGACAAAGAATTCTCCACCAGGCAGAAAATATTGGTAATAGCTATGTCTTCAGAACTTTTTAAAAATGTAAGAACCAGGTTTTATGAGCTTCTTGGGTACTGGAACTAACATAAAAGGAGAAGCCCCAACAGTAAATTCAAGTAGTACCTATAAATGTAGTACGCTAAATCAAGTACACTTATGTGTCATCCATGAATGTATCTAACTCTTTCCCAGATAATACACTCTCAGGGCAGTGGTTCTCAAGTTTCAATGTGCATAAGATCACCTTTAGGGCTGTTTCCTGGCTCCATGCCCAGAGATCCTCACTCAGTAGGCCAGGGTGTGGCCCATGAACCTGCATTTCTAACACACTCCAGGTCTGCACATACCCCTGGTTCGAGGAACACACTCTGAGAATCACTCTCAGAGAAACAAGGATCGTGTCTGCTGTCTGCTACTAGGAAGCAGCACTGCCTTCTGGTTTCCTTCTAGTTGCAAAAGGCAACCTAGTCTTACCCTAGCCAGTTCAGTGAAGGAGTCAGCGCTCATCAAAATAACTGATATATTTTACTCAAATCCCTCACTCAGTGGTCATACTTCTGAACTAAAAAGTTCCAACCTTACCTTCATATGGAAACGACTTCATCTGAAATGATTCTCTATTAATTCAATTATAGTTTTCTGGAGATACAAGTAAGCAGCTTCTATGATCGCCCCCAAGGATCCCTGCCTCCTGGTGTTCACCCACTTGTGTAACCCCCTCCTTCTGAGTGTGCGTAAAATTTGTGCCTTGCTTCTAACTAGTAGAATCTACAAAGTTAGTGGGATGTCACTCTCATGATTAGGTTACATAAGATAGTTACTTCCACCTTGCTAGCCAGCTCTCTTGCTGGGTTTGATGAAGCAAGCTGCCAGTGGTAGAGGCCCTGCAGCAAGGAACTGAGGCGCTCTCAGTCCAAAACCCTCGAGGAAATGAATCCTCTCAACAACCACGAAAGTGAGCTTAGAAGCAGAACCTTCCCCACTTTAGCCTTCAGATGAGAACCCAGCCCTTGTGCAGCCTTGTGAGAAACCCTGAAGCAGAGGACCCAGCTGAGCCTGGACACCTGACCCACACAAACTGTGAGCTAATAAACGTGTGTACTTTTAAGCCACTAAGTTTTCGGCTGACTTGTTATATAAATTTCTGAGATATAACGTCCAAAAAACTGAGAAAATCATGAACAGAAACAGGGAATTGAGAATGAGCTCATTTTGAAGGTGAAGAACACCAGAAGTTTAGTTTTATATGTACTGAGTTTGAGATAACATCCAACGTGGACATATTTTCGGTAAGAATATTGGAAATGAGAGAGTGAAGCTCAGAAAAGAAAAAAGCTGGAGACATAGATTTATCCATAATCATAATGGCCACCAATCACCACCTGCCACCAGCTTTACAAGCACCAAATTCACTGCAACCTGTAATCCTGGGAGGAAGGCACAATTATTGTATTGGCATTTTACAGAGGAGGTCCCTGAGGCTTAAAAAATTTCTAGAACTTACCCAAGGTCACATAACTAATCACCAGCAGCCAGGATTTGAACCGAGATCTGTTAAGCCAGAGCTCAAGCTTTCATGCTGTACTATTATTACAGATTGATGGCTTATAACAAACAGTAATTACTAATTGACATCTGAGGGGGAAAAAAAAGCAGATTAAAAAAAAAATCCCACGTTCAGAGGGAGAAAGAAAACTAGCCACGGAGTCAGGAGTGGTTGAAAAGAGGAGGAAAGCTGGGATAAAGCAGAACCACAAAACCCAACAAAGGCTGACATGTGAACACTTACTATGTGCCTGTCGCCACCTGAAGGCTTTTCACGGAATCGCTCAATGAATCCTCAATAGCTGTATGAAGTGAGCCGTATTACCATCCCCATTTTACAGATACAGAAACCTAGTCACAGACAAGTTGGGTAACTGGTACAATTATATAGCTGGTAAGCAAGGGAGTCAAGATGTGAATCCAGGCAGTCCTGAGGGCCAGAGTGGCTTCTCAATACTTAAAAGACTGAACAACAAAATGTGCCAATATCTGGAAGATATGCACAATTCAGTGAACCAATATTTTCCAAACGACCAGAGCTTGATGTTACAAAATCATGCATGTATAAAAAATCCATTCCAAGCGCAAGGTAGGCCAATGAATTTGCATATAACAAGAGAATGAAAAGTTCACTGATATAGTTTCAGATTCTACACTACAACTAGCCTTTAAGAAACTACCGCTTGCTGAGTTTGGGTGTAGTATCAAAGGCAAGTATCCACAAGAAATACTCCTCCCTTTCCAACTACCTATCTGTGTGACATTCACAATATAGCGCAACAGATTAAATGCAGAAACAAAGATGTGAGTAACTAGCTGTTGTCTATTAAGCCAAGCATTTGCAAAACATAAAACAAAGACACGTCTCACTGAATATTTTGTTTTAGAAAATATAGCTATTATTCATAAAAATGTTACTTATGTCAAAATGTAATCGATTTATTATTTTTAATTAGTTAAATATTTAAAAAATTTCTCAGTTTTAGTTTCTAGTAAGTATTGATACGTAAGTCCACATCAAACAAAACACTGTCCAGTATTACTGTTATACACCAGCACACAGAGGCATCTTACACAGCCATATCTCAACGAATCTTGGCAACCCTACGACAGAAGTGACTGTATTCCTGCTTACCAGTGAGGAAGTTGCATCTGCAAAGGTACTTCCCCTTGTCCAACGTACCCCAGACAGGAAGTGGCCAAGCCAGCACTGGAAACCAGGTCTGTCCAACCCCAATGCCTTTGGTTTTTTAAATTGCTACACTCTACTGAGTCCATGAATAGGTATCAAAACACGACAGGCTTTCCATAAATAACTGTTGGATTCTGAGAACAACTGACATTTTAAAAGCGATGAATGGAACTGCAAGACTTACTTTATATATCTCTTCATATGTTTCTTCATCAATTTCTATCGTTGTCACAGTTTCTTCCACATCTCCCAATATCATATTTAAATGCTGATCATAAGCCTGAAGTGGGAAGGTGAGGGACCAAGAAATGTAATAAGCAAATTAGGAAATAATAAACAGGGCTTATAATATGCAAATCACTCAATTACAAGTAACACATAATACTTACACCACAAACTTTTACATGCAAATTAAAAATAATCCTGCTGTGCTAATATACTGTTTCTCTGCCAATCATCTCCATGATAACTTAATTGACCTGATACAAATATAAAACTGTTATGGTCAAAACTGAATTACTCAAAATAATTTGAAATTATTTTTAACGTGCCCACCCTATTTGTTATCTAAGGCAGTCACATAAATATTTATAATATTTAATTATGAAAAAAAGCCAGTTCATATACCTTTCAGTATACTTCTTTCAATTCCATCTGTAATAGCGTGACAAGAAAGATACAATAAAGGAAATAAAATTCTTTAACAGCTAAGATGACGGCAATGCAGTCTCCTAAAAGCACAAGACCCTGTCACTCAACACACCCTGTCCTAAACTAAACACCACAAAGTAAAGTAAGTAGAGCAACACCCTGCACATTATAGCCTCACCAAAACTCACCAGAACACCAGCTTTTCGGCACCTGTGGGCTCGATCAACAAATATTGCAACTCAGATATTCAGGGATGTCCTCAATCCAAGCTCTAAGGCTCATGCATTTTACTAAAATGTGAAGCTCCAGGGGGTGGGAGGGAGGGAGTGGCTTGTTTAGAACCCACTTATGCTTACTTCTAGCCAAGTGTTAAATGGTTCACCAGCTCACATCAAAATAAAAATAGCCAATTAGCAACACGGGGAACTGCTAGGCAAAGCAACAAAAGGGGGCAAAGATCTACAGATAAGGGCCAGAAAACAAAAGGCTGGGGGTCATTCAGTACAGAGACAATTGAGTGTAGGCAGGGAACTGAAGAAGCCTCCAAGAGTTAAGGCAACATGTCTGTCCTGGGGTGTTTGTCTACTTGCCACTGGCCCATGTGATTAAGTTCAATTCTATTTTTCTCTGCGAAGTTGCCACTATTCCATTACCCGGGGTTCTTCTTCCTTTCTGTAATTTAAGACTACTAGGTCCCCACTTCCTTTCCAAGCACAGGAGGTTCTTTACCTTTAGGTTTCATGTTAGGTAGAGTCATAGTACTTAAGAGGGGGTTGAAGTCAGACTGCCTAGGTTCCCAGCCTGGCCCTCTTTTTACTGGCTGTGTCACCTTAAGCAAAGTAACTTCATCTTTCTGAGCCTGAGCTTCTTCAAACGTAAAACGGGATAATGAGTATCTACCCTCATAGAGTTGTTACAGAGATTAAATAAGATATGACATGCAAAACACTTAGAGTAACAGTACCTGGCATATAATTAATGCTCAATAAAAAGTAGCTATTTTTAATCACTTTAGGGTAGAATGGTAGTAATAAAAACAACTTACTCAGGAAAGTAACGAGTTATCAAGAGGAGGCAAAACCTTTAGTATACTCTCTTCATGAATAAATGCGACCACCTCAAGGGACTAATCCCATAGAGATATTTGCAGATATACACAAAGGTCGATGTATAAAAATGCTTAGAGTAGTAAGAAATGGAAAACAATCCTAATATCACTGCTACCATATACAGAATTCTACATAGTCATTTAAAAAAATAAAGGAGATTTATATGTACTCATGATCAATAATTTCCAAGAACAATTAAGTGACAAAGAAAGGTATCCCCAAAATGTATAGCAATATCCCATTTATTTTTTTTAGAGGTGGTGTATATAGTGTAAATATATACATACAGACACATATTCTTGTATATATGTGTAGATATATAGAGAAGACCTGAAAGACTATAGACTCAAAAGAAGAAATGGCACTTTCCCTTTTACTCTATGTATGTCTGTGCTGTCTAAAATTTTTAACAAAACACAAATTTATATATGTCAGTAATTTAAAGAACACTTAAATGAGAATGGAGGACAAATAAATGTTATTTACAAATAAACAGGATAAAATGAAAGAAATGAAAATATTCTTTAATAAACGCACCATTTCCGTTAAGAGAAATAAATGTTAACAATATGAATAAAACACAGTTGCATTTGGCTTTTGGAAATATGGCTGACTTTCCACTTCCTCCTTGTCTACATCCAAACACTCTCCAGAGTGGACCGTTTCTACATTTCAAAGGGGTGGGACAAGGGAGCAACGGTAAGGAAATAATCTGATTTCAAGGTGATTTAGTAAATTTACTCACATGTAACCTGCCTCGAAGCTCTCTGTCATTTCTCATTTTCACATAGATTCGTTCATCTAGACTGAGCCTGATGAGATCCAGAGGCTCTTCTACAGTGTTGGTAGTTTGTTGCTGATAAAAGAAACAGGCTTAGTAATACAGTACTAGAGAGTAAAGTGTATGAACTATCGGTGCCCTGCATGACTGTGGGCAAATTACTTAACCCCTCTATGCCTCAGCCTCCTCATCCGCAAAATGTGTATAGCGACAGTGCCTACCTAACACTGTTGTTGTGAGGCTTAAATGACATATTTGAAGGCATCGAACAGTGCCTGACACAGAGTAAGTGCTAGACAAATGAGGGCTGAAACATACGTACACAGAAGGGAGTTATATGACAAAATAATCATGACGGCACTCTGTTCCCTCAAAATCCAAACTGTCTGATCTGACCCCATTTCAGTGTGTAGGGAGTCACTCTCTCAGACTTCAGCTTTATCTCAAATATCATTTAGTAATTTGAAGAACTTACATTTAATGACTACCACATACTAGTCAGAATGCTAAGCAGAGATGAATGTTTGAGGGAGGATTATGAGTTCAGTACAGGGCAAGTTGAGTTTAGGGTGCCATTTGGTCAGTAAGATGAATATATTTAGCAGGCAGTATAGAATACTGGTTGAAAGCATTGGCTTTGGAGTCAGGCAGTGTGGGTTCAATTCCTGACTGACACTTACAAATTGGGATTAAAAAATCATGCCATCTCTAATTCTCAGTTTCCTTGTTTACAAAATGAGGAATCCACAATCTTCCCTTCATAATTCTTGTGAGGATTAGAGCTAATGTATTTAACTGAAGTATTTGATATATTTTAAATAGTATCTGGCAAACAGAAAAGTACTTATAAATGGTTCTTTTTATTACTATTAAAGAACCGTTGGAAACAAGTCTCAAAGAGACCAAGGCTAGGATGACCGGGGTCCATATGGAAGGGATGCTTGAAGCCAGGAGAGCTGATAAGATTATTCAAGGAGAGCTGCTTCAGTAAGCTCAGGAAGGTGACTGAATGTTACAGGCTCTACAGCCCTAACATAGAGTAAAAGGGGAAAAAAAAAAGAAGAAAAAATACTGACTCACGTAGTCCCCATCCCCAGTTCAAGGTGTTTGTTAAGGACCAGCTAACCAAATACTAGATTACAATGATACAGAAGTCAGTCCCTGCCCTCAAGTTCATTCTAGTGGGGAGAGGCATATAAATAAGTAATCATAACACTGTAAGGATATATACGTGACTGTGCCCTACTACCCACTGTCCACCCTTTTCATCCCGTAGTTTTAAACACTGCCTTTTCAAAGCGGACTCCCTGATCATTCGATTTATTCACTCAATAAATATCTGTTGAGTGTTTCCACCACCGTTCTAAACCCCGAGGACAGAACAGTGAACAAAACTCTTGCTCTTAAGGCATTCACATTCCAGTTTGGGGATACAGGCATTAAATAAAGAAGCATATACTTAATATGAACCAATAACATGCTAGGAAGAAAAATAAAGCAGACTGGAGAGTGCCGTTTGATGCCAGGTGGCCAGAGAAGTCCTCTTTGAGGAGGTGAGATTTCAGTGGAAAGCTGAACAAGCTGTAACCTGATCCACAAAGACGAGGAACAGCATTTTGGAAAGAAAGGAGAGCGGGAGAGAAAGCCTGCAGGACCACCAGTTATACTGAATACCAGTTCCTTGCTTGTTGCCTTCATACCACATCACAGCCCCGCATATCGCGCACACTTATGTTTACTTTTTACCCGTCCTTCCCCGAATATAAACTTCAAGTGGGGCCAGGGACCACGTACGTCAATGCCAGTGTCCCTGGTGCTCAGAACGGTGTCCAGCCACACAAAGACGATGCTCACTAGGTGTTTGTTGACTGTGCAACAACTGCTGCGCTCAGTAACGGTAACAACTCCTTAACTGTACTATCAGGCTTTCTATCAGAATCCCGACAGGTCCGTGAGGCAGGCAAGGATAATTATTCCCCACCCTACGGAAAAAGGTGAGACTCAAGAGAAAGGAAGCGACGAGAGTGAGGAATAACTAGTTTCCAGCGGACTTCGAACAGAAAAAAAATCTCAGGGCCTGAGGCAAAATTGGGAGGAGGCGCGGTTAACCAAGACGCAGATTAAGGCCGTGAAGACCCAGAAAGAGGCGGCGTAATTGGCCACCTTGCCGTGAGCTTAGAGAAAGCAACCCTGACAGGCAAAGTGGGGCAGAGCCAGGCCTGGGCGTGGGAAAGCCGCGCCGAAACGAGTTCTTCAGAAGACACTCACCTGGTCCACGTCGTCCGCCATCTTTCAAACCCTGCGCTCTTTCCCGCCTCTCGCGAGAGCACGAGAACCCCCTCCGGTCTCTGGAAAGGCGAGGACGCAATGCACCGGAAGTAGAAATAATCGGTTTTGCTGCTGCTTGCTTCCTGCAGTTGGCATTGGTCCTTTGGGGCTGGGGCGGAGCTTTATCAGGGGCGCCGACGTTGGGGCGGGGGGAATTGGGTACCTGGTGTCTCAGTGAGGGGGCGTGGCCGCGCCTCGCCCCGCCTGGGGGCGGAGCCAGCGCGCGGGCTGCGTCCCGTGGCGGCGAGGTGCGTCCAGCGTCCGCCAGTCCTGCCCAGGCAAAGATGGCTCGGAAGCGCGCGGCGGGCGGGGAGCCGCGGGGAAGCGAGTTGCGCAGCCAGATGGCCGCGGGCAGGGGGCCGCGGGGACGTGAGTCACGCAGCCAGACGGCCAAGGGCGAGAGCAAAGCCAGGCGCGAGGAGAAGGAGGCGGGTGAGAGCGAGGCCGAGCCGGGCTTAGGGGGAGAAGCTGGAGGAGGGCGGGAGGTAGGCCGGGTTGGGGAAGGCGAGGCCGGCCTCCTGCAGGTGCGGGCGAGGCAGCCCCGCGCCCACCTGGGCCAGCGAGACGGCGTTCCGGTGACCGCGGGAGGCAGGCGTCATGCGGCTGCCCCGGGCCTCCCCGACGTCGCTGCGCCTTTGCCCTCCGTGCCGGGAGCGATGCGCCCTGAGCGGTTCCGCGGAGCCCGGCCGGACCAAGAGCTCCCCTGCTCAGCCTCTTCCTGCTCCGCGTCACCCGCAGGATCAAGTCCGGCCTCCTGGTAGATGCAGAGGGTGCATAGGCAAGAGGCACTGCGGTTGTTTTGTGTCCCCACAAGACGAACGGACCAGGACTTAGAGTGCTGGAGTGTGCTGATCTCCTGAATAGTACCTTCAGCCAAATCTCACCTCAGAGCCCCAGCTTCGGATTCCACCTGACTTCTTCACGTGCATATCGAATAGGCTTCTTATATTTGCCCTGGGCGAAGCAAAACTCTTGATTTTCCCCAGTTAAACCTGTCCCTTCCCCCACTTTTCCCCTTCTCAGTAATTGATCCCTTCACTTCTTTAAGCAGACCCCTCCTCTTCCTTACACTCACAGCTCCAGTCCTTCAGCAAGTCCTGTTAGTTCAACCTCAGAACCATATCTCCAATCTCTCCACTTCTCTTTATTCCCGTGGCCGCACCCCCTGCCCAAGCCACCCTCACTTTTCAGTTGCGCGACTGCGATTGCCTCTTCACTGGCCTCCTTACTTCTTTTCATCCCTCACCACGGTAAGAGTTCTCTATGCAGCGGCGCAAGTGATCTTAAAAAAAAAATCAGATCTTGCCATGCTCCTACTTCAGATCCTCTGTGGCTTCCCACTGCTCTTGGCATAAAATCCAGATTCCTCACCATGGCCTACAAGATCTTACGTGATATGGCTCCTGCTTCTTCTGTTGTCTGCTACCACTGTCTTCTTTGCCAGATACCCTCCTTGTTGGCCTCCGTTTGGTTCCTCAGATACGCTGTTATTTTTCATCTGAGCCTTTGCCTTTGATGTTCCTTCTCCCTAGAATGTTCTTCCGTGGCTTTTGCCGTGGCTCACTTCTGTTCCTCCAGGTCTCAACCCAGGCACTCCTCGAGTATCCTGCCTAAGGTGGTCTCTCCCAGGTACCCCTCGTGACAGAGGCTCTGACAGCCTATGCCACATCTGTAATGATCTTGTTCATTTATTTGCTTCCTTTTTAACCTGTCTTACCAG
This sequence comes from Neophocaena asiaeorientalis asiaeorientalis, assembly GCF_003031525.2. Lineage (NCBI taxonomy): Eukaryota > Metazoa > Chordata > Mammalia > Artiodactyla > Phocoenidae > Neophocaena > Neophocaena asiaeorientalis. The sequence continues at coordinate 295,797 of NW_020175040.1, forward strand.
AATTTAAGCTTATGAAAACATGTCTTATTTTTTTGCTGTATCCTATCTTGTCCTCCCCCCTTCTCTGCGTATACTAAGTACTCAATAAATATTATAAATAATGCATGCTGTAGAACGGATTTCTGGGGTACCTGATATAACTGGGTAGACGATTAGCCTAGGTCACCATCAAGGGCTCCTGTGACATAGATTCAGTAATTCTGTGATTCTGTACATATTTTAAGGCCATCATTCATTAGGAAATAGTCAAATGGTAACCATTTCTAAACTGAAAAGGTGATTTACCTCACAGTTAATACTGCAAGTTCCATTTTACTCATTGGCTCATTCCTATAACATTTTTTGAGTACCTAATGTCTGCTGCACACGAGCTAGGTGACATGGGAGATAGACGTTTCTTGGAGATTAGAGTAGGGTAGTGTTCACATTTACCAAAAAAATATCCAAGACAGCGTGTGGTTTCATGGGATAAGGTATAAGGCTTTCTGACTTCTGAAGGAATAATCGGGAGAAATTGGGAAATGCTCTCTGAAGAAGTTATGTTTGGTCTGCAACTTGAAGAATAGGTAATATTTCAGCAAACGGCTGTGAAAAGGGGTTGTCATTCTAGTCAGAGGGAATGTATTCTGAATACGTGGCAATTAAAAATTTATTTTGAAATCAAAAGGTATTAGAAATGCCACCAGCCTGGGTAGCATTCCTCCCAGCTAAACACTTCATCTTGGCACCAGGTTGGTATAGCTCCAACATTTAGTAGTTATATGTGTTTGGGTTATATATGAGAGCCAAATAGTTTAGCCTCTCCGGACCTCGTCTGCGAAACTTAATTCTAACCTGCTGGGTGGCTGTGAATTTTCATCCCGTAAGGCTCCTGGTATGGTCCAGGTGAAGAAATCAGATGGGCTAGCTCATATCAATTCAGTCTACACGTAGGCAAGGATGCACTTAAGCTTCGCTGACGCTCTGCGAGCCAGTGGAGCTGCAGTAAGTTTCCAGTGTAGCTTCCGGGAAGAGTTATCAGCTTTGATGTGGTTGGGTAGAGGAGCAATTTGGTTGTGGTTTTGGCCGCAGGTGACACTGATTTGGTGACTCTCCAGTGTACTGTCTAACAGCACCATAGTGTGGGTTTTACCAGAACCTCAGTGCATGCACATGAACGTGACACTTGGCTGCTTCCAACAGCTGGGGACAAAGAAAATAGTCTTCCACGTATATCTTTGTTTCCATTAGGGCACCTCTGGTTTCTCCATATTTAATCTCAATGTTAAATTCTTCATCGATGTAGTTCATTAACTCCTTCAACAGATACTTACTGAGCACTTGCTATTTTCAGGCCCTGTGCTAGGCACTGGAATTATAGCGGTGAACAGGATAGGCAAGGTTCCTACTCTCAGGATGCCTGTAATCTTTGGGGAAGGGTAGGTAGGACAAGTAAGTTAAAAAATAAATTCACATGGTGATAAGAGCTATGAAGAAGGTAGGACAGGTTGCTGTAATAAAGCTGACATGGGGACAGGGAAGAAGCGGCTGTCAGAATTAGTGGTCAAGGAACTCCTGTGTGAAGACGTGGCACTTTGAGCCAATTACTGACTGTAATGAAGGAGCCTTTTGTAGGACATTGTGGGGGAAGAGAGCTCTGGACAGAGGAATCAGTAAGTTTAAAGACCCATAGGAGGGAACGTTTTGGAATTGAGGTGAGAGACGTGAGTAGGACCCTTAGATTGGAGACCAAACTAAGGGGTTTGCACTTTATTCTTAGTGCTATGAGGTGCTGCTGGCAGTTCTAAGCAGGTGTTTTTTTTTTAGTAAATCAGTGGCTGGCCAATCAGGCCCCAGTGGTTAATTTATGCCCTGCTGAAATTACTTGGTTAAGGTCAAGGAGGCTGGTTAGACAGTTGTCCCTCAGTATCTGCAGAGAATTGGTTTCAGAACCTCCATGTATACTAAGATGTATACTAAGATGCTCAAATCCTTTACGTAACAGTATAGTACAGTCAGCCCTCCGTATCCTCGGGTTCCACATCTGCAGATTCAACCAAAGTTCAGTCCGAGGTTGGTTGAATCTGTGGATTCAGAACCAGGGGGATATGGAGGGCTGACTGTAGTAGACAGCTCTAGATCTTGGAGAGTCCTGGAAAATGGCCTCTTTTTTTTTTTTTTAATTATAGTTGACTTACAATATTAGTTCAGATGTACAATAGTGATCTGATATTTGATATTGGACTCTACTCCCTATAAAGTTATTATAAAATATTGGCTATATTCCCTGTGCTATACATTGCATCCTTGTAACTTACTGCTTTTATACCTAGTCCTTTGTACCTCTTAATCCTCTTCCCCTATCTTGCCTCTCCCCCCACCCCTTTCCCCACTGGTAGCCACTAATTTGTTCTCTGTATCTGAGTCTGTTTCTGTTTTGTTATCTTTGTTCATTTGTTTTATTTTTTAGATTCCACATATAAGCGAAAACACAGTATTTGTCTTTCTCTGTCTTATTTCACCAAGCATAATACCCTCCATGTTGTTGCAAATGGCAAAATTGCATTCTTTCTATGGCCGAGTAATATCTCTAATTCCTTTAGATGGTAGGTTAGGTGGTTTGAGATTTTTTCCTGTTTCTTGAGGTGGGCCTGTATTGCTGTAAGCTTCCCTCTTAGAAGGAAGCTTTTGCTGCATCCTGTGGATTTTGTAAAATTGTGTTTTTATTTTCACTGTCTTAAGGTATTTTCTGATTTCCTCTTTGATGTCATGATTCATCCATTGGTTTTTTTTGTTTTTGTTTTTTTAGTAGCATCTTGTTTAGTCTCCATGTGTTTGTATTTTTTTCTTTTTTCTTCCCGTCACTGATTTCTAGTTTCATACTGTTGTCATTGGAAAAGATGCTTGATACATTTTCAGTCTTCTTGAATTTGTTGGGACTTGTTTTGGGGCTAGCATGTGATCTATCCTGGAGAATGTTCCACGTGCACTTTAAAGGAATGTGTATTCTACTGTTTTGGGACAGAATGTCCTGCAGATATCTATTAAGTCCATCTGGTCTAATGCGTCATTTAAGGTCAGTGTTTCCTTTTTTTCCCCATTTATTTATTTATTTATGGCTGTGTTGAGTCTTCGTTGCTGTGCACGGGCTTTCTCTAGTTGTGGCGAGTGGGGGGGCTACTCTTCATTGCAGTGTGTGGGCTTCTCATCGCAGTGGCTTCTCTTGTTGCGGAGCATGGGCTCTAGACGTGCGGGCTTCAGTAGTTGTGGCACACGGGCTCTAGAGCACAGGCTCAGTAGTTGTAGTACACAGGCTTAGTTGCTCCGTGGCATGTGGGATCTTCCCAGAACAGGGCTCAAACCTGTGTCCCCTGCGTTGGCAGGCAGATTCTTAACCACTGCGCCACCAGGGAAGTCGCAGGGTCACTGTTTCCTTATTGATTTTCTGTCTGAACGATCTGTCCATTGATGTAAGTGGGGGTGTTAAGGTCTCCCACTATTGTACTGCTGTCAATTTCTCCCTTTATTTCTGTTAATATTTGCTGTATATATTCAGGTGCTCCTATGTTAGGTTCATATATATTTATGAATGATATCTTCTTGTATTGACCTCTTTATCATTGTATAATGTCCTTTGTCTTTTATTATAGACTTTGTTTTATAGTCTGTCTTGTCTGATACAAGTCTTGCTACCCCAGCTATCTTTTTGTTTCCATTTGCATGGAATATCTAGATAATAGCCTCTTGATACTGTGGCACCAAAAACAAAAAAAAACCCAGCAAAGAATAAAGAAAAAAATGTCATCCGTATGTCTACCATCCAGAAACAGCCACCACTAAATAATAGTGTATTTCCTTCTAGTTTGTGTATTTTTTTGTGTGAAGTAGAAAGTATACTATTAAAATAATTTTGCATTCTTAGCATTTTATCATTTATCATTTTCCTTTGTCTTAAAAGATGACTGAATTACATATCATTGTGTGACTGTACCATAATTGATGCTTATCTAATGGATAGACATTCAGATTTTAAAAATTTTGGATATTATGAATAATGATACTATGAACAGTTTTTTGATTCACAGTTTATTTCCCTTGTTCTCACTTTTAACTCCTCAACCTCTCTCTTCAAAACACAAAAATACACAGCTGTGCCTTTTAACCAACCAAGTGATTTTGGTGAGGAAGAAATAGTGCTTCTGGAGCAACCTCCCACCTGCATCTTTAGATTAGTAAAGTGGAGTATTTAACATCTTTGCTCATTAACAAAGGGCTAAAAACCACTGTAAGATCTAGAAATCCTGATTTTAAGGGTGCCCTACCAAACTGTCAAGTCATAAATAAGCTTTTAAGCAAATTCTGGCCTTGAAATAAGAAATCTGTTTCCAGATTCTAAATAACTAATTTTGAAATATTTTGTTTCCATTAAAATGTTTACAACCTGGGAATGCATAAATTTCTTCTTTTATAAAACACTTTAAAGAAGCAAAACTGAATCAGTGATTTTAACCAGCATTAAAACAAATGCTGTTATAAGGTGAAATTTATTAAAATTAAGTTATGATTTTGTTTAGATCAAAAGGGAGAGTCTTTTTTCCCCCATGCAAAATTGTATTCTTGGGGGATATAAATACCTATCCAGAGGGTCAGCAGGACAAACCATAGATGAAAGGAATGAATTAATTTGATATTTCAGGTTAATATTGCAGCTCCTTTTGGAACCTCAGTGAAGGCTAGGGTATTTTTGTTTTCCACAGTTAATTGAAGCAGAGTTCTGCAGCAGCAAAAGAAGGTGATTTATTTCAGATTCAAGATAATTTGCATGAATATATTTATAATAAAATAGAAAATATTTCCCTGTCATATTAATACATATTATAAATATATATAACAGTAATATATGTTAACAAGCAGACCATGCTTTTAGATACCCTAGTTGAACTAAAACCAACAGTTTATGCATTTTTTATATTTCCCTTTAACAAAAAAAAGAAACAATAATTATTTTGAGAAAATAAAGTTGTTTTTGAGTTACTGCTAACTCATTCCAACCCTAAGTTTGCTGAGAGTGGCACTGAGGTGAGACTGGAAAGATTTCGTAATGTATGTGTTTTGAGTAGTGTTTGGGTTTGAAAGATGACAGGAACTTAGATTAGGAGAAATCGGTTGTGGTAAAACTGGACACTCGGACATGTTTATGAACTTGAAACATTTCACTTAATAGGAGTGGATTATCCCTAAAATAAATAATTAGTCTTGGCAGGTAGTAAATAAGCAAGGTGTTAATTAATGGATTGATGAATTTTCCTTGCTGGATATTAGCTGAAATTTAAGGTTTGCAGTTTAGGTTGTATGAGTCACGTGGTGGTGTGTCTGTAGTCTTACGAGGAGTAGAATATACTGCTGGTAAGGAAGAGTGTAGAGTGTAGACCAGCTGGAGGTGGGAAGAGGCTGAAGCTGGTTGCTGCCCCAACGTGGGATGGTGACGGAGGTTTAGAGGGAGGTTACCAGAGAGGACTTCTCATGACCCTGCGCATGAAGCTACAGTGTCTCCACCTTTCCTGTTGTCCCTTATCTCATGTTCTGTGTGGTCACCTAGATGTCTTCGAAGATGAGAAACCTCCAAAGAAGAGTGTTCTCTCAAAAGTTTCACGAGGAAAGAGGAAGAGAGGCTTCGGTGATTCTGGGGACACAGCAGATGGTCCAGCAAGAAAGAAAGCGGCCAAAGTGACTGTTAAATCCGAAAACCCTCAGGTTATTAAGGATGAAGCCCTCAGTGATGGGGAAGATTTCAGGTGAGATGGCTGAAAACCTCTTGAGCAGGTCTTGATTGTTCCCATCAGGGAAGTGTGACTAAGAAAACCTACTCTTTTTGCTTGTCACTGGGATCTGTGGAAAAGGTGGGATCTTTAAACTCTTCTAGGTAGAGCTCAGACCACTAGTAAGAGCTGGGAAGAGTCTTGGCAATTATATAGTTTACCTCCCAAACTTTTCAGATGAGGACGACAGCTTTCAGAAAGTGATTTGTTTGTGGTTACACAGCTAGATGGTGGCTAAAACCAGGATGAGACCTCGGTCTGCTGACTCCTGGTCCAGTGCTCTATACCACGCAAAGACGTGTCGTACACGAGGCATTTCCCTGACGTCTGGCCGTGTCCTGTCCTGCTCTCCTCGGGTGCGCTCCGCCCCTGCCCAGCTGGACTTCCCTCCTTCACTTGACACGTGCTCACGCTCTTCCTTCTGCCTGGAACGGTTTCTTCCACCTTCAAGATGCAGAGCAGAAGTCATCCCCTCCACAGTCTTAATTGATTCCTCCCCCTTTTCCTCCTCGGACTTCTTGCTGCATCTCGTAAGAGTGTAACTGATCCGCCTTGTGTTACACTTACTTGTTTCCGTGCCATATACCACTGTGAGCTCAGACGGCTGGACCCACACTGGTTCACTTGTTTATGCCCCGTGGTGTCTAGGGCGGGGCCTTTGACAGTGAATGAACATATTAATATGTGGTGAGCAATCAACACTTGATCATCTGCCTCCTAGGGAAATTGGGGGGGGGGAGGAAGAGGACAGAGAGGCAGTAGTTTCTTCTTTGTTTCAGAAATAAACCCTCACTCTCAGTGTCAGCTTTTCCAGCAACCTCCAGTCCTGGCTCAGAAAGTAGGCCAGGACAGGGCAGCTGTGGGAAGGAGCACAAGGAAGCATGTGGGTTTTCCACCATCGTTCATCTCTTCTTTTCCCTGAGACTTTTCCTGCGAATGCCTCTGAGCTTACTGCTTCCCAGTCGCCTCTCCCCACTTGCTGAATTCTTTCTGCATGGAAATTCACAAACAGATAGACCAGGATGTTGCCAGGGAAAGCTCTGGTCCCCCTTTCCGTCTCAGTTAAGAGTTGCCATTTCTGCCACTTCTACTCTAAGGGGACATTTTTGTTGCTGTGGTGTTGAGAGGAAGTGGCAGGCTAAAAAGGGAGTGTTTGTCTTGTTAGAGCTGAAGCCTGAGGCTTCTTATTTTAAATGTCTGTGCTAAAACCTTGGGTCATATTCTCACTGGATACCGTGTGTCCGGTCTTACAAAAGCTGTAAGTAACTCAATTCCCTGAACATACTTTACGTGTGAATTTGCAGAATTCTACTGCATATTAGCAACCGTTGACTCTTGAGCCAGTATTTAGCCAGCTCCGTGTCTACGTAGTTCTCTCCTTACGCTTCCAGTTGTCCGTGTTCCTTATGACACACCTGTGTTCAGTTACATCCCCATTTACTTAGAAGTTAAAATTCTACCAACCTCAGTCTCCTTTCGTCTTATTTCCCAGAGGTGGGGAAACAATCTTCTGAGTTGGCTCATGGTAGGATCCGCACATGTGACTTCTCTCCTCTTCTTTCTGGCGTCTAGCTGCACATGTGTGCACACAGACATCGCAGCTTTTACTTCTGGGACTCACATTATTTTTGTGGTTTTTTTCTGACTTTCCCTGTATCATTTACAGACACAGCTGTTTCCCTTCACACAGCTCTAGATTGTAGGTTCATCATGTTCCTCCTGTTTTGACAGCACATCTAGTGTGCGACCTGTGATCAGAGCACATCTTGATGGGAACTTGAGACCCGGGCTAATGGAGGAAGTGAGGCTCAGAGCTCACAAATCATCAACTAATTGCAACAGTTTCTCAGTAAATAGAAGGAGTCCTTAAAGTTGAGTTTAGTTTAAACATAGCCCTAGGATGTCTGAGCTTTTCTTCTTCTTCCCTCCTGTGATCTCTACACAGGGACTTCCCGAGTGCCCTCAAGAAGGTGCACCGTCCAGAGAAAGAGGCTGCTGCGGACACAGGTGGGGGTGAAGGGGGCGACGAGGAAGAGAGTGAGGAGGACTGGGAAGAGGTAGAAGGTAAAGTGTCTTCCTCTGTTCTCAGAACTGTTTGATGCTGTTTTTCTGTTTGATTCTGTTTGGAGTCATGTCACTGCAATCCTGTCCTTTTCTTTTGAAACTAATAAAAACAAAGTTGCAGTAGGGGACTCGCTTTTGATGTAAGGAAAAAGTCATGACCAGGTTAGCAAAGAACGTTGTATATTCTCTTCCTCTGGTGGTGCTCCACGGAGGGGATCTTGAGATAGAGAAGACGCGTCGTCTCGTAGAGCCCGGGCTTTGTGGGTGCTCATACCTGGCTCAGAGGCCAGCTGTGCCACTTGGGCAGCTGGGTGAGTGAGTAACTCCAGCTGTCCGAGCTGAGTTTTTCCGCTGGTGACAGTTGGTAAACACCGAACACTTACTGTGAGCTGGGCACAGTCTAGGCTCCAGGGTTGCTGTGGGAAGATGTGATGGGCCTGGTGCATCACATACCCACAATACATAGCCCCTCATGTCACCATCCTTAGCGTGACTTTTCTTTCCCAGCTTTTTATTTTGAAAGTGTTCAAACCTACAAAAAAATTGAACATGTAGTCCATACACTGTTCACCTAGACTCACTGACTTTACCATTGTGCCGTTTGAATGTACCAGCATCTTCCCTTCTGTAAATCTGCATTGTGGAACCACGTGAAAGTAAGTCGCAGACATCCTGACTCTTCACTTGTAAATGCTTCAGCATGCATTTCCTAAGAGTAAGACATTCTCCTGCATGGTGAAATACCATTATCATACCTAAATTAAGTCCCTAATTGTTATAAAACTATCCTTTATAACTGCTTTTCCTCTCATTTTTTTTTTTTTTTTTGCTTTTCATAGCACTGGGTTTTTGTTTCGTTTTGTTTTGTGTTGGTGGAGTCCTGGCCTCTTGTTTCGTAGAATGTCTCATACTGTGGTTCGTGATGGTGGGAAACTTGTTTGAATGCCCCCTGGATTTCTTACAAACTGTAAGGTGAGGCCAAAGACTTAGTTATATTTAGATTAAACAATTTTTGGCAGGAACACTTCAGAGCTTTGTACTTCACGGTGCATCCATTCGGAGGCATCCAATGTCAGGTTGTACCACTGCCGACGCTAAGTTTGGTCATGTCTGTGGTACTGCCTGATTGTGCCAATGTAAAGGTACATTTTCCTTTTGTAATTTACCGTCTCTAGTGGGACTCTGATTCTGTGTGAATATCCTGTCCCCCAGTCACTTTCTACTTAATGGTTTTAGCAAGCGTCAATGATCTTGACCGAATCAAAGATTATTATATTGAGCACTGCAAATACTTTGATTCTGTCATCTCATGTATATTTATTAGCTGACTTTGATCTGTAAAGAAGAGCTCTGCCTTTTAAGAATTGTATTTATTTATTTTGGGTATCACTATGGACTTAAAAATTCAATGTTATCGGTTCTCATCATTACATTTTCTGATCTTTGGATTGTCCCACGTTTGGCGAGCAGGAGCCCCTGTGAGCTAGCTACCCTACAGAGTCCTTTTGACGTGGCTTCATTAGTTTCTGAGAATGTTTTTGTACTTTGGCACAATAAGATGTTCCAGGATCTCTCTGTACTCTCCTTGCTGCACACCTGGGATTGGCTTTTTTTTTCTCTAAGAAGCCCTGGTTCATTTTAGTAGGAACAGGTACATAGAAACCAAGGTCTTGGCACTGGGTATTGTCATTGCCAGTGGGGTGTCATTGCTTCTAGGCCCAGAGCTGCTTTGAAAGGAACTTTGCTAATGAAGTTCACAGTTCAGATTCGTTTTGTTTTGTGTTGGTGGAGTCCTGGCCTCTTGTTTCGTAGAATGTCTCATACTGTGGTTCGTGATGGTGGGAAACTTGTTTGAATGCCCCCTGGATTTCTTACAAACTGTAAGGTGAGGCCAAAGACTTAGTTATATTTAGATTAAACAATTTTTGGCAGGAACACTTCAGAGCTTTGTACTTCACGGTGCATCCATTCGGAGGCATCCAATGTCAGGTTGTACCACTGCCGACGCTAAGTTTGGTCATGTCTGTGGTACTGCCTGATTGTGCCAATGTAAAGGTACATTTTCCTTTTGTAATTTACCGTCTCTAGTGGGACTCTGATTCTGTGTGAATATCCTGTCCCCCAGTCACTTTCTACTTAATGGTTTTAGCAAGCGTCAATGATCTTGACCGAATCAAAGATTATTATATTGAGCACTGCAAATACTTTGATTCTGTCATCTCATGTATATTTATTAGCTGACTTTGATCTGTAAAGAAGAGCTCTGCCTTTTAAGAATTGTATTTATTTATTTTGGGTATCACTATGGACTTAAAAATTCAATGTTATCGGTTCTCATCATTACATTTTCTGATCTTTGGATTGTCCCACGTTTGGCGAGCAGGAGCCCCTGTGAGCTAGCTACCCTACAGAGTCCTTTTGACGTGGCTTCATTAGTTTCTGAGAATGTTTTTGTACTTTGGCACAATAAGATGTTCCAGGATCTCTCTGTACTCTCCTTGCTGCACACCTGGGATTGGCTTTTTTTTTCTCTAAGAAGCCCTGGTTCATTTTAGTAGGAACAGGTACATAGAAACCAAGGTCTTGGCACTGGGTATTGTCATTGCCAGTGGGGTGTCATTGCTTCTAGGCCCAGAGCTGCTTTGAAAGGAACTTTGCTAATGAAGTTCACAGTTCAGCAAATGTAATTTATTTCAGCTGGTGTTTATAAGCAGTGTAGCGGAGAAAGAGATGAAGATGCATGCCTTGCCGTGTATTCAGTACAAGTTTACAGTTGAATGGGGAAGTCATGCCTCTCTACAAAGCAAATTTTTGTGGGCGTTACCATAGTGATACAGAGAATAGGAAATTGCTCCCTAAGTCTCTTCTAAAACACACACAGCTGAGCATTAGCTCCATGATACCAGGGGTCTGTATCTAATTCACCTAACTATCTCTGTGCCGAAGGTTCTTCCTCTGAGGGCTGTTTCTCTGGGTTCTTGTGCAGGTTAATGAGACAGTTAGATTGTAAGAGCACAGGGCCTGGCATTTCCTAGGAACTCAGAACGTGGTCTCTACAGTTTCCTACCTCACACCCATTCCTCACTTGCTCCGTCCCAGCAGAACCTCGATTTTGTTTGGTACAGTATCTATTATAACGATAATTATTACTATTGATTTTAAAAATCACTGTTTATAGAAGTTAGTGAGCCCGTGCCGGGTGACGTGGGGGAAAGCGCAGCCTTCTCTACATCCGCTCTGCCCGTGAAGCCCGTGGAGATAGAAATTGAAACACCGGAGCAGGTGAAGGCAAGAGAAAGAAGGTACGATTAAGCACTTGCTCCTAGTTTCTGTCACGTATCATCACTGGCAGCTGCTCCTCAATGAAAAACACATAGGAGACCCGGGCTGAGTGTCAGAGCTGTCAGGAGTGCTAGGTGAGAGAGCCCTGGGCTCACCTTTAGGACTGAAGGAGACACCTTTGTGTCCTGGCTAGGGCAGGAGGTGTGCCAGGGGCTCTGCAGGTTGCCCGTCATCTTACTCCGTCTTTAGGACAGTGTGCGAACGAGGAGCCGGAGACCCAGAGAGGTTAAGTAACATTTCTGCTGTGAGTGGATGCGCCACGATCTGCGTCCCTCAGGCTGACCCGGCATTGCTGTTCGTCTCCCCATGTCACTGCGGGGCCTGCGGCAGTGCCTGCTGCGGCTAGGGGCCCCCACTCCTCTCCAGGGTCCCCAGGCCCTCGGCAGCCCCTGGCAGCCCGGCCATATGGAGCGCGTCTCCTGGTAGTTAATTGGTTCCTGAGGCCCCCGTGTGATGGGCACGTTATTAGGCCTGAAGGAGGGAGACAATAGCAGTCAGGAAGCCTCAGGTTTTCCTCAGGATGCTTGGGACACAGACACGAGGGAGATTTTACAGCAGGACAGCATCGCACAAACGAGCGTGCGCTAACTTGACGTAAGGCACTGTGTGCTGAGGAGCTGGTCAGTCCTGGGGGCGGGACAGTCAGAGGCGACGTCCTGGAGGGCGGGCTCTGAAGCATGCTTGGATGGCGGGTGGGCGCAGGTCGAGCAAGGGGAGGGAACGTCCTGGGCCAGGGCTCGCGGGTAAGGAGGAGTGGGAACAGCCAGCCTGCAGGTCTGCTGAGTAGCACAGCCTCAGTCATTGCAGCTGAAAGGCGTTGACGGGAGAGTGGGGTCGGCCTTCACCCTTCATCCTCCGAGTTTTCAATGTGCATTGCAGTGAAAAGATAAAAACGGAGTTTGAGACATATCTTCGGAGGATGATGAAACGTTTCAATAAGGAAGTCCGTGAGGACACACACAAGGTACGGCAGGGAAGGAGGAGGGTGGTACGCAGGGGAACTGGGCTTTCCATCAGCCCTGCCTCTGGGCTTCCACTCACTGTGTGACCTGGTGAGTTTCTGACTCGCTCCTGAAGTGGGGGTGATAACAGTGTCTGCCTGGGGGGATGGGCGTGAGGAGTAAGCAGACAGCACATGTAAAGCACGTAGCTCAGTGCCGGGTGGCAGCAGGGGCTAATACCAGGCACTGTCCTCCCATCCCTTCTCTCAGCTGTTTAATAACGTTGGTTCTGATCTCAGCTAAAGTTGCTGTGGCTTCTGGCTTCAGCTGGTACTTCCTGAACATACACCACTAGCAAGGTGCTTAGCAAGGCGCTTGGCATTGTGGGGAGAGAGACTTGTACGAAGCTTGTTTCCTACGATTCAGCAGTTTCTGACATCAAAACAGGGAGACTCGAGACATAGAACAAGGAAAGAGATCAGTGTGGGCCTCAGTAGCCGAGGAAGGCCTCATTTAGGAGAGAGGATAGGGCGGGTCAGGAGGAAGGATGGCACAGGGAGATGCAGAAAGGCCGAGTGGTGGCCGGGCTGGCGGGACAGCCGGGGCCTGCATCTAGGAGGCAGCGTGCGCTGGAGGCCCATGCAGAGTGAGGCAAGGGCGGACTTTGGTTCTCCTCTGACCGGCAGCAGGCAGCTAGGGAGAGCGCAGTGATGCGGAGGGCGGAAGGGGCACTGCCTGCAGCAGCTGCAGAAGCCAAGAGGCGCAAAGAGCACGGAGTCAGGGTGGAGAGACGAGGGGAGAGCCGGCGTGGCGCCCTCATGGGCCTGGGCGCCGAGCCGGGTGGCTGGGTTTCTTTTACCCCTTGGTGTTGGACGTGAAAGAAAGGCGAGGAGGACTGTGACTCCAAGATGTGAAGCTTAAGTGAGGGGAGAAGGGCGGAGCATGGGCTGCAGCAGGCCGGCTGTAGGCAGGAAGAAGGGGGACTGCCTTGAGGGGAAATGATGCAAAGCTGAGTGGGAGGAGGAGCAGACAGCTGCGTGGTCGTTTCCGGAGGCTGGGGAAGGCTGGGGTGGCGCGCAGGCCTGGGGACACGTGTGGGTCTGCGGCAGAGGCATTACACACACCGGGGTGGGGTTGAGGTACACACGGCCTGTCCCATCCCAGCTGCGACAGCGGCTCTCCCCCATTCCGTTTCCTCCTGATCTTTTTGGAGCAAACACCAAACTTTGTAACAGTTCATCTACAAATCCTTCAGGATGTATCAGTACCTCTAAAAGATAAGACCTCTTGAGAAAAAGGAAGTTTGTATTTTGCAGCTTTGAGATGTGATTGTTTCTTTGAGGGAAGGAGTACCTAGAGAGAAGAGGGGATGAAAGACAGAGTCTTGGGAGATGGCAGTGTTAGTATTTTTACTTTCTTGTATGTAGAAATGACAACAAATATTTCCTGTCCGCAAAACGTCTTTGAATTTGGCAGCAAAAATCCCACTGGTTCTCAGCCTTTCCTTTTCCCTCTCCCCAGGTTCACCTTCTGTGTCTGCTGGCAAATGGCTTCTATCGAAATAGCATCTGCAGCCAGCCAGATCTGCGTGCCATCGGCCTCTCCATCGTCCCGACTCGCTTTACCAAAGTGCCGCCTGAAGACGTGGACGTCAGCTACCTGTCAAAGCTGGCGAAATGGTAGGGCCTTCAGGCCTGTGCCAGAGCCTAGTGTAGGATTTGTGTCTCAGAGGCTGGGTGCACGTCAGTTCCGCAGACCCTCCTTGAGGGGCTGGGAAGGCTCCCCAGGGGGAGGGTGTGAGCTGGGTCTTCAGGAGTTGGCCAGACAGGCTGGGAAGAGGGGCACTGGCAGGCGGGGTTCCCAAGACACCCCGCTCTGTGTTTCGGCTGTAGAAGAACAGAGTTCGTCTTTGCCCTGACATCTGATGCAAAGGAATGCCTGATTTCTCTCCAGGTTCACTGGAACATTTACAGTTAATGCAGACCTTTCAAGCAATGAGCAGGATGGCCTGCAGACGACGCTGGAGAGAAGGTTTGCTATTTACTCTGCGAGAGACAGTGAAGAGTTGGTCCACGTGAGTGACTCCTGGCAGCGCTGTTTTCATTAGGTCTGTCAGCTGGGGAATGTGGCAGTCATGTGCCACATACCATTCCAGCTGTTTTACATATATTTCCTTGCTCAGTCCTCATAAAATAAAAACAGGTACTGAAGCTCAGAGAGGCTAAATCACTTTCTTAGGGTCATTCGGTTGGTAAGCATCGGAGACAGGATTGGGCCCATGTGTGAGTTGAAAGCTGCCCTCTCTCCTGTCTCTTACTTGGTGTCCTGGCGTATTAAAGCACTTAATTTTTGGTCAGCTGCCCTCGAATTGTTTACAGTATTCAAAAATCGTGTTTAAAAGTCCCAAGGAAATGTTTTTTCAAATTGGCTGCCGAAATCCTTAAGAAAGTGTTTCCTTACCTTCCAAGCTGGGTGAAGATGCTGGCAGGTGGCCGTGCAGTGAGTAGGGTTCTGTCCAAAAGGAGTCTTGGCGAAGAGTTTGTGTGTAGACGGGCTTTGTCGCATGCTTAAAATACCCTTAGGTAAGGCTCTGTCTCAATAAAACAAAAATAGGTAGAAATGCGGTTTTATCCCTGGAAGATTTCTGTTGATGCATATACTCGTGTCTGAGCTTCAGATTCTGTTTAGGGAAAGAGACTTTTTGTATCTTTAGAGACCAAATGACTGGCATCTTCCTTCTCTTCCAATTTGGCTTGAAAAAGTGTGGGGTATCTGGACAGTAATCGTGCGGTGATATCACCACCCAGAGAAGAACACTCGTATTTCAGTGTCATCCTCCCAGACTTTGTTCCCACGTATATCTGTGCACGTCCATATTTGTTTTGTTTGTGTAGTTTTTTTTTTTTTTTTTGCGGTACGCGGGCCTCTCACTGCCGTGGCGTCTCCCGCTGCAGAGCACCGGCTCCGGACCCACAGGCTCAGCGGCCATGGCCCACGGGCTCAGTCGCTCCGCGGCATGTGGGATCCTCCCGGACCGGGGCACGAACCCGTGTCCCCTGCACCGGCAGGCAGACTCCCAACCACTGCGCCACCAGGGAAGCCCTGTTTGTGTAGTTTTATTAAGCAAAGAAATAGTTTTTTTAAAGAAGTAAACAATTCAGTGATACTCGGTGCATTTTCAGTGTTGTGCATCCACCACCTCTGTCTGTTTCCAAGACACTCTTCCTATCCCCGAAGGAGACCCTGTGCCTATTACAGTCACTCCCATTCTTGCTCCTTTTCCCACCTCCCCAAGTGTCTGGCAGCCACCAATTCGCATTCTCTCTCTATGGATTTACGTATTTTGGATATTCCATATAAAAGAAATCACAATACAGTCAGCATTCCTTATCTGCAGGTTCCACACTCACGGATTCAGCCGACTGCCAGTCAGATTTATATCTGCAGTTGGTTGAATCTGCGGATGCAGAACCCGGGGATAGAGGGAGCGCCAGCTGTACTCTGGCATTTTGTATAAGGAACTTAAGCATCTGCGGATTTTGGTGTCCGGCGGGGTCCTGGAACCAATCCCCACAGATTGGGGCGAGGGACGACTATATATGACCTTTTGTGTCTGGCTTCTTTCACTTAGCATGCTTTCAAGGTTCATTCACGTTTGTAACATGTATCAACATTCCTTTTTATGGTAAATAATATTCCATTGTATGGATAGACCACATTTCACTTATCCATTCATCAATCGATGGGCGTTTAGGTGGTTTTCCATCTTTTGGCTGTTACGAAGAGTACTGCTATAAACCTTGTGTGTACATATATTTATTTGGGTACTTGTTTTCAGTTCTTTTGGGTATATACCTAGAAGTAGAGTTGCTGGGTCATATGGTAATTGTATGCCAAACTGTTTTACATAGCAGCTGCACCATCTTACCTTCTCACCAGCAAAGTACAAGGATTCCAGTTTCTCCAAATCATCACGGACACTTGTTATTTTCCATTTTTTGGATTACAGTCATCCTTACAGGTGTGAAGTGGTACTCACTGTGGCTTTGGTCTGCATTTTCCCCATGATTAATGATGGGTTAATGTCTTTTCATGTGCGTATCGGCCATTTGTTTATCTTCTTCGGAGAAATGTCTGTTCAGGTCCTTTGCCCATTTAAAATTGGGTTCTTTGTCTTTGTTACTGAGTTGTAAGAGTCCTTTATATATTTCGGTTACTAGACGCCTATCGGATATATGCTTTGCAAATATTTTCTCCCATTCTGTAGGTTGTCTTTTTACTTTCTTCACGAAGTCCTTTGATGCACAAAAGTTTTAATTCTGACAAAGTCCAATTTTCTATTTTTCTTTTTTTTTTTAATTATTTTATTTTTGGCTGCATTGGGTCTTGGTTGCTGTGCGTGAGCTTTCTCTAGTTGCGGCGAGTGGGGGCTACTCTTCGTTGCGGTGCGCGGGTTTCTTAATGCGGTGGCTTCTCTTATTGCGGAGCACGGGCTGTAGGCGTGCGGGCTTCAGTAGTTGTGGCACACATACTTAGTTGCTCCGCGGCATGTGGGATCTTCCCAGACCTGGGCTCGAACCCGTGTCCCCTGCACTGGCAGGCAGATTCTTAACCACTGTGCCACCAGGGAAGTCCTCTTTTGTTTCTTGTACTTTTGGTGTCATATCAAGAATTCATTGCCAAATCCCAGATCATGAAGATTTCCTCCTGTATTTCCTTCTAAGAGTTTTACAGTTTTAGCTCTTTCATCCATTTTGAGTTAATGTTTTTATATGATGTAAGGTAGGTGTTCAACTTCATTATTTTTGCACGTGGATATCCAGTGGTCCCAGCACCATTTCTTGAAGAGACTAGTCTTTCAACTATTCATTGTATTTGTTGTATTATTTTCACTATTGATTGGAAGTTTTTCAATGGGGATGAATGGTCTTGGCACACTTACCAGAAATCAATTGGCCATAGACACTTGGGTTAATTTCTGGGCTGTCTGTTATATTCCATTGGTCTACATGTCTGTCCTTATGCCAGTGCCACACTGTTTTGATTACTGTGAATCTGTAGTAAGTTTTGAAATCGGAAGTATGAGTAAAACGTCATAATGCTATTTTGGCTATGTGGGGCCCTGTGCAGTTTCATGTGAAATTGATGGTCTGCTTTTCCATTTCTGCAAAAAAGGCCATTGGAGGGGCTTCCCCGGTGGCGCAAGTGGTTGAGAGTCCGCCTGCCAATGCAGGGGACGTGGGTTCATGCCCCGGTCCGGGAAGATCCCACATGGCATGGAGCGGCTGGGCCGCTGAGCCTGTGCGTCCGGAGCCTGTGCTCTGCAATGGGAGAGGCCACAACAGTGAGAGGCCCGCGTACCGCGAAAAGAAAAAAAAAAAGGCCATTGGAGTATTGATAGGGTTTGCATAGATTCTGCACATTGATTAGGGCAGCATTGCTATCTAGTCAATATTAAGTCTGTAAACATGGCTTTTTAAATTTCTTTTAGTTGTATTTTGTAGTTTTCAGTGTACCTGTCTTTCATCTTCTTGGTTAAACTTTTTTCTAGGTATGTTATTCTTTTCGATGCTGTTGTAAATGGTATTGTTTTCTTAATTTCCTTCTCAGATTGTTCAGTGAAGGTGTATTAAAAAAATGGCTGATTGTGTTGATCTTATACCTTGCAGCTTTGCTGAGTTCATTTAACAGTTTCTTGTGCATTCTTTGGGATTTTCTATATATAAGATCTTGACCTCTGTGAATAGAGTTAGTTTTACTTCTTCTTTTCCAGTTTGAATGCCTTTTGTTTCTTGTTCTTGTCCAGTTGCTCTGGCTAGAACTTCCAGCACAGTGTAGAATAGCAGTGACAAAAGCAGGCATCTTGTCTGGTTCTTGATATTGGGAGGGAAAGCTTTTCACTCTTTCATGACTGAGTATCTTGGTAGTTGTGGATTTTCATATACATTCTTTATCATGTTGAAGAACTGTATTTCTAGTTTTCTGAATGTGTTTTAATCATGAAAGTGCTTTGAATTCTGTCAGATGCTTTTTCTGTGTCAACTGAGATGATTTTGTGATTTTTCTCCCCTTCATTCTACTAACGTAGTGCATTGCATTCATGGATTTTCTGTTGATTGATTGATTGAAGTATAGTTGATTTACAATATTGTGTTAGTTTCAGATTACAGCATAGTGATTTAGTGTTTTTTGCAGATTATATTCCATTATAGCTTATTACAAGATAATGGGTATAATTCCCTGTGCTATACAGCAAATCCTTGTTGCTTATCTATTTTATGTATAGTAGTTTGGATCTGTTAATTCCATACCCTAATTTGTCCCTTTCCTCTTCTCACTCCCCCTTGGTAACCGCAAGTTTGTTTTCTGTATCTGTGACTCTGTTTCTGCTTTGCATATACTGTCATTTGTATTTTTTTTTTTTTGGTTCTACGTATAAGCAGTATCATTACCATATTTGTCTTTCTCAGTCTGACTTATTTCATGAAGCATAATATTCTCTAGGTTCATCCATGTTGCTGCAAAGCAAAGTATTTTATTGTTTTTTGTGGTTGAGTAATATTCCATTGTATGTATATACCACATCTTTTTAATCCAGTCATCTGTTGATGGGTACTGGGGTTCCTTCCATGTCTTGAGTATTGTAAATAGTGCTGCTATGTTCACTGGTGTGCATGTTATCTTTTTGGATTAGAGGGTTTTTTTCCAGATATACCCAGGAGTGGAATTGCTGGGTCATATGATAGTTCCGTTTTTAGTTTTTTAAGGAACTTTCATACTGTTTTCCATAATGGCTGCACCAATTTAAATTCTTACCACCAGTGTTCGGGGATTCCCTTTTCTCCACATCCTCTCCAACATTTGTTATTTGTAGGCTTTTTGATGATAGCCATTCTGACAGGTGTGAGGTGATAGCTGATTGTGGTTTTGATTTGCATTTCTCTAATAATTAGCAATGTAGAGTATCTTTTCATGTGCCTGTTAGCCATCCGTATGTCTTCTGCCCATTGTTTGATTGGGTTGTTTGTTTGTTTTTGTTTTTGTTTTGCGGTACGCGGGCCTCTCACTGTTGTGGCCTCTCCGGTTGCGGAGCACAGGCTCTGGACGCGCAGGCTCAGTGGCCATGGCTCACGGGCCCAGCCGTTCCACGGCATGTGGGATCTTCCTGGACCGGGGCACGAAACCGTGTCCCCTGCGTCGGCAGGCGGACTCTCAACCACTGCGCCACCAGGGAAGCCCGGGTTGTTTGGTTTTTTTTGTTTGTTACTGAGCTGTATGAGCTGTTTGTATATTTTGAATATTAACCCTTGTCAGTCTCATCGTTTACAAACATTTTCTCCCATTCAGTAGGTTGTCTTTTCATTTTGTTAACGGTTTCCTTTGTTGTGTAAAGCCTTTTAAGTTTAATTAGGTCCCATTTGTTTATTTTTGCTTTTATTTATTTTGCCTTAGAAGACTGATTCAAGAAAATATTGCTACAATTTATGTCAGAGTGTTCCGCCTATGTTCTCTTCTAGGAGTTGTTTTTTTTTTTATTTTATTTATTTATTTATTTATTTATGGCTGTGTTGGGTCTTTGTTTCTGTGCGTGGGCTTTCTCTAGTTGCGGCGAGTGGGGGCTGCTCTTCATCGCGGTGCGCGGGCCTCTCACTGTCGCGGCCTCTCTTGTCGCGGAGCACAAGCTCCAGACGCGCAGGCTCAGTAGTTGTGGCTCACGGGCCTAGTTGCTCTGCGGCATGTGGGATCTTCCCAGACCAGGGCTCGAACCTGTGTCCCCTGCATTGGCAGGCAGATTCTCAACCACTGCGCCACCAGGGAAGCCCTCTTCTAGGAGTTTTATGGTTTCAGATCTTACATTTAGGTCTTTAAGCCATTTTGAATTTATTCTTGTATGTGGTGTGAAGGAATGTTCTAATCTCATTGTTTTACATGTAGCTGTCCAGTTTTCCCAGCAACACTTGTTGAAGAAACTGTCTTTTCTCCATTGTATATTCTTGCCTCCTATGTCATAGATTAGTTGACCATAAGTATGTGGGTTTATTTCTGGGCTCTTTATTCTGTTCCTTTGACTTATATGTCTGTTTCTATACCAACACCACACTGTTTTGTTTACTATAGCTTTGTAGTATAGTATAAAGTCTGGAAAGGTTATGCCTCCAGCTTTGTTCTTTTTCCTCAGGATTGCTTTGGCAGTTCTGGGTCTTTTGTAGTTCCATATAAGTTTTAAGATTATTTATTCTAGTTCTGTGAAAAATGTCATGGGTATTTTGATAGAGATTGCATTAAATCTGTAGGTTGCTTTGGGTAGTACGCTCATGTTAACAATATTAATTCTTCCAATCCAAGAGCATGGGATATCTTTCCATTTCTTTGAATCATCTTCAGTTCCCTTAATCAGTGTTTTATGGTTTTAGCATATAGATCTTTTTACTTCCTTGGTTAAGTTTATTCCTAGGTTTTGTGTTTTTTTGGTTTTTTTTTTGGGGGGGGGGATGCAATTTTAATAAACAGGATTGCTTTTTTTACTTCCTCTGTCTGATATTTCATTGTTAGTGTATAGAAACACAGTAAATTTCCGTATATTAATCTTACATCCTGCTGCCTTGCTGAATTCATTTATTAGTTCTAATAGCTTTTATGTGGAAACTTTAGAGTTCTCTATATAGAATATCATGTCATCTGCAAATAGTGATAGTTTTACCTTTTCCCTTCCAGTTTGGATGCCTTTTATTTCTTTTTCTTGTAGCTAGGACTTACAATATTACGTTAAACAGAAGCAGGAAGGGTGGACATCCCTGTCTAGTTCCTGAATTTATTGGGAAAGCCTTCAGTTTTTCACTGTTGCGTATTATGTTGGCTGTGGATTTGACATGGTTGGCTTTTATCATGTTGAGTTATGTCCCCTCTGTACCCACTTTGGTGAGAATTTTTATCATGAATCGTTGTTGAATTTTGTCAAATGCTTTTTCTGCATTTATTGAGATGATCATGTGATTTTTATCTATTCTTTTGTTAATGTGGTGTATCACATTGATTGATTTACATATTTTGAACCATCCTTGCAACCCTGGAGTGAATCCAACTTGAGCGTGGTATCCTTAGTATGTATTGTTGGATTCAGTTTGCTAATACTTTGTTGAGGATTTTTGCATCTATATTCATCAAAGATTTGGGGTTGTAAGTGTCTTTGTCTGGTTTTGGTATCAGGGTAATGGTGGTTTCATAGTATGAATTTCAGAGTGTTCCCTCCTCTTCATTTTTTTGGAATAGTTTGAGAAGGATAGATTTAAGTTTTTGTTTTTGTCTTTTTGTATGTTTGGTAGAATTCCCTAGTGAAGCTCTCTGGTACTGGACTTTTGTTTGCAGGGAGTTTTTTAAATTATAGGTTGTACTTCACTTCTAGTGAATGGTCTGTTCAAATTGTTTCTTCTTGACTCAGTTTTGGCAGGCTGTATGTTTCTAGAAACTTGTTCACTTGTTCTAGGTTGTCCAATTTGTTGGCATATAACTATTTGTGTTCTTTCATGATTTTTTGTTTTTCTGTGGTTTCAGTTGTTTCTCCTCTTTTATTTCTTATTTTGTTTATTTGGGTCCTCTCTCTCTTCTTGTTGGTGAGCCTCGCTAGAGGTTTATCAATTTGGTTTATCTTAAAAACAAAAACAGCTCTTGGTTTTATTGATCTTTTCTATTGCTTTTTTGATGTCTTTTATTTCCTCTCTGATCTTTATTATTTCTTCCTTCTGCTGACTTTGGGTTTTGTTTGTCCTTCTTTTTCTCCTTCTTTTAGGTGGTAGGTTATCTTGTTTGAGATTTTTCTTGTTTTTGTGGAAGGCCTGTATTGCTATGTGTTTCCCTCTTAGAACTGCTTTTGCTGCATCCCATAGATTTTGTAAGATTGTGTTTCTATTTTCATTTGTCTCAAGATATTCTGATCTCCTCTTTGATTTCATCATCAACCCATTTGCTTTTTAGTAACATGTTGTTTAGTCTCCATGTGTTTGTTCTTTTCCTGTTTTCCTTTCTGTGGTTGATTTCTAGTTTCTTACCGTTGTGGTGAGAAAAGATGCTTGAAAATATTTCTGTCCTCTTAAACTTGTTGAGGCTTGTTTTGTGACCAAGTATGTGTCTATCTGTGAGAATGTTCCTTGCTGGCTTGAAAAGGATGTATATTTGGTGTTTTTCTTATTTAGTGTCCTGTAGATATCTATTAAGTACAGTTGGTCCATTGTGTCATTTAGGATACTGATTTTGTGTCTGGATGATTGTTCATTGATGTAGGTGGGATGTTACAGTCCTCTCTTGTTACTGTATTCCTGTGAATTTCTCCTTTTGCGTCTGTTAATGTTTGTTTTATGTATTTAGGTGCTCCTGTATTGGAAACGTATGTTAACAAGTGTAGTGTGCTGTCGTATTGATGCCTTTATTGTTCCGTAATATCCTTCTCTGTCTTTCTTTATGGTCTTTGTTTTGAAGTCTGCTTTGTCTTTTGTTAAGTATTGCTGTGCCCGCTTGCTTGTTGTTTCCATTTGCATGAAATATTTTTCATACTTCGCTTTCAGTCTGTGCGCGTCTTTCGCCATGAAGCGAGTTGCTCGTGGCAGCATCTTGTAGGTTCTGCGTGAAATTCACTGCTTAGCTGCTGCACCTCGTTGAGGTGCCACGTGTGGCACGCGCTGACACTGTCTTCCCAGCGTGCCCCGTCGCCCCTGTGTGTGCACCGACGGGAGTCTTCACAGTCCCACCTGGATCACATCCCGGGCACCCCGTCTGCCTCTGCGCAGCTAGACCCAGTCTCTGCACTGATCTCACGCCAGGCCGTGGTGTGGAGTGAGCGGGGCCAGGGCATTCGCCCCTGTGAATTGGGAGGTGCGGGGAGGCGGCCACCACCAGGGCAGGTCTCTCTGTCCTGGTTGTTAGCAAGCCAGCCCGCATGATCCTCTTGCGTAGAGTCTAGGCTTCTCCAGCCCTCCTGTCTGTCTCAGTGGGCTTCCCAGCAGGAAGGGGACTCCCCAGGGCAAGCGGACACCTTCTCTTCCTGACAGATCCCTCCCAGGAGTGCCGGTCCCAACCTGGTACCTTTCTTTTTTGCATCCTACCCGATTACATGGAGATCTTTCTTGCAGCTTTGGTTGTGGGAGATCTTCTGTGAGCTTCCAGTTAGTTTTCTATGGGAGTTATTGCTCGTGTAGATGTGTTTTTGGTGTGTTTGTGGGGGGAGGTGAGCTCCACGTCCTCATACTCTGCTGTCTTGATCCCCCTCTATTGGGAGGGCTTGATTTTTGACTCAGTCTCTCGTTATAGGTCTCTTCAGAGTCTCTGTTTTCTCGAGTTAGTTTTGGTAATTTGTATGTTTCTAGGATTCGTCCTTTTCACTTGGCTCACCTTGTATTTAGTGTAGGGATCATACAGTTTTGTAACTTAAATTTTTTCTTCAGTGACGTACTTGTGAAAGGTGGTGACCACGCGTCTTTGTGAGGCACAAGATGGCTTCCAGAGCGCTGTCATGTACCTGACCTTATTCAGTCTTCCCTGTGGTCTTGTGAGGAGGACGAGGTAGGGATGTTCCGGATGGAGGTTCTAGGTTTAAACCATCATTCAGCCGCCCGCTGGTGCTCAGTTTCCCTGCCTTTTACACCCGTGCCCCTGCACCACCCACACACTGAGAAAGAGAGGAGCCAACCAACACTCGTATGGTGTGCACTGTGCCAGTTAAGAGCGTGTTGTCAGCCACACTGGAGGGGTGAGTTCTGTTTTCCACGTTTTCCCACTGATGCCCTTTTCCTGTCCCAGGATGCAGTCCAGGCATTACTGATCTTGTCACCCCAGTGCCCCATCCCCTCCAGGCCGTGACAGTGTCCCAGTCCTCCTGGACACTCCTGAGGAGTGCTTTTTAGGAATTTTGTAGAGTTCCTCAATTTGGGTTTCTTTGATGTTTTCTCATCCGCCGTTTTTAACTCCAGAAGAAACAAGGCAAAAGTAGTTATTTTTTTCAATATAACTGGCTTTTCACAGAAAACCTGCCTTCCTGTTTCTGACTTTTGCTCTTGCTTTCCGAGGAGGGAAGATAACTAGTGATTCATGAGGACGCCAGGACCCTGAGGTCTGTGTGGGAAGATCTTGCTCACGTGCTGTCCCACTGTTGTTGTTTTGGAGGTTAATTCCCATGAGGAGGCTCCCATCCTTCCAAGTTCACAGAATTTTTAGAGCTGCAGCCTCTGGTTGAAATATTCGCTCTGGGGAGGTTGAGTGCACGGGAGGGTTCTCGGACCTGATGACGGTGATGCCTTTTCTCTCGAAGTGGTGTTTTGCTTTATTGTTTTATCACAAACACAACACATGTTGAAAACAGAACAATCAGAAGATAGGTAAGCCGGAAAAAAAACAAACACCTATAAACACCCATAACCCAATATGGATGCTTTTCCAAATACACATACATGTTTATGTCTGGACACGATTTTTTCTTACAAAAATTAACATAACTCATTAAAAAGCAAA
Source organism: Neophocaena asiaeorientalis asiaeorientalis (assembly GCF_003031525.2). Classification (NCBI taxonomy): domain Eukaryota; kingdom Metazoa; phylum Chordata; class Mammalia; order Artiodactyla; family Phocoenidae; genus Neophocaena; species Neophocaena asiaeorientalis. Next base: position 320,440 of record NW_020175040.1, read on the forward strand.
CATTTATTTTCCTTTAATATATGGTTACCTTTCCCCATTTTTCTACAAAGATAAATCTCTACAGCATCATTTTAATAGTGTTGAGGGTTCCGGGCTTCTACTGTTAGACAATTTGGTTGTTTCCCTTTTATAAATCGGCACCACAACAAACAGCATGGAATTGTGCAAATGCTTAAGTCTTTCCTGAGGTTAAGCACGTTGTTCTTTTTCATCACAGATATTTCTGCTGATTCTCCGGGCCCTACATCTCCCTACCCGACTCGTATTGTCTCTACAGCCAGTTCCTCTGAAGTTACCAGCAGCGAAGGTGAGGTTCCCGGGGCTTCCAGAGAAAAGAGTAGCTGGTCAGGGAGGAGTGAGAAATTATGAGACTTAGAGCAAACAGATCTGCTCATTAGACGATTTTTAAAAATCAGTCTTCGTGGAGCAGGGTTCCTCTGAGCCTGCCTGGCACAGGCCCTGTGCTGGGAAGACTGGGCGCCTGGGTGCGTATCTAGCAGCCGGGCTTTGCGTGCGTAGAGGGGCCTGCGAGAGCCTGGGCTCCTTCGTGCTCTGGTTTCTGTTCTGTAAATGGTAGAATAAAAAGGTACTGGTCATCCTCAGCAGTGTGGAGAGAGGACGGTGAGGACTCAGAGCTCTGCCATCATCCAAGGAGGCTGAACGCTGTGCTCCTTGGGGTGCTGGCATTGTCCGAAATCCGGTCCAGGAGTCAAGTTTAATAGTTTCTGAATTCTTACTGCTGTGACTTTGTTTGCAAAATGCCTTATGTGCAAGGTGAGTACTATTGCTGAGGAAACTGAGACTCAGAGGTTACGTAATTTATCTGAATCACATAAAAAATGAGAAAGCAGAAGTGGAGTTTGAACCCGGGTTTGTTTCCACATCCTATGCTCTTTTCCCTGTGCTACACTTTGTATTGAAAAGAATTAGAGTGTGGCCTTATTTAAGGTGCTGCAGAATTTAGTGACTGCTTTCTTACAATCCTGGAGGGTAGCCAGCCTGTCACTGTCTGAGCCGGGAATGTCTTGTGTACGCTGGTGTTCCAGTGTGACTTAGCCCCATTAGATGCCAGAGTCTTTATTGCGTCACTAGCAAAAAAAGAAAATGCAAAAATTTCCTATTCTGTTTAAGGGAAAGAAACCTTCCAAGGAGAGATCCACAGAGGGTCCTGGAGGCTCCTCAGAAACTTCTAGCCAAGTTCCTGGAAAGCCAAGCAAACCAGAGACCAGCAGAGGAAGCAGACAAGAGGACATGTCTTCTGAGGGCACTGGCAGTGCACCTGACAAAGCGAAGGGGAGCAAGGCGGCTGCCACCAGGAAGAAGCGGAGAGAGCCCTCCTCCAGCAGGAAAGAAGAGGGCAAGGCCGGGGGGCAGACGGAGGGGACCCAGAGGCGTTCGCGGGGCCGGGAGCGGCAGGCGGCCGCCAGGGTGTCTTACAAAGAGGAGAGTGGGAGTGACAAGGCCAGCAGCAGCTCTGACTTTGAGCTCTCCAGCTCGGACAGCCATCGCCCATCCGACGAGGATTCTGAGCCAGGCCTTCCAAGGCAGAGGAGGGCCGCCGCCCCTCAGAGGATGAAGGTGGGGTCCAAGAGGGAGTCCAGGTCCCAGCGTGGAAGCGACCGTCAGCCCCCTGGCTTTCCAGAAGCATCTGTAAGCGCTTCCGGCAGTAAGCGTAAGAGAGGCAAGCGTAAGATGCCCGTGGATGGTGAGGAGGCAGACGGCCGGAGAGCAGCTGGTGTGGACCAGTGGCTGGAGGTATTCTCTGAGCAGGAGGAGAAATGGGTGTGCGTGGACTGTGTGCACGGTGTAGTGGGCCAGCCCCTGACCTGCTACCAGTACGCCACCAAGCCTGTGACCTACATCGTGGGCATCGACAGCGACGGCTGGTTGCGCGACGTCACACAGAGGTACGACCCTGCCTGGATGACGGTGACCCGAAAGTGCCGGGTTGATGCCGCGTGGTGGGCCGAGACCCTGCGACCCTACCGGAGCCCGCTGGTGGAGAGGGAGCAGCAGGAGGACCAGGAGGTGAGGCCTTGCGCACGCACACCTGCTGGATGCCCAGCCCCGTGTTGTGTTTTTACCTCAATTAATTGTCACAGCAACAGTACAAAGCTGGGGTTATCGTAGCCTTCATTTTACCAGCTAAACGTTTAGAATCTGAGAGATGAGCCAACCTGGTATTTGAACCCAGGCTGCTCTGGCTTCAAAGCCTGTGTACTTTCAGTTATTGCCCAGTTATAAATTTGGAGCTTTACGTCAGGTAAGTAGTCGTGAGTGAAAGAGGAAAACACGCAGTAATATAATTGGTCCCCCTTCTCAGCGTGCACACGCGCAGAGGTGTGCACGCCAGCACCCCTGCCCCGACCCGGAACACTCAGCTCCCAGGAGGAGGGCTGAGGAGATGGCTTGTCTGTTGAGGGGCACCCTGGGGGGTGGCTTCTGGAGCAGCAGCGCGTCCCTGAGTCGTGGGACAGCCGTGGGCCCGGAAGAGGGCCCGGGGCTTGGGCAGGGCTGCCCACAGCGCAGGGTGGGCAGACTTGCTAGAGAATTATTCCCAGTTCCCCGGGGCAGGGAGTCCCTCTGCACTGCATCGCTCAGGGTGTGGCTCAGAGGTGACAGGGCCGTGGGAGTCGTGCAGAGCGTGTTGTGACTGACCTGGTTCAAGGGCTTGTCATGCAAGCTGGCCAAGCGGGGTCCCTCCTGCTCCCCACTTGCCGCTCCTCCCTTGTCTGTCGGGGTTTGAAGAGATGCTGCGGGGAAATGCAGGAGGCCTGGTGAGTGGGATGCAGGTGAGAGCAGTGGGTTGCCTGCGAAGAGCTAGGTTCCTTGAGGCAGCGGGAGAACAGGTGTTGATCGTAGTGGATGGAGGAGGTGTGAGTGCTCATTCTGGCTTCCGGGGGAGCCACGCCGCTGAGCCCATGTCACAGAATTGTGGTGTCACTCGAGGTGAGGCCTCCTCCCAAGGAAGGCTCTGCTCGGGCCGGCCGAGGTGTCAGAGGGTAGGGCTGACTTTCCTGTTGCTGCGAGCTACAGGATCACCGGCCCCTGCGGAGCTTCCGAGGCACCTAAACCCGTGGGACAGAATGCCAGGTCACAGCGTGGTGCGGTGGCCCTGGGGCCCCGAAAGCCCCACGGCACTGTCAGTTACCTGGGCAAGTTCGGGAGTCGCCGCCAACCTCCCTCCCTCTCCGAGCACCATGCCCAACGTCGTCTCTCGGCCTCTGCAGTTTCAGGCGAGGCACCTGGACCAGCCTCTGCCCACCGTCATAGGCATGTACAAGAACCACCCTCTGTACGCCCTCAAGAGGCACCTCCTCAAGTACGAGGCCATCTACCCTGAGACGGCCGCCATCCTCGGGTACTGCCGTGGAGAGGCTGTCTACTCCAGGTGAGGAGACGCCCGGCGGCCTGGGATTAGCAGCCTTCGCCGGGCTGGGGTTCGAGCTGCACGGTGTGCGCATGCCGTTTGTGGGCGGGGGGCATGGCAGAGAGGTTGCGGCCTGGAAATGAAAACCACGGGGATTACAAGATCAGCAGGGGGCTTCCCTGGTGGCGCAGAGGTTGAGAGTCCGCCTGCCGATGCAGGGGACACGGGTTCGTGCCCCGGTCCAGGAGGATCCCACGTGCCGCGGAGCGGCTGGGCCCGTGAGCCATGGCCGCTGAGCCTGCGCGTCTGGAGCCTGTGCTCCGCAACGGGAGAGGCCACAACACTGAGAGGCCCGTGTGCCGCAAAAAATAAATAAATAAATAAAATTAAAAAAAAAAAAAAGATCAGCAGGGGGAGAAAAGCTATGGGGGGAAAGATACGTAGGACAGATAAGGATTATATGGGGTAATGAGAAAACACCCCCCAAAACAGAAGTCAAAAAACATGCAAAAGGAAGGAATAAAGGATTTGATAATGAAACTTAAAATGAGCAGATATTTTAATGGGGACAGAGTTTCAGTTGGGGAAGAGGAGAGTTCTGGAGATGATGGTGGTGACGGTTACATAACAGTATGAATGTACTTGATGCCACTGAGCTGTAGACTCGGAAAATGGTTCAGAGGGTAAATTTTATCTTATGTGTGTTTTTTCCCACAGTAAAAAAAATTGCCAAAGAAGGGGGGGGAAGGGAGCAGCATAGAAAACAAAATATATACAAAGTTAAAACAGAAAAAATGTAATAAACTTAAGGTGAGTCAGAATTAACAATGGCAGAAATTTAAGAAATGTTAATAGAAAGAAAATAAGTGATTTTTAGAAACTCTAAAAGACCAAGACCAAGATGCAAGACCACAAAATAGAGGATGTTCTTAATAAACGGGAAAAGACAGACAGAAAAGGAAACTTAGGGAAACTCACAGGAGTAGGTGGCTCAAGTCCTCTGCCTGAGAGCTACTTCCTGCAGCTCAGCCCCGAGGGGAGTCATCCCTGACCCTCCGGTTAGGGTCACTGTGGGAGCTTTCTGTCCCCTGGCTGGTCAGGGGCCCAGCTGCCGACAGTCAGCGTCCAGGGCCTGGCGACCTCAATGGAGGGGTATCCTCACGTGCAGGGGACATCTGGTGGGAAGGGGGTCCCTGCCTGGAGAAAGCTTTCGGGGCAGACTTTTTCTGTTTTTAATGTCATAAAATATACAGAACGAAATTCACCACGTAACCGCTTTAAGAGTCCAGTAGCACTAAGTACATTCACGTTGTTGTGAATCACCGCCATTCCAGAACTTTTTTGTCTTCCCAAACTGTCCCCATCAACACTAACCCCCCTCCCCCGTCCCAGGCCCTGGTAACCACCCTCTACTTTGTCTCCATGAATCTGACTCCTCCAGGCACCTCATAGAAGTGGCTCCTACAGCATCTGTCCTTTTGTGACTGGCATCCGTTGATGGACACTTGCGTTGCTTCCCCTTTTGGCTGTTGCGTTTAGTGCTGCTATGAACGTGGGTGCACAGACATCTCTTGAGACCCTGCTCTCAGTCCTTTGGGATGTATATGCGCAGAAGTAGGATTTCTGCATCACGTGATGGTTGCTTAACTTTGTAAAGAACCTCCGCACTGTTTTCTGTAGTGGCTGCATCATGTTACGTCCCCCAGCAGAGCACGAAGGTCGCACTGTCTCTGCATTCTCGCCAGTTCTTGTTTTCTGTTTCTTGAGTAGTGTCCCAATAGATGTAAAGTGGTTAGAAGCCGAGATTTATTCTGAACGGGCTGTCTGTGCCCACTTCCCTCTGCTATCCTTGTGAATGTCCAGACGATGCCCACCTGCTTGCCCCTTCTCCGCTCCTCCCGGAAGACCACGACCGTGACAGTCACTCTTTCAGGCAGAGATGTGCCCCTGCGGTGGGCACGCGTGTGGAGCCCTTGGCTCTGGTCCCGCCAGCAGCTTGTGAGGCAGGGAGGCAGCACTCACCGTTCCTGATGGATCGGGGGTCACCCCGCTAGGAAGGGGCACAGAGGAGGTGTGACCCTGTCCAGTGCACTGTGCTGGACATCAGCCTCAGCCCGGGGGCAGGCGAAGGGCCGGATGTTCGCACCAGAGGGAGCTTAGTGCCCCTGCTCCTTGGAGCCCTACTGAAGGGCGGCCCTTGCTGAAGGCTCAGCAGGAAGCAGCTGGAATGTGAGGCAGGGTGCGGCTCTAAGCTCTGGAAGGAGAGCGAAGCCAGAGCCAGGTGGAACCGATTGTTCTGTGTGCATTCATCCTAACCTGTGTACTTTGTCAGCTTACGGTAGTCTCCGTGTTGTCGTCTTCTGGCTTCCCCACCCCTTCTCTGGACACTCGTCCCTCCCTCCCTGTCTCTGGTATTCAGGAGCAGACCAGACCCTGGGTGAGGGCTTGCACCTGTGCTGCTGGGCTTTTCCCCCGCCCCCGGCTGCTGGGCCCTTCCGGCGGGAGGAGGGGGAAGGCACCACGGGAAGCCATTTAGTTTGGGATTTGTGAGTGGATGCATCCCCCCGCGAGACAGCAGGTGCCTGTTAACCGTGGGCCTGACGCAGGCCCCTGGTGCCCCGGGACACGCTCCAGGGCCGAGCTCCCCCTTCTCCTGGGGGGGCCAGAGGAGGCAGCCGGGCCCTGCGGGCTACTGGGCACGGGGTGCTTCAGTGGGCGTGAACCCTGTCTCGTCTCCCGTTGGCTCCTTAGGGACTGCGTGCACACGCTGCACTCCAGGGACACGTGGCTGAAACAGGCCCGAGTGGTGAGGCTTGGAGAAGTGCCCTACAAGGTAACAGCCGCGGGACTGTGGGCTGCCGCGCACGCGTGGGGACAGACTGTTCTGGCTTGAGAGGATCAGAGGAGGAGAGCATCTTTACTGAGGACCTTGTAGGAGATGGGCCTTCCCGAGCACACAGGAAATCTAGGCCAGCAAGCAGCCCTCCAAGCCCCGGTGTTGTGGGTCAGAACCATGTCACCCATTTGTTCTGGCGTGGACAGGCCCACCCGCCCCCGCTGTGCCTTCATTTTGCACGTATGTGAGCTTTGCCGAGTCTCACAGGAGCTAGCGTCAGGATGCCCGTTGTACAGATGGAAAAACAGGAGCTCAGAAAGGGAAACCTGTCCAGGGCCTGAGCTGTGAGATGGCAGCGTGCAGCCCCAATGCCTCATTCCCTCTCTGGCCGGTCAGCCACCCACAGACGCGTGAATTCAGCGCAGACCGCACAGGCTGTCACGGGACATAGGGCCCGCTTCAGCTGGCAGAGGACGGTGGCCAGTCACGAGACACAGTCACTTTTGTCAGATCCCTGGGAGGAGCCCTTCGCATTGTGAGACCCAGGGAGCTGGGCCCGGGGTGCAGGGGCCTCTGGTTGGTGGGAAGGGGCTGAGGCACGGGGAGCCGGTCACTGCCAAAAGCAGGCCCCGTCACTCACCGGCCACAGGAACGTCTCTGAGTCCCAATTTCCCCTTCAGTGATGGACACCAAACACAGCATAGCTGTTCAAGACACACGCTCTACAAGCTGTGTGACTGTAGGTGAATTGTTTACACCTCCTAGGCTGCTATAAGATGGAGGCGATAATAGACTCTACCTCCTGGGTTTGTTGAAAAGATTAATCAATACACAGAAGCACTGAGAACAGTGCCCGGTGTACAGTGAATGCTCAGGAAGTGGTTGCCTTTGTTATAAACTGTGGCTGTCCCCTCGGGTGTAGGTTGTAAAAGGCTATTCCAACCGGGCCCGGAGAGCCCGCCTGGCTGAGCCGCAGCTGCAGGACTACAATGACCTGGGCCTGTTTGGCAAGTGGCAGACCGAGGAGTACCAGCCGCCGGTGGCTGTGGACGGGAAGGTAAGGGCCGCGCTCAGTGGTACCGGGCCACCTGGTAGGTAAGGGCCACGCTCAGTCGGTACCAGGCCACCTCCCTCTGTGGCCGCCAGACCCCGTGTTCCACCCTCCGCAGGTCCCCCGGAACGAATTCGGCAACGTGTACCTCTTCCTGCCCGGCATGATGCCCGTCGGCTGCGTCCAGCTGCACCTGCCCAACTTGCACCGCGTGGCCCGAAAGCTGAACATCGACTGTGCCCAGGCTGTTACGGGCTTCGATTTCCACAAAGGCTACTCCCATCCCATGTGCGTGAGGGGCCTCCCGTGGAGGCCAGAAGGGGTGGGGGGAAGTTATGGAGAAGGGGCGGGAGGTTGGTGTGGGGCTGGCAGGGGTTGAGGCCCAGTGGCTCTTCAGTGCCTCTTATTTTTTTTTTTTTGCGGTACGCGGGCCTCTCACTGTTGTGGTCTCTCCCACTGTGGAGCACAGGCTCTGGACGCGCAGGCTCAGCGGCCATGGCTCACAGGCCCAGCCGCTCCGCGGCATGTGGGATCTTCCCAGACCGGGGCACAAACCCGTGTCCCCTGCATCGGCAGGCGGACTCTTAACCACTGCGCCACCAGGGAAGCCCTAAGGTTTTACTCTGGATTTGCAAAATCAGCCTTAACCCTTGATGTTTTATACTTTTACTCTGGCTTCCAACCAGAGGCTGCAAAACCAGTGAAAGCTGCGAAACCAGCATCCTAACGATGTGGATTAACACGCTGTTCTGGGGGTGGTCGGGGTGACTGAATAGGGTCAGCATCCTTCCTGGTTGGTGACCTCTGTCCTGCCCTGCAGTGGGGGTGGCGAGGGGCTGGGGAAGAGGACACAGCCTGGGGTCCACGGGCCTGCCTTCTGCATGGGTGGTGTCAGCCAGCAGCTGTGGCCGGGACTGTGGACTGCTGACCCTGGAAGTACTTCAGGGCCCCAGGTGCTCAGGGGCAGCCCACTGTCCCCCACGGAGGGGAGTGGAGAGGCCAGAGCAGGCCCAGACTCGAGAGAGACCATCTGTGTTGATCCCCCCAGAACCGATGGCTACATAGTCTGTGAGGAATACAAAGATGTGCTCCTGGCCGCCTGGGAGGACGAGCAGGCGCTCATTGAGAAGAAGGAGAAGGAGGTGAGCAGGCAGGGCCGGGGGGGCCAGGACGGGGAAGCAGAGAGGTGGGGAAGCACACACAGTGGGGCTGCTGTTCCCTCCAGCCTCCCTCCCTCCACGCGTAAGAGAAGGGGAGAGCCCGGGTTCAGCCCTCTTTCTGGCTCTACCCTCCTGGGAGGCAGCACTGAGCAACGACCTGCCTGCCCCTCAGAACCCTGTCTCTGTCCACTGTCTGCCTGGATGCGGGCTCCGGGGCCCGCTACCCCTGCTGCCGACACCCACCTCTGTTAAAGGGAGCTGCCCGTGGTCCAGGTCCCGGACCCCCTCCTCCACTAAACACTTTAGAGTTGGTAACAATTAAGAGGTTTTTGGTTTTGGTGCCTTTCACGTGTAGCACTTTATGAACCACACCTGGTACGGTTGAGAAACTATTTTAACCTGAAGCGTTGCCTGTATCTTTATGTTCCTGAAACGGCAGTGCTGTGTTTTCCATTCTGTTTGCTTTTGCAGAAAAGGGAGAAGCGGGCTCTGGGGAACTGGAAGCTGCTGGTCAAAGGGCTGCTCATCCGGGAGCGGCTGAGGCTTCGCTACGGGGCTCAGGTCAGGGCGCTACGGGGCTCAGGTCAGGGTGGTCCTTGGAGGACACGCCAGGTTTGGAGCGGGGGGGAGTTAGGGAACCAGGGGCCGATTCTGCTCAAAGATCAAGTCAGCTCTGTTCCGGTGCCACAGACCTGTGTCTCCCAGGCCCTGCGTCCTGTCCACGTTGAGAAAGGTGTCCAAGGTGTCCTGGAGTCAGGCCTCGGCTGCTCTGCCAGCCCCGCCCTGTCTGCACGAGAGGGTGCCTGCCACGGGTTGGATCTGGTGCTGAGCCCACTCGGGGCGGGGGGACAGGTGTCTGCATCTCCTGGCCTTGTGCTGCCCCTGGGGCTGTGACCACCCCTCAGGCCCACAGGTGCTCATTCAGGCCCCTCTCACAGCCCCTGCGGGCTCCCATGGGGGCACAGAGGCCCCCCCGGACACAGTCACGTGGAGTGGTCAGAGACCCACAGACACGCTCTGGGGGCAGCTGCGATCCCACGCACGGCTCCCCCTGCCCTCCCCAGCCCGTCCTCGCAGCAGCGGGCACTGAGCGCTGATGCTGTGCATTCGTGCACTTGTTCTGTTTAGAAACGAGGAAGAAAACGCAGTTACCTCCTGGATTGCTCGTAGCTCCCCAAGGGCAGTTCTGTGGCCCTAGCCCTGTGTGCACAGCAAGCGCTCTAGGACCTGCTGGGCTGAGCCCTGTCCTCCGGGTCACGGCTCAGCACTGCTGGGGCGTCACTGCCTCTTGACGGGGCTTCCTCCACTGTCCCCCCCAGAGTGAGGAAGCCGCTCCCCACGCAGACGCAGGAGGAGGACTCTCTTCAGACGAGGAGGAGGGGACCAGCTCTCCAGCGGAAGTGGCCAGGATCCTGGCAGCCTCCTGGCCCCAAAACCGAGAGGTAGAGGAGAAGCGGAAGTGCCCCCGGAAGAGCAGGAGGGAGGAGAAGGAGGCAGCTTCCCACCTGTTCCCGTTTGAGAAGCTGTGATGTGAGTGGTCACCTCCTCGGTGGCTCAGCCGTGCCCCAGACCTTGCTCCCGGATAGATCCCTCCTGCATCTGACACGCGTGCTGTTGCAGACTCGGGCCCCTCCTCTGCAGGCCCCTCGTTGCCCTCAGTCAGGTCCCTGAAGCCGCCTGACGCTGTGGGGGGAGAGCAGGTCAGTGCAGGCCGTCTCAGGGTGACATGGCTGGACCTACATTCCCAGGTAACACTTCGTGGTGGCAGAAGACTAGAACAAAGAGCTAAAGTCAGGAAAGGAAAGGACAAACGATGAGAATTAGAGAAATGTCAGGAAGAGTGGATCAGTGTTAAACGAGATTTTACTCATTACTGGATACATTTATAAAGCCTTATGCACTGTAGATATTTAGGAGAAATAACTTTTATAACATTTTGAGGAAAAAAATAAAGCATTTCTCTAGAAAGACGTGACTACGTTTTCTTTCAGATTTTACATCAGATAAGAACACTTGGATGACAGTGACTGTATACAGGTCGTGACTACATTAAAGATCAGATCTTGTTTTCCCACAGGCTGGGAACTTACCATTACACACATGGAATTTTTTTATTTCTATGTTTAATCCAGGATATATGATCTAATCTTTGACAGGAGCCATTAAAAATTTGAGTCAGTTTTATCCAAGGGAAACAAGCAAAACACTTGGGGTGTGACTCATGCAGCAAGAACTGGCAGGCAGGCTCCTGTTGTGAAACACATGGGGGTTGCCATGGAAACCGCCCGGTCTGGCACTGTGCACCAGAGCTGGCTCTCACCCTCCTGGAAGTGAGCACCGTGTTTTCTGGGAGTTGAGTCAAGAGCACTGCCCCGTCTCTGCAGGAATAACTAGTTCTTCAGGCAGATGGCAGCTCCTAGCATGCATCTTGGAAATGGAGAGAAACCTCAGGTTTTGAAAAGTTACCACTCACCTGCTTCAAATCCTGTAACAAGGGGAAAGAAGTTCAAATTGCAGGGTGGACACTTCGCGGCTGCCCACTTCTTCAGGCGCTCGTGGGCTTTATCTCACTCCATAGAGAGGCCCTGTCCCCGTGTCACAGATGAGGAAGCTGAGGCTCAGGTCACTGCCACGCCTAGCGTCACACAGCTCGTCAGCGGCAGATGCGGGATGCCTTTTGTGCCAGGTCCCTCCCACCTCTGAGAACGATCTGAAGACCGGCAAAGGTGGGAGCCGCGTAAGTCCACACAAACCAGAGCAGGTTTCTAAGTGCTAGAGATACTGAGGTGCCTTCTCAAAAACTGAAACCAATTTTAACCACTGAAAGCAATTTAGAACCTAAGTTCCAAAAATTCATAGGGTTCTTAATAAATTCTATGGCTGAATTCTTTCAGACAGAAATTTCAGACAATGCAAAAAAAAAAAGGGATAATGGCAAGTTCCTGTATCAAAAGATGTTTTGAAATTTATTTTGAATTTTTATCAAAAATACAAAGATAATACAAGTTTCATCATGATTTCCCGAAGGCCTGAAATATTTCTTAACATGATTTTGGTCTTTAAGAACACTTGAAATTGGCAGTAATTTAAAATCTGCCAGAAAAATATTACACAAACCAAATATCAAGGGTTTTGTGTTTAGCCATCATCTCGTCACTGTGCTTTCCAAAAGCATCTTTAAGAGTCGAGAGATCGAAGAAACTGTTCATTTAACAAGCAACAGTGAACAACACTATTTCAGTCCTTAAACCCAGATAACTCATCGCTGGGGCTGTTTTGAACGTGAAAAACCTGTTTATACCACGACTGCCCCAGGACAACGAGAGATGTTACTAGCTCTTGAGTTTCAGAAGTTCTAAGCCCTATTCAGCTGCCAAATACTGATTCCACTAAAGCAGCTACTCCCAGCAGAACACAACAATTTCCAAATAGTTAAAAGATAAAGGACACACAAGTCTTTTAAGACATCAGTGTTACAACATGCTTGATCTTTCAAAGGGTGTTGAGAGGAGTTGGGAAACTTAAAACTGTGAATTAAATAAGCATGGGGAGATTTGATTTAGGAATAAAGCTGTGGACACTGGACACATAAATCACCCAGAGGCAGCCACTTGAGACCCAGATGCTAATGTCAAAAGCACACCTGTGATGAACAGAGCCAGGCCAGAGAGCTTTCAAATCTGCAGCCTCTGACGCCTGATTTTGGTTGGTGGGTGGGGTGTCACCACGAAGGAGCCCACTTAGGATAACTGACTAAAAACTCAAAATCATCTTCAAGAAAATCTGGGTTTTGATGCCAGAGGATGGAAGGAAATGCCTTTCTCTCCCGGATAGAGACGCCCATCTCCTCCCAGAGGGAAAACGAGCCTTTTGCTAACACTGGTTTCAAAGCACCTGAAGCTTTGAAAAGCTTCTCAGGGACCCAGAACACCGACAGGTTAACTTTCTCAACCAGGTAAGTAACAGCCCCACTGAACTTTTTGTGCTCTGAACTACCTTCAACTGACAGATGAAAGGGTTTTTTCTGTAACAGTCTGAGACGTACATCATTCCAGAGGTGTTTGTTTTCTAGATCTGACTTGAAACTGCCCCCTCTTAGGGCAGGTCGGGGAGCTGTGTGCAGAGAAATGAAGTAGCAAGAAACAACCAGGCCTGTGGGGGTCCTACACGCCACAAAGATTCTGCCAAATGGTAATGTGCGTGCAAAGCCCAACAAACGTCCACCTTCCTCATCACCACACCCCCCGGTTCTCTTAAGTACCAAATCAAGCTCCATGCGCAGAGTGGGTTTGTGGTGCCCCTGCTGCCCTGTCCTGGGAGGCGGGCACAGCGGTGTTCATGGTGGAGCCTCACACCGTCCCCAGGTCTGAGTGTCACCACCGCGGCAGACATCAGCTAAGTGAAACACGCAAGTGGCCGCACGGCCCCAAGAGAAGGAAAGGAAACAAGCAGGAGAGCGTGTGTCACGCTGCCAGACAGGAGCCACCTCCTGCCACCAAAGCTGCCCGCTGGCAAGAAGGGGTGCGAAGTGCTAAGTGATGGACGCCAACCCGACACCCATGCACACTGCCAAGGCTGCCACCTGAGTGGGGCGCGTGCGGAATCCAAGACCGACGTGGGTTTGGGGGAGGGGATGACCTGGGTCCCGAGGCACAGGCAGTGTCCAGTGGGTGCCGGAGCCCCGGCTCACTCCAGCTTTTTGGCCGGTACCCGTGTCCGAGCAATGATGATGGGCACCAGGGCCAGGCAGCTGATGACAAGCGCCCACAGGGGCCGGTGGAAAAGCCAGCCAGCGGCCACGGTCAGCAAGGTCAGCGAGGTGGCCACGCATAAGGCAAAGGCCTTCAGGCCAATGTTGACCAGGTCTCGGAAGATGGGGAACCAGTCCACTGTGGGGAAGAGAGAGGTAGTGAGGCTTCCCAGGCCCCCGTGCTCTGCTGCTCTCCCCGCCCCGCCAGCCACTGTCTCTGGACCAGGTAGGGAGGAAGAGGAGGTGGTGGTGGGGGCATGTGGCCTGAGGGAGCTGGGCGGTCACACGAGGAGGAGCCCTGCTCCTGACTGCAGCCCGTCCCAGCCCCAGGGAGGGCGCGTGGTCGTGCTCTGAGACCTCGTGCGCTGAGGGCAGAACGGAGACTCTCCGGGGATGGCGGCAAGCACCTGGCTGCCGCCCCTCACAAAGCAGGCTGGGCGTTACAGAAAAAACCCTTTCATCTGTCAGTTGAATAAGCCTCCTGGGGGGCTTATTTGGGCCCCTCAGCCCTTCCTGGAGGGACCTATTCGGTCACCCAAGCCGTTACCAGTTACCTGTGCACCCAGCTCCATGGAGGGGCTGAGGGGACTCAACAGGCCCCAGCCGCCCACCTTGAGGACCCTGCAGTCTACCGCCCAACGTGATACAGTCTCGGATCCGTCATCTCTTGTGGAATTAGCCGTCCTTGGCCTCCTGGCCTCTGCAGGCAGGCGGTCCATAGCCATCATCCACTGGGAGGATCTGCACTCAGTTCCCATGGGCCAGGGGCCTGGTGCCGCTGGGTCTGCACGGCCGGCCTGGCTGTCTGCCACGACGGCAGGGCCCCCACTCGGCCCCCACAAGCACACGTCACATTTGAGCACTGACCATGGGACCATGTGTTGCACCACACCACGCCTACCCTGTAAGGCCGGTACTGATCTTTTTTTTTAAACTTTTTTTTTTTTAATTAATTAATTTTTAGCTGCGTTGGGTCTTCGTTGCTGCGCACAGGCTTTCTCTAGTTGCGGCGAGCGGGGGCTACTCTTTGTTGCAGTGCGCGGGCTTCGCGGGCTTCTCACTGTGGTGGCTGCTCTTGTTGCGGAGCACGGGCTCTAGGCACACAGGCTTCAACAGTTGTGGCACGCGGGCTCAGCAGTTGTGGCACATGGGCTCTAGAGCGCAGGCTCAGTAGTTGTGGCACACGGGCTTAGTTGCTCTGCAGCATAGGCCAGTACTGCTCTTAACCTCAGATCACCCACAAGATCACTGAGGCCTGGGAGTTAAACTTACAGCTAGAAGGTGGCATAACCAGGATTTAAACTTAAGACTGTCTGAGTGGGACTTCCCTGGTGGCGCAGCGGTTAAGAATCCGCCTGCCAATGCAGGGGACAAGGGTTCGAACCCTGGTCTGGGAAGATCCCACATGCCGCGGAGCAGCTAAGCCCGTGCGCCACAACTACTGAGCCTGTGCTCTAGAGTCCGTGAGCCACAACTACTGAGCTCGCGTGCCACAACTACTGAAGCCTGTGCACCTAGAGCCTGTGCTCTGCAACAAGAGAAAACACCGCAATGAGAAGCCCATGCATTGCAGTGAAGAGTAGCCCCCGCTTGTAGCAACTAGAAGAAGCCTGTGCACAGCAACGAAGACCCAATGCAGCCAAAAATAAATTAAAAAAAAAAAAAAAACAAGACTGAGTGCAGAGCCTCAGGTCTTAGTCTCTGTGCTAAGCCCAGAGAGGACAGCGACCCTGTCCGTACTGTTGGCTGCGTGGCCTCTGGGGCCCGGAGCAGCGTCCTCCGCACAGCAGGCACTCGGAAAGTGCTCATCACAGGAGTGGAGGAGGGAACGGGCGCCCTGTGCTGCAGATTCCTGAGTCCCTCCCCTGCACTGTCTCTCTGTGCTCTCATGTCTGTTCTGACTCTGGAGGATCAGCCTTCCAGTGTGGAGAGAACCAGTCGGAGAGTCAAAGGAGGGCCCTATGAGACAAACTTGATGGTGGAACTGGGCTCTGAGAGGGAAACAGCCTGTCCAAGGTCACAGCCACGATGGACTTAGCGACTGTGCCCAAGACACGGTTGCCTTTCTGAGCACAGTTCAGCTGTCCAAGGGAAACAGCCTTCCTTTCCCTTCACCTCAGTTTTCCCAGCTATAAAATGATCTGACAGTCTGTGTCTACTACAGCCAGACTCTCCCCAGCTGGAGAGGGTAAGCAGGGGACGTGTTTCCGGGCCCAGAGACGGTGGACAGAACCATCTCACTGGACAGGGCGTCCCCCGAGAAGCCCCATCCTCCCGGAGAGCGGCCACGGTCCAGCACTCAGTCACCCCAGGCACTTGGTCCTCCTGAGCCAGGCTGGGCTGCTTGGGCAGCTCTGGGGCTCAAGCGGGCCAACCCCAGGCCCTGGGCAGCCCGGCACGCTCTCCCTTGCGTTCCAGACTTGCCAGCGGCCGTGCCAAGTCTAGCCCAGGATTTGGGGTGGGGGTGAAGCGTGACAGTTCCTGAGTGTTTCCTATTTGCCAAACATTTCACAGAACTCTGCAAATTAGGTGTGAGGAAACCGAAGCCAGGCCAGGAAAGGAATCCAGAGCTCTGTTCAGGCCTGGCACGGGCCGGCCAGCCTCCTCAGCACGGCTATTTGGTTGTGCGATGAAGGGGTGAAGGGGTGAAGGGCTGAGGGGATGGGCGGGTGGACGGAGCGGGGAAACCCGCAGCCTCGGGGGTCAGCATCCGCCCGGTCTTACGCTGGAAGCATCCTGACCCACATCCTGCTTCCCCTGCTCTCTCGTCCCAAAGCCTTGGGGACACAGGATGGGCTGAGTGCCCCCCACCAGGCTGGAAGGGAGAGCGGCGGTAGGAGAAGCCAAGGAGGCCCTGTCTCTCCCCACCTACCCAGAGTGTAGAGGATCCGCGTCATGAGGTTGAGGCCCACAAACATGGCTACCCAGCCGGCCGCCCGCAGGCCCCACGTCTTCAGGGAGTTGCTCTTCTGTTCCCGACGAAACACCTCCTGGAGGACAAGCGGGGAGAGGCCGTCACGTCTCAGCTCCAGGGGTCACCAGCCTACCCAGTCGGCAGGGCCAGAGCCAAGGGGCCCGGGCTGACCCAGGAGCCACTGCGTTTCTGGACAGACCAGAGGGAGGAAAGGGCACTATCCAGGCCTACGTGCCTCGCCCACCTGGCAGCACAGAGCAGGCAGGCTTGGGCCCTCAGATCACAGCCCGCCTCCTCCAAGAGCCACCAGCCCACCGTCTCACCGAATAAACCTGACCCTCCTGCCGCAGCAGCGCCTTCCAGGGGTCATCTATCCTCACAAAAAAAAAAGTCATCTATCCTTACGCGGCGTCTAGCCACGAGCCCCAGCACTCCTCTCTGGGGTGCAGCTCTGAGACCGGGGCCCCACCTGCGGGAGGCTGGAGCCCCGGGACAGAGGCCTGGGCTGGGCCTCCTAATTCTAGAAACTCCCTGGGGCCCTGAAAGCTGCCTGAGAAAGGGTGACTCACAGTCGCCAGGCTGGGAGGGGCCAGCCCTGCCTTGAGGTTGGTAACTGGCTACTGGGCCGCAGCCTGACCACACCCTCGTCCCAAGCTCAAGAAGAAGGCACAGCCCAGCGCCTCCTGGACTGGGGGCCGAAGGGAGGGGACGACAGCTGAAGGCCCAATAAGCGGGTCAAAGGGTCACAGCTAAGCCCTGCCGCCTGCCCACTACCTTAACCTTCCAAACCCTTATGGGTTGAGAGGGCAGGCTCAGAACAGCTCTCCACGGATACACTGTGCTCGTCAACAACATACAAGCGCACTTTCTGCTACAGAGAAGGCTGCCCTGCCTGGACAGGACAGGCTAACTTCTAAGGCAGGCACTGAACTAACGGCACATCTTTGCACCCCTTCTCCTCGGGGCTTGGGTGAGGCGTGACCCCACTTTACGGATGGGGTGGGTGCCCTGGTCTCTCTGGAGGTGCCCGCCCTCACTCGCCTGGTCCTGGGGCCACGTAGCTCAACCCCTTCACCCCAGTTCACACAGCCTTCACGGGCCTCTGCCCGCCCCTCCCTGGGTAGGGCCACCTGGCGTCCTGGCCCCGACAAGGAGGGCCCTGGCCTGCTAGCGCGACTGGCTGGCCCCTTCTCTTCACTTGGGACTCAGCAAAAACGTCCCCTGCTGCCCACTGGCACAGGAGGTTGCTGTCTCCATGTCTGTGAGCTCAGCGTCTGCCCCTCACACCAGGCTGCAGGGGCCCTGCCCACTGCTCCCCACTTCGGGGACGTGGGCTGCGCACACAGGGAGACCTAGCCCCTTCTACAGCTTTCTCTCGCCTCGGGGCTGGGTCTGCCTCCGTGGTGGCAGTCTGTGACATGCCACTGGAGGGCAGAGCACGGTGCACAGTGGCCACTCACCTCTGCTGAGATGTCCCCGTGGTGCAGAAGCAGCAAGGTGTCCCCGGACTTGGTGGAGTACGGGACCAGCTGGTCGCCCCGCTGCCGGGCAATCACGGTGACCTGGTCAGAGAATTCAGGCTTAGAGCTGCGGGGCAACCACCCGCGGGCCCAGCGCCCCTCCTCACCGTGTGCCAACGAGGCAGCGAGCGGGAACACCCACGCCACCACGAGCCTCTGCCTCCACGTCGGCCCGGGGGACGGTGGCTCCCGTTTTGCTGCTCCGTCCGAAGCTCCAGGGAGGACCCCGGGCAGAAGCGTGTTTTAGGGCTGAGCAGGGGCTGGGGCCGGGGTGACGGGGTCAGGAACGCGGGACCGAGTCTCTACAGAGCAGAAGCCGGGGTTGGGGGCAGAGGGACTGCACGTGATTGAAAGAACCTCATCGGGCCCAGCTGCGAGACCCCCAGCACCGCGCCCTCAGCCTGGGGCCCATGGACGTGCACAGGGCACGTGTGCACACGGTGGGGGTGGGGGGGCGCCCACAGCCTTTGCTTGGGCCCCAGCATCTGCGCCCAGGAAGGCCCCCCTGAGTCGGCCCGGGGAGCTGATTACCACGTGAGCTGGGCCCAGGTTGGGGTCATCGCCGCTCAGCCCTGCGTAGGAAAACGAGACGCGCAGGTCTCCGACCTGGGGTGGAAGAGAAGCAAGTGAGGGAGGCGGGAGCTGTCAGCTGGGCCCACGGCGTGCCCCACTCCCATGACCTCTGCCCTTGCCCAGGTGGCCCCATCTCCCGGAAAGCCTCTCCCCTCCAATTTCCCTGCCCGAGTGTAGCTGTGATTCACCGGAACCGGACCAGAGTCTGAACCTGCGCTCTGAGTCCCACGCGCTGTCGGGGGCGGGACTCTGGGGCCCTGACCTCTGCCATCTGAGCGCCCAAGCCCGCTGGGTACCTCGGGGTACTTGGGGTTTTCACTGTGGTAGAAATAGTCCCCCCGGCGAATGATGTCCACGTGTGGGTCCTCCAGCTTGGACAGACTCAGTGGCTTAAAGTTGTCCACTTTGTCGATGAGGCCTGAGAGAGGCAGGCAGTTAGAAACAGTGCTGAGCCCACTGCAGCTCCTGGCTGCAGACCCTCAGCCTGACGGCCTTTCCAAGCACCCTCACGAGCCCAGCCATGCAGCCACCTCCTGGCTCGCCCCCTGGGGACCCCACACACGCCGTCTCCCACCCGGAGTCCCCCTCCGACTCCATTCTTCCGCAATGCCAGCCCCCTTCAGTCTTCAGCTCCTCCAGGAAGCCTTCCCTGTCCCCTCTTCCCCATCAGCTCTGCAAGGGCCTTAGCCTGGCAGCCACTCCACCTTGGGTCTGGTCATCTGTGTCCAGGCCTGGCTTCCCTGCTGCAGCAACAGCACGAGGCTGGGGCTGGCTGGCATGGCTGGCACCAGCTGAGCGCCAGAGCAGACAGCAGACAAGCCAGGCCCTGGCTCACGCAGTCTCTCCCCCGTCCCCCTGGCTATCTGCCACCTAAGTGTCTTCTCTCCCTCCTTCCTGGGTCAGGCCCAGGGACTGAGACCCAGGGACAGAGCCCCAGGAGTTTCTGCGGCCAGTGGTGCCACCCTGTCCCTTGCAAGCCTCTCTTTAGAGTCCCTTCGGGGCCTGTGATGAACCGGACGACCCCGGGCACAGGGCTGGGTGCCAGTGGGGCTCAGAAGTGGAGTCCTGGGGCCTTCTCTGCGCTGCCGGCTCCAGGGCTGCCAAGCAAGGGCTCTCAGCTCTGCCTCGTCAGCCCAATGAGGACGCAGCACCTAGCAGCTGCTCCCCGGTGTGGGTTTCAGGGGGGCTTCTACATGGTTCCCCACCTCCTGGGGACACACCTGCCCTCTGGCCTCGGCCCAGAGTACGATGCTGGAAAAGCTCCGGCTGACCCCATGCCCAGGACAGCAGGGGACCCCTTTAAGCATCTGAGGGCTGAGTGCTAGGGCCCTGGCTCCTGGGAGGCGGCCAGGTGAAAGTGCAGGGCCCCGGGTCGATGCTGGCTCATCTAAAGGGGCCTGAGACTCACCCGCCGAGAGGAAAAACCTGCCGATTTGGACGAAGGGGGCTGTTGCGGTGAACGACTCCACGGCCATCGCACTGTGGGAGAGGGGGAGCTTCTGGTGAAGGAGGGTGCTGGGCAGGTGCTGCTTGGGTCCCTGTGGGTTGTGCTGAGCAGGGTCCCAACCCAGAGGGCTCCTGCATGTCCAGCCCAGCCCCACAGTCTGGTCTTTCCCCCCCTGCCTCAGCCTCTGCCCGGGAGGAGCAGGCCCCTCCGGCCTCCTGTCCCCCAGAGCTTCCTACCCTCTTGCCTGGACCCCTACCAGCATGTCCCATCCCGTCCCCCAGCCTTCAGATGGCCCTTCCACGGACTTCACACCCTCCTGACCCTTCCCAGCCGGGCTAACACCCAAACCGTACGGTGCACATTCAAGGCCCTCCCTGGCCCAGCCCAGTGTCACGCCTGTCTCGCCACCCCCATCCTGCCCCGAGCAGGGCCGGGACAAACGCTGCTGCCTCCTGAAAGCCCCTGCTGACTGTCCTCCCACCCACGCCAACCGCTGGTGACCCCTCCAGGCACTCAGTCCGGCCTTACACCCGTGACCTGTTTGAGGGGAGGTCACCTGGGGCCAGGGGTGTCAGGTCTCACCTCTGTTCCTGGTGCCCAGCACAGGACCTGGCCTCGGAAACCTGTCCCACATTTTCATCAGCTCACGAGACAGAAGCAACTCAATTCCATTACTCAGTTGAGGAGGCTGAGGCTGGGCACCTGCTAGTGGCTGACAAGGCTACGCTCAGGCCTGAGGACCTGGCTCTCACCTGGGGTTTTTGTGGCCAATCTCTCGGTCAAAGTTTCTGCTGTTGACGATTTCCGATCTCCATTCAGTGTCTGTTTCAGGCAGAGGGAAAAAATGCAGAAACCACGGTAAACCTCAGGTTTGAGGCCCACTGGCCGCACATCCTCTTATCCAAGCCTGCGACCACTCGGGAGCCAAAGGGGCGGCTACTGGAGCCTCGCTGGATGGATGGGAGAGCAGGGCTCTGAGGACCAGCACCCAAGAAGCCTGATGCTTGGTGAGGACAGAGCCCACAGGTGTGCAGGGAGGTGCTCTGTCCGCCCGCAGGCCCGGGGCCCGGTACTCACTGTAGGAGTACCTCCTCTCTGTCTTCACCTGCCCGTCCTCGGTGTATTCCCTGCAGGGAAAGCACAGGCAGCACCAGAGTCAGCCCATCACTCCCGAGGCATCCCCATCTCTAAGCATCTCCGGCTGGAAGCAACCTCGGGGCTCCCAGGTCAGACTCCCCAGATGGAGCAGGCTTGGTCCACACCAGCCCAGAAACAGGGTACTCCCTGGCAAACAGCCAGCTCCAGGCCTCAAAGGCGCTCACTAGAGAAAAGAGCTTTCTCATCCTGAGCTGAAACCCGCCTCCCCTAGCTTGTGTCCCAGCCCTGCCCCGTGGGCTCAGCGGTCTGCCTGCACCCTCTGCTCTGCAACAGCCCTGTGGAGGCCCCTGAGGCTGCCCTGCCCCAGACTGAGCCACCTGGGCTCCCCGAGTCCCCTCTCCACCCTCAGTCTTAGTACGTGTGGTCGATGAGAGCCTGCCTGGGGCTCCTGTTAGATCCGACAGCACATGACCCAGGAACCCCCCCGCCCCCCACCGCCCCGCACACCATGGAAGAGAAGATGGGACACAACTTGGCACAGGTCCGTCTGAGCCTAAGCTGAGGCAGCCCTAGACAACTTCCCCGGAAGGGAGCTAACCAAGCCCACTTACTCCTCCTAGCCCCTCTGCAGGAGATTCCTGCCACCTCCAAACAAGACCATCAGCCAATAACTGGGGGATACCTCGACATTTCTCTGATAGGAATATTTTATACTGCAAATTTCAGAAGTGTCAAGGTGAGTGCCACCTGCACGTCACCCTAATCCCCACGCCTCCTTCAGCCCCAGCCAACTCTTCACCCGCTGGCCCCTCACCTGGACTCCTCCGTTTCCACCCATTGGTACATCTCCACGTGCCGCCGCAGCTTCACAGCCGGGAGGTAGACCCCGTAGTTTGGATCAGACAAGAGCTTCAGATAGAATCAAACAAGAAAAATAAAGGACAAGAATGCCCAGCTCGGGGGAAGCTGGGCTGGAGGAGATACAGGTCCAGAGGGCAGAAGAGCACAGAGGACTCCGCGGCTGCTCGCATGGGGAGACGAGGGAAGCTGCCCGTCCCGAGTGCTGAACCTGCAAGCCTGTGACACGAGCCGCGTGCACGGCTCAGGCTGCTCGGCCCAAGTGCGCGGTACCCACGCAGCGTGTCGGGTGTTCAGACAGAAGACCTGGCACCAGACACACAAATCCATCATCACTGTTAAAGCGCCTCTTCGTGAGGCTCTTGCTTCGGGCCAGAGTCTGTGCCGGGAGGGTAGCTACTGAATCCCACCCAATCTTCAGAACCGGGCCCTGGTCTGTTACAATTATTCTCCCCATCTGACAGAGGAAGACACTGAGACTCAGGAAAGATGGGTCCACATGGCTGCTGAGAGATACAGCAGGAGTCACACCAAGTGTCCCCGTCTCCAAGGCCCACGCTTTCAAATCCTCCATCAGACAATATCCTGCGATGTGTCCCGGCCTCCGCGGGTCAGCAACCACCGCCAAGCCTACCTTAGACGTCCGCAGGGCCCCAGGGATGTGCACCAGCCTCCCCTCGTTCTCCGGAGCCACACTGTGGATGCTGTCGGGGGTCACCACCAGCGAGAGTCCCTCAGCCAGCAAGGTCGCCATCTTCACTGTGCGGCCCTGTGCACAGCGGGGAGTGAGGATTTCAACCACTGGACACAGCTGTGCCCTCTGTCTTGGGCAAGAGGAACCCAGGACGTGCGCTCTCCCAGGAAGGCCACCCGGCACCCATCTCAGCACCGCCCGTGCCAGGAAGAGCTGCTACTTCTTCTGTCCTGCACCCCTCCCCCATCTTCCTCTGCCTTCTCTGCCCCTTCCCTCCTGCTTCACTTGGGGCGATCGCACACCTGTTCAAATCACGTGACCCAGGCCTCGGCAATCACATCCTGTGTCCACTGGCCACAGGCAGCGGTTCAGAGAGAGGACTGAGGCCACTGAGGGATCTCCCTGCGACTTTTGCTAAACAGATTTAGAAAGAGATGGTTCCTCTTTTCCCTGGGGTTGCTAAGCTGCTTGGATGTGACCCTGGAGTTACGGGGCCACCTTTGCCACCACAAAGGAAGAGCCTGCCAAAGAAACATCCACAACAGAGAAAAATGGGCAAGAGATGGAGAAATGGAGATTCCTAGTGACCCAGCATGAACGCCTGGATGCAACCATGCCTGAAACTGATGCTACCCAGGATTGCAGGTGTGTGAACAGATCCATTCCTCCTCCTGCTTACATCAGTCGTGAGGTGGGTCACAAAAGAAAGAACTCTGATTAATTCAGCTCCTGCCCCCATAAAATCTAGACCCTTATTACCATATCCAGCCTCCGAATTCACAGTCTTTGCTCCCTGATACTGCAGGGACCCTCAATCTGCACAGAGGGACCCCGAACATCGTACCTCATTGGTAAAAATTAAGTAGAAGGAGAGCAGAAAGGTCATGAGCCCCACAAACATTCCACCCGAGGTCTCACTCAGCCGCTCCAGGAAGCCTGGCTGGGACTTGGTTGTAATTCTGACATGTTCTTTCCTGTCACTCGTACTGGAATACTGAAAAAAGACATAAAAAAAAAAAAGAAAGAAAATTGGTTTTCAAAAAATAAATTGAATTTTGCTATTTATTTATACTTTTTTTTTGGCTGCGTTGGGTCTTCGCTTCTCTGCACGGGCTTTCTCTAGTTGCGGCGAGCGGGGGCTACTCTTTGTTGCGGTGCGCGGGCTTCTCATTGCGGTGGCTTCTCTTGTTGCGGAGCACGGGCTCTAGGCGCGCGGGCTTCAGTAGTTGTGGCTTGCGGGCTGTAGAGCACAGGCTCACTAGTTGTGGCGCGCCGGCTTAGTTGCTCCACGGCATGTGGGATCTTCCTGGACCAGGGCTCGAACCCATGTCCCCTACACTGGCAGGTAGATTCTTAACCACTGGGCCACCAGGAAGTCCTATTTATACTGTTTTTATTGAGTTTTAATTCTACATGTTAAAAATACACAAACCAGGCTTCCCTGGTGGCACAGAGGTTGAGAGTCCGCCTGCCGATGCAGGGGACATGGGCTCATGCCCCGGTGCGGGAAGATCCCACATGCCGCGGAGCGGCTGGGCCCGTGAGCCATGGCCGCGGAGCCTGTGGGTCCGGATCCTGCGCTCCGCAACGGGAGAGGCCACGGCAGTGAGAGGCCCGTGTACCGCAAAGAAAAAAAAAAAATGCACATACCAAGTGTTTGGTTTTGACAAGTGCATACCCCGTGTGTCAAGACACAGAACATGTCTATCACCCAGAAGGCTCCTTGTGCCCCTTTCCTGACACTACTCCCTCTCCCCACCGCCCAGAGGTAACAACGATTTGAATCCATATCACTACGGATTAGTTTTGCATCTTCTAGAACCTGGTATGAATGGAATCACCACACAGCATCAACTCCTTCTGTCCAGATTCTTTAACTCAGCGTAACGCTTTTGAGGGTCATCTATGTCACGGTATCAGTAATTTGTTTCTTTTTATGGCCAAGTAGAATTCTACCCACGAGCATATCACTTCTGTTGATTCCCTCACCAGTAGATGGATCCCTGGTTGTTTCCAGTTCCTAGCTATTATGAACGCTTCTGTGAACACTCACGTACAAGTTGGTGAAATAACGTTTATATTTTAAGGCAGGACACGAACATTTAAACATAAAATTCTGTGTGCATTCGGGCCTCTTCTCTCCCTCCCTAACGTGCAGTCTGCATCTGCATTACACTGACCAGACCTTCTCAAAGACAGGAACGCCTGCTCGACCGTAAAGCCCATTTTTCCCCTTTCTTCTGATGCTAGCAATGCAACTTCTCAAAACAACAGCGTACTTTCCCAGCCCTGCAGGGGGTCATGATGACTTGCTGCTCGCTTTGTAAACGTACCTACTTGGACTATGTATCCTTGGTGAACTTTATGTAGATCAGTATGTCATTTTCATTTACGATCCTTTGTCCCAAAAATGTACATGACTATGCCTTCGACCTCTAGCAGGCGAAACAGTTCTCAGAGCTTCTGAGAGTCTGGGTCTCAGAAGTCCTGGGTCATAATCCTGTTTGGCTCAAATAAAATGCCCTTTTTTCTTTGTCACTTGATTGTTAGTTGAATTTTCGTGGACATTTGCTTGGCGTAGGTGGCGGGATATCAGAGACAGACAGCAGAGGACACCTGGAGTCCACCCCAAACGGGTGCTTGGTACCAGCACAGGCCCTTGGAGCCCCACTCCTCCGTATTCCTCAGGCACTTTGGTGGGTTCTCCTGGTACCCAGACAGCACTGCTTTAAATGACATCCTGAGTTTTACTTGAGCTGTTTTTCTTGGGACTTGGAGTCCTAAGGGGGTACTGAAACATATCCTAGGCAGGGACCTCGGAGGAGCTTTGGAGTGAACGGGGTTCACTGGTCTCTTTTAAAAACTGACTTAAATTGGAAAGATTATGTATATACGGTCTGAACAAACTGCTAGTGAAATGAGAGACTGAGCATGTTCAGCTCCGAAGTAAAGGGACACTTGCTCCTTCCAGCCACCAGCCGTTCTCAGGCGACCGAGAACCTGGGGGAAGTGTCTGAGGATCAAGTCTCTTAACATGCATCGGTCGCACAGGGAGTCCCACCACAACCACTGAGGAAGTTCTGCTCGCCAGGTGCGCATCATAAAGGCTGATCACCCTGCGCTCTGAGCATCCACGGTGGTTTTAGACTGTCGGAGGGAGAAGCCAAGACGCGTGAGAGTCAAGCTGACCCAAGGGGAAGCCCTTAGGGAGACAGACACACATTCGATCCATCACACCGCCCTCAGAAAGTTGTTCAGATCCTATCTGAATTGGGCTGCCAAATTAATAATGGGAAACCGTGCTCAAAGGCCAAACAGCCCCCTTGATGGGCAGCCACTCTGGCTGGCTTCATGAAGAACCGCTGCTTTTGCAAACACTTATCTTAACTCTTAAATGGCCAGGATGGAGCCCTTCTAACATTCCAACACTGTAGAGAAAGCTGGCTTGATAAAACATCTTTTCAAAACTCTGACCCTGAGAGAACAAAAGTATTCCTAGGAGAAAGCCTGAAATTACAACTCTTATCATGTCCCTGAAATGTAAACACAGCCCACATCGCCTGAGTCTACAACCTTGGCTTAATAGACTCTAAAACTGGGGAAAAAAACGGGGGGCGCGGGGGTGGGGGGCGCACAGCGTGTGCAAAGAGGAGGCCGTTGTGAAACTCAAGCAGGAAAACCAGGAGACTTCTGTCCGTGTCTGGCTGGATATGTGCATGTCTGCATGTATGTATGATCCGTCTCTAACTCCAAATGGTATTATCAACATTAATTGGTAAAAGAGGTTTACTTAATTGACTTAAAAGTAAACGCATACAAATCAAATATTTCTAAATGTAATTACACTAGCCCGAATTTTTAAAGGATCACATAATCTAGGCTTAATCTTTAATGAATGAAAATGAGTCAGAATTGATGGCTTAATTAATAGACACGTGTTTAGAGTCAAACGTTAAGTGTAATGCTTTAACTGTACCTAGGTTTACTGAAAGTTAATAAGCTCATGTTATCTCTGTTCTAAAATTTGTCAACAAGAAAATTAACTTGGTATGATAATATTTTCATAAGTAATAAATAAGTTTTGGGGTGAACTCTTTAAGAATAATTTTGTTTTATGGTATGTCTGCCTAAAAACAGTTTCTCCAGATTTTTGGTGACTTGAAACTTCAGCGTTCTGCTAAATTAAGTCAAATGACGGAATTCACTGAATGTCTAGATCATTTTCTTAATAAGAAATACTGAAACATTAATTGCTAAAGAAGTCTATGTTTACCTACTTTGATCTCTTATTATAGAGAGATTAAACATGTTTGAGACTATTAGTAAACATATTCTGTGCTTTGTTGGAAGACAACTATAAAGTGGCATACATTTCTAAAAATTAATTTTTAAAAGGGAACCCTGAGAAAAGTTTTATGCATGACCAGGACTTACTAAGATCAGACTGATTTTAATTAAATGAATGAAATTTAATATTAAAGGTGAAATGGTGAAAACTAGAGTTTGTTTTTTTCTGTTAAGAGGACAAAGTTCTCTTGAAATATTGATCTGCTTTTGATAACAGACTGTAAAATTTCTTTACCTCTTAAGTAATCTTCTGTAACTTTCTGTATTTGCTTTTGAAATCTTTTACTAGCACTTTGGTTAAGTGAATAAATATTGTTTCACAGTGACTTATGATTCTACTTAGCCAAACATTTAAAACCTCTTGATATCGTTCACAAACTTCCTCAAATCAAATTCTAAATGTTCTTTTGGCCTCCAGCTACCTTTGGGAAACTTCAGAAGGCCCCTAAACAGCTCAAAGAGAAATATTTAAACGAATTAGGCTCATTTGGTATGTTAAATTACATGGGAAACATTGTCAAATGAGTAATGATAAATCTTGTTAGGTTATATTATACAGCTAAATATATTACTATAAACATTCTAGAAATTATATGAAGTTCCTAACATTTGAAATGTCCTGGTATGTTGTCAGTCATGATTTACAGTATCTTAAAATGTTGTATGCCACAGAAATAGCCAAATTTCCTTGATGACTACACTGTCATCAGGTCTTTAACCATGCTTTTAAGTCTTTTGTCCTTTATACACAGTTATGCCTATACAATAACTGATGCTTTTACAAAAATGTTTGTAGATGACTTGCTGTTATGCTCCCAAATTAAATTAGACGCGGTAGCAAAAGGACCTCCTCCTTGTACGAGGGCTATTTCGGCCACGGCTCTCACATAAAGCCACTGAAGAAATAGTAATGGGGTCTCCTTTAACTATGTATGTCCCACACTCGGGTGAGTTTCTTCTAAACTCTCACCACCCTCAGCACTATTCTATAAGCCAGCTAGCTTCCTATGAAGTATCGTTGCTTTACGCTACCTTGGTTCCATGTAATAACCTTAACCCTGCAACTCTGCTTCCAGCACCACAGGAAGAAAACCATGACTGCGTTTTGTTAACCAATTATCTTCTTGCTTCCAGGAAGCCCATATCGGTAATGCTGACCTAATTTAATCTATAGATGGTCCTACTTAAGGGAAGAGCACAGACATTACCGAGCTGGATGTGCAGTAACGCCCACAGTAGACATAATCGAAAACTTTTACTTAGCAGGAACAAAGTCAGCACAAGCTGAATTAACTGCCTTAACGCTAGCTAAAGACCAGTTAACACATATTTATACTGACAGTCACCATGCCTCTGGAGTGACACACGACTATGGAACGTTATGGAAACAATGAGGTTTTTAAGCTCTTCAGGAAAACCTAATAAAAAAATGGAAAACAGGTTGCAGAGTTGTTGTTATACGACTGCCGATACGGTTAACAATGATTGAAACCGTAATTTTCGATAATTTTCAGTTTTCACCTACGCCCGGCATTCCAAATCTGACAGTATGTAAACTAGAGGAAATCAGCTCGGTGACGCTCCCGCCCATGAGGCAGCTTTAAACACTCATCCTATCCAGCCTCCAGAACGGCCACTGCTCTCAGTTAACCCTGCTAACCCAGTAAAAGATTTCCTTCTACAGGCTCAAGAAATTGCCACTAAAGAAGAGAAACAAATATGGCCACAAAAAGGGGAATTCTGACCCCACCACAGATATATGGTTTAGACCTGATTGAAAAAAAAACACCTAGTGTCTGGAGCACAACTGCCATCACTCCAGCATGCACCCCCTTTAACTCACTGTGCGCCTGAGAAAACGGTTTCTGGGGAAAACAGTATTCTTGGAAACCTGCCTCCACGGTGGTTCAAGGGAAACATTACATTATTGTCAGGGTCTCACTGAGGCACTTAGAAAACAATCAGTAACTAACTCTTTTTACAGCGAGCTCCCAGAAAACCCTACAGATCATGGATTATAACCTAGTGATTTTGTTTATTGGAAAGGACATCAAATAAATGATTCTTTGCAGCCACAAGGGGAAGAACCTTATCTGTTATTGTTAACTAATCCATGCTCAGCCAAACCGAAAGACATTTATTCATGGATTCACGTCTCTCATTTTAAAAAGGCCCCTCCACCTAAATGGACTTCGACCCGTTTCTAACACCCTGTTTCAACTAAGACGAGCACCACCAAGCCAGGACGAGGGGACAACAGCAGCAGACAGCTGCCCCAAGAGTCCAGACCAGGCCTGCAAGACCCATCCTACCAGTTCAATTGTACTATTCACCAAATGTCTTGTCAAAACTGACAGCTACTGTTTTACTTCTAGCTATGCTTTTGCCCCAGGGTTTAAGATGGAAGGAAAATTCCTTAGTACAGCTGTTGCAGAGTATAGCTACTGGAGGCAAATTTAACCGATCGCTGGATCTGTCATCCAACTCTTCAGACAATACAAGGCCGACACAGGCCCTCATAACTCCTGTCATTGACTTTTCAGATGTTCCCAATGTTACCACTTACTTAGATCAACCTCCCTCTGGCCTAACCTTTCAGGTCCAAATTTTCTAATGTACTAATGTGTCCATGCCTTGTCTGACACTACACTACCCTCAGTCCTTAGGGACCAGACACAACTTACGCTAGTACCCACACCCCAGCCCCGCCCCACCCCGAGCTCCATCTCTTACTTAACTTACAAATGTCTTGAAGAGAAAAACACAAGGAACTTGTGCCCACAACTCCCCCATGTCAAATACCATACAGACAGCTTTCGGAAAGCCTGCAAGAATGACCATGGTTTAATACCGTGTTAGCAAAACTTCCAAGCGATGCGGCTATTCATGAGAGCTCTCTGGGAGGGAACACTTGCATCCGTAGGTTTTATCTTCTTCTATGGTACTGGAATTGACACACCTACCCAAGGACGGGCACATAAATGTCTTAACAGCTGGCAGGCAAAAGGCTTTTTGTTTGTTGGGCATTATGTTACCCCACTGTCTACACAATGGGCAGATGAACCTCCTTTCTCTCTCCATGACAGTCAAGAGATCCATGTTAGCAGGATATCAAGATATCTGGTGGCAAAGGCTTTTGGGAATCTTGAGTCCTAGGGCAGGAATATATGTAAACAGAGATATGCTCAGAAATCTATCAGGCACCATGGGTCAAACAGCCAAAGAGACTGCAAGCAGCCCTGCAGCCCAACAGACATCCCTAAGTTCTGTAGCTCATGCAGTGTTAGGTAACAGCTGCCTTAGAAAACGTGTAAGTATAAAATGTTTCCTTCCCCATCAGCATACACCTCTTTGTTTACTCTATAGGATTAATTTACTCAATTCTGAAGTTTCTACCATGGGAAAGTGATGTTGCAAAATCGAAGAGCTCTTGGTTTTTAACACCACCTTGCAAGGAGAAGCTTGTGCTATAACCCAGGCTAAATGTTGCGCTTCCATATAGGATGAGTCCTCTAATACAACTCATTTAACAGCTCACATACCAAGTACAATTTCCGTACTGAAGGATCCCCTTCCTAGTCCAGGTGAAATCTCAGGGAAATGGCTCAACTCTGTGGATTCATGGCTTAAAGCTCTGCTTGTGACTTTGTTATTGTCGTTGGCTTTATTGATTTCATTTACAGAGTAATAATCTCTTGTGCCTCTTGTATATTCAAAACTCCAGGGACTCCCCTGGTGGCACAGTGGTTGAGAATCCGCCTGCCAATGCAGGGGACACAGGTTCAATCCCTGGTCTGGGAAAATCCCACATGCCACGGAGCAACTAAGCCCATGCGCCACAACTGCTGAGCCTGCGCTCTAGGGCACACGTGCCACACCAACTGAGCCCGTGTGCTGCAACTACTGAAGCCCGCACGCCTAGAGCCCGTGCTCCGCAATGAGAAGCCACCACAATGTGAAGCCCGCCCACCGCAACCAAGAGTAGCCCCCACTCGCCGCAACTAGAGAAAGCCCGCGCGCAGCAACGAAGACCCAACACAGCCAAAAAAAAAAACTCCAACTAAAATAACAACGTCTAACAATTTGACACTATTGATCATACCTGTAAGATAATAGGTATGCACAACGCATATGCAGGGTAAAACTGGCATAAGTCCTATTGGACAATTGACCATCAGTCCTTGCCAAGCAGTTTACTAGCCTAACCCTCTAAAAGGAAAGAAAGAACCAGGCTATTAAGATCTGTCATCAAGGGAGAGGATGCAGGGCAGGTAAGCAACCACCAACCCCATCGAGGGACCAAATATTTGATCACCTAATGTATTCTACCAAAAGATTAATGATCAAAAGGGGGAAAAAGATGAAATGAAATTTATATTTTAAGGCAGGACATGAAAATTTAAGCCTAAAATTCTGTGTGCATTCGGGCCTCTTCTCTCCCTCCCTAACGTGCAGTCTGCATCTGCATTACACTGACCAGACCTTCTCAAAGACAGGAGCGCCTGCTCGACTGTAAAGATTATTTTTTTCCCTTTCTTCTGATGCAAGCAATGCAACTTCTCAAAAGAATAGCGTTCTTTCCCAGCTCTGCAGGCAGTCATGGTGATTTACTGCTCCTTTGTACGTGCCTACTGGACAACGTGTCTTTGATGAACTTCATAGAAAATATCAGTATGTCATTTTGATGTTTGATCCTTTGATTTGAAAATGTACACGACTGTGCCTTTGACTTTTTTT
Organism: Neophocaena asiaeorientalis asiaeorientalis; assembly: GCF_003031525.2. Lineage (NCBI taxonomy): Eukaryota > Metazoa > Chordata > Mammalia > Artiodactyla > Phocoenidae > Neophocaena > Neophocaena asiaeorientalis. The sequence goes on from NW_020175040.1 coordinate 351,795, forward strand.
TTAAATATGTAAGATACGTTTATATGATGATAAGCGCAACGAAGAACATACTACAGGATAATGGGATAAAATGACGGGGGTGGAAAGTGGAGTGGACTGGGGATGGCACTTGAGACTTCAGTCAGTATACACAGCCTTGGGAGGAGGTTGACTTTTTTTGTTTTTGGCTGCGATGGGTCTTCATTGCGACGTGCGGGCTTTCTCTAGTTGCGGCGAGCGGGGGCTACTCTTCGTTGCAGTGCATGGGCTTCTCATTGCGGTGTGTGCCTTTGACTTCTAACATGTGGAACAGTTCTCAAGAGCTTCTGAGAGTCTATCTCCTGGGTTATAATCCTGTTTGGCTCAAATAGAATTAACTTTTTTTCCTCTTAACTTGACTGTTAATTGAATTTCAGTCTTCAAGAAAACATGTGTTTTCATTTCCCCTGGGCATTAGGTACATACCTAGGAGTGGAACTGATGGATCATAGGGAAGATGCATGTTTTTTAAGAAATTAGCAAATTGTTTTACAAACAGGTTATTAGAGATATATTTCTAATTCAGTTCAACGAATAGTGGCTGAGTTTCCTCAGGGCAGTGCCAGGCCTCACAGGGGTAAGAATGTAGGGGTGAGAGGCTTTAGGGCCATTGGGTCAGGGTGACAAACAGTGCCAGGCCTTGCTGAGTGCCTGGTGAGAGGGGCAGATCCAGTGTTAAAGGAGTGACCCCTTCCAGCTGGGAGGGTGAGAGGGACAGATCCAGTGTGATACACCCCAGTCTATCACAGGCCAGACACGGACAAGCCCAAGGAGATGGGCGCTATCACGACCCCATTTCGCAGGCAGGAACACAGAGGCTCAGCAGTTATACGACCAGTCCAGATCACACAGCCTCTAAGAGATGAACTTAGGATTCAAATATGGGCAGACTGGAGGCCACTCTCCTACCACTCTGCTCTGGACTGCGTTCCTCACTCCTTGGGAGCTCGCTGCAGGCAGGCAGGCAAGACAGGAAAAGAAGCCAGTCCCGCTACAGCCAGTGCAGTCCCCAAGTCGATGGCTGGAAGACCTGGCTTCCTCCTGGGACTCCCCTCAGCACACAGCTAGGAGCCAACATCAAGATAAGGGGCTCAAAGATGGCCTTAGGAGAAGAAGGTGCCCCTCAGGCTGGCGAGCGTGCAGAGTGGCTTGACACACCCAGCCCACATTCTGGACCAAATGCCCAGTAAACATGGATGTTCATGGAGATTTCCTCCCTGCCCACTCCCCTACTCCAGGCTTCGAATCAATGAGCAGTGAGCGGTAGGAACAAGGGTCGACATACAGGCCCTGAAAATCACTTGCTGTGTAACACTGAGTAAGCTGCTCTACCTCTCTGATCCTGTTTACTCATTTATAAAGTGGCGATGGTAACAGTAACTCCATCACTGGACAGATTTTACAGCGATTAATAATCCTGTGACCTCCTTGCTCCGCCCCATCATCTTCAGATCTTTCTTCCTCACGGGGTCTGGTGGCCCCTGTAAATGTGCACCCCACTGCTGGGTGAATCAACAAAGGTTTGGCAGCAGAGGGAACCCTAATTCATCTACATTCTTTGGCAAAGCTCAGGACCCAATGTATCCAAGGTCTCTGCCCACCAAGACTGAAGACAAACTGTTTTCTTTTTTACGTATTAAGTACCTACTATGCCCCAGACACTATGCTAAATACAGTCTCCCTTAAACTTCACAGATTAAGGCCACACAGCTACTGAAGAAGAATCTGCATTTTCCCCCAGGTCAGCCTGACTCCAAAACCTGCCCCACACCTTCCCACGACCTGCCAAACTGGCTGTGAGACCCTGGGCAAGTGCCTTCCCCTGCCGGGGAAGTTCCCCATCTGTAAGATATGGTGGTGGCGGTATGGGGGCAGGCCCGTGTCCTGCCAGCTTGGGTCTCTCCCGGCAGCTGACCCTGCGTCTCACGGACCACCTCTAGGTGCGCCATTTAAGGTTTCTCGGCCTCCCAGACAACTCTAATCCAGGCTGTGGGAGACACAGCCCTGGCTTCTCAGGGGGTGTGGGAGGCAGAGAGGGCGCTTGGGGACAGAGGAGGGGCCTGAAAAGAGCAGGTAACAGACCAGGGGAGAGTGGCTGGACACTCCACCACAGCAGGAGGGAGGGAGTGCCTGGGCTGGCAGGGCTGCGAGCTGGCTCCACACACACTTTCAGAGAGAAGGCGAGTGTGAATCACCAGCTCCTCCCATGCCCTGCACCCTGGCGGGAGGTGCCCCTCTGTTTGTTGAATGAATGTTGGGCTTAAATAGAAAGATTCCTGAAATAAGGCTGGCTGCAGGAAAAGGCAGCCAGCAGCCGTTCCAGGGGCACCACCTTCGGCCAGAGCGTCTGCAACCAAATACATGCTAGGAGGCAGACGGCCCGGCCGCAGGGAAATGCCCCCTTCTCCCCGTCGTCCTAACTCCTCCGCTCCCAAACCAGCCCACGCCCCTTTGCAACATCACAGCCAAGGTTTACATACCCCCCTGGGGCGGGGAGCTCACCGCCCGCCCGGACAGTGCGTCGCGGATCGGCTTCGCCACCGCCCCAGTGGACTGGCCCCTTCTCTGCGGCCCAGTCCAGCCCTCAAGGTCCTTACATGGTAGAAATCCGAGGGCCCAGGCGAGAACTGGGAACGAAAGGAGAAGCTGCGGGGAGCCGAAGCCACACGTCCCGACGCCCGGTCCCCGCCACCGCGCGCCCCAAGGAGTCCGGCCGAGCTGGGAGAAACGGACAGACGACTCGGCTGCCAGAAGGCCCGGATACGGGAGAGGGAGGGGTTCACCGGGCAGGGGGCCGCGGCGCGCCCGCGGGGAGAGGGGCCCGGGAGACGGGGAGCCCTGGGTGTGGCCGGCGAACCAGAAGACACTCACGTTCGCGGCCATGCCGCGGCCCGGTCGCCGCCCGCCTCGCTCGGCTCAGCTCCGAGAGGTGCTTACGGCCGCAGCGCGGAGTCCCGCGGCGTCTCGCCTGCCGGAGAGCGGTAAACAACCAGCCGAATCCCAGAGCCCCGGACGCGCCACAGTTACCGCCCCGCGGGCACGAGCTTTTCGGGTCTCGCTCGCCCCGCCGCGCCGCCTCCTGGGAAATGTAGTCCAGGGTCGGGTGCACGCTCCAAAAGTTGCAACCTACCTACCTCACTGATGCGCCTGCGCACTGCAAGCAATTCTGGGAGATGTAGTTCCTATTGCCTGGGAGAGCGGCCGGGCTGCGTGCGGCCTGCTGGGAAATGTAGTTCCCGGCTGAGAGGGCCGGGCTAGACGCGCCGAGGCAGGCGCGCGGCGGGCAGGCCTGGAGGGGGCGGGCCCGCGCGGGCCTCCAAGCCGCCAGCCCTGCAGCGGAGAGGTCACGGCGTGAGGCCGCCGCCACAGTCGCCGCGAGGTCGGAGCGCCGGGCTGCACCATGGCCTACTGCCGGCAGGAAGGTAGGAGATGGGGCTGCGTGGAGACGGCCTACGAGGGCCTGCAGGGGACACGCGGTCTGTGCAGCCCGCCGGACCCCCGCGCCCCCACTGCAGACGCGGACAGTCCTCGGGACCCTCGGGTTGGACCCGGCGGCGGAGTCGCCATTCCCGGTTTTCAGATGAGAAAACCGAGGCCCGGGTAGGAGCGAGGCCGGCCAAGGTCACCGTGAGGCTCGAACCCGGACCTCGGAGGGAACAGCACGTGGGGGAGCTCGTAAACTAGGCCCGGGGGTCAGGGCTGTGCGAGCGCCCTGCCTGCGGCTGGTAACTGGGAATTTATTGATTCTAATTATAATGTTACTGTGGCGCTCACCACACACCACGTGTTCCCGTTTGCACTGCCTTCAACTGTCCCGGAAAGTTGCCCCTCGGTGGGCGCTGCGCTGCGCTGCGGGTGGGAGTGCCGCCCGCTGGGACGGGTCAGACCCTGGTCCAGGAATTTTGTGTGGCCTATCTCGCGACGACCTTCCCAAGTCAGGCCCTGCTTTTATCCGGAGAGTAAACCAAGACCCAGAAGTGACTTGGGTAAGCCACACGGCCGGCAAGTCGCAAAAGCTGGGGTTGGAGGCCCGCGGTCTGATTCCAGAACTGCCCAGTCTGGTGCCTAGTGGACTCCAGGGAGCCTTCCACTCAGAAGACACCCTGCGCAGAAAACAAAACAAAATAAAACAAAGTTGGTCCCCGCCTACTGTCTGTCTGCTTGTTACCTCTACCGGGGACCTCAGAAATCTCCAAGCCGGGTCCAAGGGTCTTCCTGCACAACCACTAACCGGCTCTGTCCCTGAGCTGCCACCCAACTCCTCCAGGGCCTAGTGTCCAGTCTTGTAAAATGAGAAGTTGATCTTCATTTATTCCACGCATATTCATGAAGCACCTTCTCGGTGCCAGGTGAGGGGATTGGTGGACACCTGAGACTATAAAGTTCCAGAGAGAGTTGGAACTCACCCAGAAATCCTTTAGCGAATAGTCCAGCTCCCTCAGTTAATTAAGGGAATCTTAAGCCCAGAGATGGAAGTGACACACCCAAGGTCATGCTTCAGTTAGGAGAACAGCTCAGTCTAAAATGCTAAGCCTTTTCCCAGTACCCCATTCTGCTCCTGGAATCCTCCTTCCCTGGGTCATAAAGCCGTAATACTCACTGATGTCTCTAATGAGTAGTTTCCATTGATTGATATTTAACTTTGCCATGAGCAAAAGTCCTCTGCCCTCACCACTTTGTTAGACAGCAAGTCTTTTGTTTTTAATTTCCTTCTTCTAAGTCTAATTTACTTCTTCATTTAGCAAATTTTTTTTAACCTTTTGGGTATAATGAAGCTATAATCCTCATTCTTGAGGGTTTCTAGGGGTTGCAGTTTCTCTGGGAAGCAGAGGCAGGTGTTTAGATCCCTATCTTTTCCTGGATCAAAGCTCTCTCTCTTAGTTTGGGGATGAGAATTAAAAGCACTCACTTTAGGCCTTCCCTAGTTTTTATCTTATCCATGCCACTGTCCCCTAAGTCCCCAACTTCTTGTTTTTCTACCCACCGATTCTTTATGCTTCCCATGGGACTTAAAGAAACGATCCCAAACTCCTTCCAGATTAAGGCTGATGTGAGCGAGCCCCTTGCCTGATCCGGCTCCTGCTAGTCTCTAACCACCCATCACTGACCAGCCACACTGGCCTCTGGCCCTTCCCTTTGACTGGTGCACCCTTCTTCCAGCTCTTCCCATGGCTACCTCCTCATCCTTTAAGATTCAGCTCATATGTCACCTCAGTGAGGTCTTCTCTGGGTCTTTGTGTCTTTCACATCCTAAACTCTTTGAAATTACCTGGTTTATTTTTGTCATCTTCCTTCCTATGTTCTTGCAGCAAGCCGAGAGCATTAGATGGGCCATATCCCCGGCACCTTTACCCAGTGAACCCATACACACGCTGCCCTCTGTTCTGAGTCAGTCACTTGCCTGTGCACATTTACTTCAGGGGTCCACCCCCAAGCCTTGGGGTTAAAGGCCTTAGCAGGGCGTTCAAGGTGTTGGGCAGCGTGGACTCAGGCTCGCTCCCTGGCCCAGGGCCACACTGTTCCTGTCATTGTTCTTCCTTTTCTAATGCTGACTGTGTTCTCTCCTGTTGCGTCAACAAACGTTTATTGAGTACCTGTGATGTGCCAGCCACTGATCACATGGCAGTGGGCACAGGTGGGCGGTCTGCCTTCGTGGCATGGTGGAGGTGGCGGGCGCCCCTTCTGGGTTGGATGTACCAAGAGATTCTGCTGTGTAAAGACCCACGCATGTTCTAGGGGGAATGAGACCACCCATCCAAGGTTTTTTTTTTCTCTAACCTACCTCATAGTGATAGCCGTTCTGTCTTCTGCCCTCTGCTGGGTCTGGGGGTCTTCATGTCTGAATTCAGAGTTCATTCCTCCATTCACTTTTTCAACAAATCCTGATTACCCACTATGTCTTGGGCACTGTTCTAGGCTCCGAGGATACTGCAGTGAATGGAATAGACAAATCCTTGCCCCTGAGGAGCTGACATTTCAGTGGGGGAGACAGGTGGTAAACAAAAACATAATTGGGGCTTCCCTGGTGGCGCAGTTGTTGAGAGTCCACCTGCCGATGCAGGGGACACGGGTTTGTGCCCCGGTCCGGGAAGATCCCACATGCCGCGGAGCGGCTGGGTCCGTGAGCCATGGCCGCTGAGCCTGCGCGTCCGGAGCCTGTGCTCCGCAACGGGAGAGGCCACAACAGTGAGAGGCCCGTGTACCGCAAAAAAACCCAAAAACAAATACATAATTGTTAGGTGAGAAAAAGCAGGTTAAGGGTGATGGGGAGTGATGAAGGAAGATGGCATCTGAGCAGGAGGTATGAAGTCAGGGAGAGGGAGGCTGTGAGGGTATCTGAATGTGCTCCTTATTTTCCCATTGCTACGATATGAATGTGTCCCGCCAAAATTCATATGCTGAAATCCAAACCCCAAGGGTGAATGGTATTAGTAGGTGGGGCCTTTGAGAGGAGCTTAAGTCATGAGGGTGAAGTCCTTATTAGGTTGTTTAAAAAGGTTGATTCTCCTATAGTGAGTACAGCATCAGGGAATCCCTGCTTCCTGAATTTGAGAAATATATTTTTGTGTTGATTTTTAAATTTTTCTTTTATTACTGTCATGTAAACGTCTCAGGAACCTGCTCTTATAACATGTGCCCGTGGGCTTCAGTGACTCTAAAACTGGACAGATGAGTGGATTGAATTCTCACAGCATTCAGTTTACAACAGTAATTCAGTCTCGTAGATGATATTTCACTGAATTGCCCCTTGCATGGAGAATGTGCTTCTGTGCCAGTGGTGGGTCCTTGAGGTTACTGTCCCTGTGCCACCGTCTGATGGCCAAGGTCATCCAAGGCCAATCTCTGACCGAGGAGCCTTTGCTGTGGAGACCAGGAAGTCGCTGGCCCTCCTTGGCTGGGAGTTAAGTCCACCCCAGGCCTTTTCTCCCATCGGCCGTGATCATGAAAATCTTGACTTGGAACTCTAAGAGGGCATGAGGTGGTTATCCACGTCCTTCTGAATATGCTTGTATCAACTTTTTAAGGTTATCTTGGAAGTGAAAACAAGCATTTTTATATTTTCTCCAGAGAAATGTAATGAGACTTCCAGTCTAGCTGGTTACCCCACTAGTTGGCAGTCATGATGAGTTCTCTTTTCACAGTTGGGACTCGGGGATCGGTGAGCACTGTCCTTTTGTCAGTCCTGTGTACACTCTCAGACATTCCTGCTGGGACAGACGTGCAGTGGACAGGGTGACACACTCGCAATCTTTCAGACCAGAGTTTGTGTTCCTGCTCTGCCTTCATGTACTATGTGCCATCAGGCTGGTTTCCTACCTTCTCTGGGCCTCCGTTTCCTCTCTCTGTAAAAAGAAGATTAGTAATACCCACCTCACAGTGTTGGTGTAAGGATTAAATGAGCTGACGGGTGGGGAAACTCACTGAGTAGGGCCCAAGCGTGTAAAAGATGCAGTTATGTTCTGCCGTTAACGATTCTGATTCCAATTCCAGTGTGTGGGTATTTCCCCCACATCAAGCAATTCTCTGACACCAGCAGTATGTCCTCCATTTCAGCTCAATCTGTCACTGTTTACCTGGAGATGGTGTCAGATCCCACAGTTTAAGGGCTCAGGCCTGCAACACCCCTCTCCCCCGCCCCAACTGCAGGTGCAAGTCCAGGTTGTCATCTGTTCTTCTTAACCACTGGCTGTAGATTAGAGGTTCCCACGACCTCCTCCTAGCGTTGGATTAATTTGCTAGAGCAGCTCACAGAACTCAGAGAAACAGTTTACTTACTAGATCGCTGGATTATTATAAAAGGATAGAATATTATATTAACAGATATAACTCAGGAACAGCTGGATGGAAGAGACGCACGAGGCAAGGTGTGGGGAAGGGGCAGAGCCTCCATGCCTTCTCTTCCCAAACCTCCACGTCTTCACCTGTCCGCTTGGGCTTTTGCGGAGGCTTCATTACATAGGCATGATTGATTAAATCATTGGCCTCTGGCAGCTGATTCAGCCTCCAGCTCCTCTCCCTTCCCCAGGGTGGGATGCGGGGGGGCGGGGGGGGGCGTGTTGGGACTGAAAGCTCCAACCCTCTAATCCCAGGGCTGTTTCTCCTGGCAACCAGCCCCCATCCTCAGGCTCCCCCAAGTCATCCTATTAACATAACAAAGAGATCTTTATGCTCTCATCACTTGGGAAACTGAAATTTTAGGAGCTCTGTGCTAAGAATGGGGTCAAAGGTGAAATATATATTTCTTATTCTAAATGACAGTATCACATCCTTCGATCCAGTATAACCCATCTCTCTGGGGGATGTCCAGAAAGGTGCCTGGGAGGACTCGGCCTGTGGGAGGAACCTGGAACATTCTGGGTGGGGTTGTGCATCAGTCACTTGGGAGCCCATCAGTGGTGTGGACGTGCAGAGAGCTTGATTCAGCTTCTGTTCTGTGAGGCTGGGCCTCTGGGCCTCATAAGCCCCACAGGTGCCTCCCGCACCGAGCAGGCTTGGACGCCTTGCCTTGGCCTGAGACCGGCCTCCCCATTCGGCTGGGCCCGGCTGAGACCTTGGTAAACAAAACTGTCAGAGCTGAGCTGAGCAATTGTGTCAGCTTATTTATTTTGCTTCGCACGCAGCACTTTTGCAGGCTGCTTTCAAGTGTTCTGAACACTGGCCAGAATTACCAAGGTCTTCAGGTTCTTCAACGTGCCCTGGCTGCCCGGCCCCAATCCTTTCCCAGGCCACTTGGGACAAGCCACCTTCTCTGAGATAGAATGGGAGGTGTTGGAGAGAACCCTCAGGTGTTCTGAGCAGGCCGTGGTCCTGAGCGTGCCGAGGGTCAGCTGCCATTACTGTCACCCCTCCTGGGAGACCCTGTACAGGTGTGGGGAGATGTAAACACCAAGTACCTTCCCTCTGTCCCCTCTGCTGTCCTCACCGGCACGTCTCTCTGGTGTTTACTGTCAGCCTCGTGCTTTTCCCAAGCCTCTTCCGGAGGCGCCCGATTGGTGAAATGTTATCTGAAGGCACCTGCTGGCAGGTCCTGAGGGGCCTGGAGCAAGTGGACCAGGTGCTCACAGGGACGGGAAGTGACAGAGCCGTCAGAGCTCATGGGAGTTCTGAGCAGAGGAAGAAGACCCGTTTGTTAGATGTCAGCAAACTTGGGGACTGAAAACAGCTGCATTTGATGGCTTGGGGCGTCTCGTCTCCCACTCGAGGATGCACATGGCGCCAGCAGGAGCCATCTTCCTCCTCCCCAGTCCGGTCACAGGCACGTGATGCAGGAGCAGCTGCTAGACCTTCCCCCAGAGTCAGCAGTGAGCGAGTCCCCAGCCTGGGGAGCACCACTGAACTCACTTCGGGGTTTCAAATGGGACAGTCTTCAAACAAGGTTTTCGTGGCTGCTTGGGTTTAGGGCTGATTCACAGCTCCTGGGTGAAACATTTCTCCCTCTGTTCTCCAAACACTAGGGAAGGATCGAATCATATTTGTGACCAAAGAAGACCATGAAACTCCAAGCAACGCGGAGCTGGTGGCCGACGACCCCAATGATCCTTACGAGGAGCACGGTGAGTGCTGGGCGGGGGTGGGAGTCCAACATCCCTGGCCGCGGCTGGGTTTCCAGGTGTCTACCTTGGCCACCACTGCTCCTGGGACACTGAGTGCATCTCCATCAGGCGTGAGGGGCTGTGTGCTTTCCAGCCCTCGTTCCCACGCGCTTCCCTGGCCATCAGGCTGAACCTAGGAGTTTCTTCTTTCTTCCGCCTCTCTTTCTTTTGATTTTTTGAATGGTTTTCCATTTTTATAAGAATGGAGCGCAGGGCTCTGGCACGTCACTCGCTTTTTCCTGCCCACCATGCCTTGGACATCTTCCAGCCTCGCTTTCACCAGTCCTCACACTGTGCTGAGCTGGGAGCAGCTGAGGAGCGGGAGGGGCTTGAGAAGGTCCGGGGCGCAGGGGTTCCTGACCATCTGTGTGAAAGCAGGAGACCAGCACCTTGACTCCTTCCAGTGTTTGGGCTTTCAAAGCTTCTCAGTAACCATCCAAGCGGTTACTTCTGCTTTGGATTAAACGGTTTCCTGGTGTAGTCCTTGGAGCACAGGCACGGCCACAGCACTGGGAGGCGGCTTAGGACACAGAGCAGTGCTGCACACGGAGAGAGTCGCTGATGGTGACCTTTCCGACTGAGCCGGGAATGCTGGGTTTGTGCCGGGCATTTGAACCCCATCCCGAGGGAGCAGCAGGTCCACCGGTGAGTGCTGGCCAGGCAGTGGTTCATGTTACCGTTATGCCTATGAGGGCTGGTCTTGGTTTTGCTTTTTCTGAAACCTCAGGCAGCACCTCTCACACTTCCTTGCTCATCTTCCTGTCCCAGGACTGATCCTGCCCAACGGAGACATCAACTGGAACTGCCCGTGCCTGGGGGGCATGGCCAGCGGCCCGTGTGGGGAACAGTTCAAGGCGGCCTTTTCCTGCTTCCACTACAGCACAGAGGATGTCAAGGGGTCGGACTGTGTAGACCAGTTCCAGGCCATGCAGAAGTGCATGCAGAAGTACCCGGACCTCTATCCCCAGGAGGAGGAGGATCGGTTAGAGGAAACGGCTGTCTCTGAGGCTGCCACAAGCAAAGAAGAGGAGGGGTCTAGCTAATGAGGGCCCTGGTCTCCAGCCTCCTTCAGAGAGGATGAACCTCTCCAAGAAAGTGTCTCTCCCTGTGTTGTTCCATGCACTGTAATGGACAAACTAACTTACTGAGCTGATCGGGGTCTGGGCCCCTTGACGTGTACACGGAAACATGGGCTGTGTGTATGCGTGTCTCACATAACCTGTCGGCGAACGTAGCCGCCACTCTTGGATTCTCAGATTGTCCTGAATTTTGCCATTTTGAAATAATGTGCTGAATAATCTCAGCAACCAAAAATCTTTACCTGGGTGTGTCCTGTGCGTGAGCTGATCTATTCTGATCCATTGTATCCCTTTCAGTAGATTTTATACCCAGTTGGAAAGTGAAATAGAAACAAACATCTTCCTTTAAAAATGCTGGAGGGGGGCATTCCTTATAGAAGAGGCGGGATGATCGGACCTGGAGGATTTGACGTAGCACTCTGCTTCACTTCTGATATATTTTGGGTTCTAGTTTGCATTGAGCTCCACGTTTTCTACGTTTGGAAAACAGAGCTTTGGACCCTCTGAGTGACTGACTCCCTTTGTAAGTGAAGAGAAAGGCTGTTTTTTTCTCTTTTTGTTATCCCAAAAGCCCTGCTTTGGGGTCTGTGTTCACACTGGCTCTGTCTCAGCCTGTTCAGATGCAATGTTCTTGAGAGGTGGGGACCTAATCATTACCAAAGTAGCACCTGAGAGAGGAAACAGTGTCAATTAAAAGGAAAACGTGATTTTTACGTGATTTTTGAGTGGGTTTTAATTTGCTTTTCCTAATTAAAAATGTTGTGATATAAGGAAATATAAATTATGAAAAATTCAATTGAAATTCTCCTTTGAAGATACTGGTAGATCACTTGGAATCTGTTAAAATTTTCTGTGTTGCGTCCATACGGAGCTCACTGATTCTGTGAGCAGATGCCTTCACACAGGCGTCGCTGTCAACATTAACGTGTTGTATTTGTTAGAAATGAGTCCCAGCCCACACTGCCCAGGGGACGTGAAGCATGAGCACAGGAGGCTGCCTTCCACCCCAGAGAGTGAGCTGTTGGCTCTCTGAAGCCTGGAGGCCCGGCTCAGGGTGAGGAGTGCGGTTCTGAGTCTGGCGTCAGGAAGCCAGAGCCACCAGCTTTGGAAGCCGTGCAGCCTGGAGGAGCTTTGGGACTTCTTTGAGCCGCAGGCAGAGCCTTGCATGTTTAATAAACATACTTTTTCAGGAAACATTTTGATCAAGATGTCACTGACCTGTGACTAGTCCTGGATCCCATTCATTTGATACATTCAGGGAACCTCTACCGTCCATGTCCTAGGGACACAGGGAGGTGACTTATCTTGGCCTCTGCTTGTATGAAGCTACAGTCCAGCCAGGGGTCAGCATTTACTAGAAAGCAAGAAGAATCAGAAAAGCAGATCCCAGGTGCAAGGACAGGATGGCAGAGTAGAAGGACCTGAGCTCACCTCCTCTCACGAAAATGCCAAAATCACAACTAACTGCTGAACAATCATAGACAAAAAAGGACTAGAACCTACTAAAAAAGATATTCTACTTCCAAAGAAGAAGCCACAATGAGAGGGTAGGAGGGGCGCATTCGTGATAAAATCAAACCCCATACCCGCCAGGTAGGCAACCCACAAGTTGGAAAATAATTATATTGCAGAGGTTCTCCCTCAGGAGTGAGAGTTCTGAGTCCCAAGTCAGGCTCCCCAGTCTGGGGGTCTGGCATCAGGAGGAGGAGATCCCAGAGCATTTGGCTTTGAAGGCCAGCGGGGCTTGATCGCAGGAACTCCACAGGACTGGGGGTAACAGAAATGCCACTCTTAGAGGATACAAGGTCTTGTGTGCACCAGGACCCAGGGGAAAAAGCAGTGACTTCATAGGATCCTGGACCAGACCTACCTGCTGGTCTTGGAGGGTCTCCTGGGGAGGTGGGAGGCAGCTGTAGCTCACTGTAACTCACTTGGGGACAAGGACACTGGTGGTGGAGGTTCTGGGGTGTACTCATTGTCGTGAGCTGTCCTGGAGGTCACCATTTTGGCACTGAGACCTGGCCCCAACCATCAGCCCTTTGGCTCCAGTGCTGGGATGCCTCAGGCCAAACAACCAACAGGGTGGGAGCATACCCCACCCATCAGCAGCCAGACTGCTTAAAGCCTTCCTGAGCCTGTAGCCACCTCTAAACACACCCCTTGATATGGCCCTGCCCACCAGAGGCAAAACACCCAGCTCCCCCCACCAGTGGGCAGGCACCAGTCCCTCCCACCAGGGATCCTGCACAAGCCTCAAAGATCAGCATCACCCACCAGGGGATAGACACCAGAAGCAAGAGGAACTACAATCCTGAAGCCTGTGGGACCGCAAACACAGAAAGTGAGACAAAAAGAGGCAGTAGAGGAATATTGTTCCAGAGGAAATAACAAGATAACCCCCCAGAAGAACAACTAAGTGAAGTAGAGATAGGCAACCTACCCAAAAAAGAATTCAGAGTAATGATAGTAAAGATGATCCAAAATCATGGAAAAAGAATGGAGGCACAGACTGAGAAGATAGAAGAAATGTTTAACAAAGAGCTAGAAGACACAAAAAACAAACAGTTGAACAATAAAATAACTGAAATGAAAAAATACACTAGAAGGAATCAATAGCAGAATAAATGAAGCAGAAGAATGGAAGCGAGCTGGAAGACAGAATGGTGGAAATCACTGCCACGAAAGAGAATAAAGAAAGAATGAAAAGAAATGAGGACTGTTTAAGAGACCTCTGGGACAACATTAAATATACCAACATTCACATTATAAGGGTCCCATAAGGAGAATAGAGAGAGAAAGGGCCTGAGAAAATATTTGAAGAGATAATAGCTGTAAACTTACCTAACCTGGAAGGGAAAAAGTCACCCAAATCCAGGAAGCACAGAGACCCATACAGGATAAACCCAAAGAACACACTGAGGCACATATTAATCAAACGGACAAAATTTAAAGACAAACAAAATATTATAAGCAAGAAGGGAAATGCAACAAATAACATACAAGGGAATCCCCATATTGTTATCAGCTGATTTTTCAGCAGAAACTCTGCAGGCCAGAAGGGAGTGGCACAATATATTTAAAGTGATGAAAGGGAAAAACCTACAACCAAGAATACTCTACCCAGTATTCATTCATCATTCATTCATCTCATTCAAATTTGATGAATAAAAGCTTTACAGACAAGGAAAAGCTAAGAGAACTCAGCACCACCAAATCAGCTTTACAACAAATGCTAAAGTAACTTCTATAGGCAGAAAAGAAAAGCCTACAACTAGAAACAAGAAGATTACGAATGGGAAAGCTCACTGGTAAAGGCAAACATTCAGTAAAGGTAGGAAATCATCCACACACAAATATGATATCAAAACCAGCAGGAGAGTACAAATGTAAGATATTGGAAATGCATTTGAAATGAAGAGACCAGCAACTTAATCTTGAATATATAGAGACTGCTTATCAAAACCTCATGATAACTGCAAACCAAAAGTCTACAATAGATAGACAAAAAAGGAAAAGGAATCCAAACACAACACTAAAGATAGTCATCGAATCACAGGAGAAGAGAACAAAAGAGGAAGGGAAGAAAAAAGATCTACAAAAACAAATCCAAAACAGTTAACAAAATGGCAGTAAGAATACACATATTGGTAATTAGCTCAAATGTAAATGGATTAAATGCTCCAACCAAAAGACATAGAATGGCTGAATGGATACAAAAACAAGACCCATATATATGTTGTTCACAAGAGACCCACTTCAGATCTAGGGACACATACAGACTGGAAGTGAGGGCGTGGAGAAATGTATTCCAGGGCTTCCCTGGTGGTGCAGTGGTTGGGAGTCCACCTGCCGATGCAGGGGACGCGGGTTCATGCCCTGGTCCAGGAAGATTCCATGTGCTGAGCCATGGCCACTGAGCGTGCGTGTCCGGGGACTGTGCTCCACAACGGGGGAAGCCGCAGCAGTGGGAAGCCCGCGTACCGCAAAAAAAAAAAAAAAAGTATTCCATGCGAATGAAAATCAAGAGAAAGCAGGAGTAGCAATACTCATATCAGACAAATAGACTTTAAAATAAAGACTGTTACAATACACAAAGAAGGACACTACATAATGAGAAATCCAATTATAACAATTGTAAATATTTATGCACCCAACATAGGAACACCTCAGTACGTAAGGCAAATACTAACAGCTGTAAAAGGGGAAATCGACAGTAACACATTCATAGTAGGGGACTTTAACACCCCACTTTCACCAATGGACAGATCATCCAAAATGAAAATAAATAAATCATGGGATATCCTCTCACACTTACTAGAATGGCTATTATCTAAAGGACAAGAAATAACAAACGTTGGCAAGGATGTGGAGTAAAGGGAACCTTTGTGCACTGTTGGTGGGAAGGTAAACTGGTACAGCCACTATGGAAACAGTATAGAGGTTCCTCAAAAAATTAAAAGTAGAACTACTGGATGATCTAGCAATTACTCTTCTGGGTATTCATCTGAAGGAAATGAAAACACTAACTTAAAAGGATATTTGCATCTCCATGTTCATTGCAGCATTGTTTACAATAGCCAAGACATGGAAACAACCTAAGTGTCCAGTCACGGATGAATGGATAAACAAATGTCATATATACCTATAATCTATATATATTATATGTATTATATATATAACATATATTTTATAGATATATATTATTCATCCATAAAAAAGAAGGAAATGCTGCCATTTTTGACTACATGGATGGACTTTGAGGGCATTATGCTAAGTGAAATAAGTCAGACAGAGAAAGACAAACACTGTATGATGTCACTTATATGTGGAATCTAAAACAAAAAACAAACACAAGCACATAGATAAGGCAAACAGATTGGTGGTTGCCAGAGGCAGGGGGTGGAGGGGGGGCAAAATGCTTCAAGGGGTCAAAAGGGACAGACTTTCAGTTTTAGGGTAGACAGGTCCTGGGGATTTGAGGTACAGCATGGTGACTCTAGCTAATAATACTGTGCTGCATATTTGAAAGCTGCTAAGACAGTAGGTCTTAGAAGTCCTCATCACAAGAAAAAACTCTTATAACTATGTGTGGTGATGGATGTTAACTGGACTTATTGTGGTAATCATTTAACAATAGATACAAATATCAAATCATTTAGTTGTATACCTGAAACTAATATAATGTCATATGGCAATTATACCTCAATAAAAAAAGGTAGACTTGGATTAGTTGTAAACGTACATTGCAAACTCTAGGGCAACCACTAAAAAAGTAAAGAAGTGTAACTGATATGCTAAAAAAGGAGAGAAAACAGAATCATATAAAATGCTCAATGAAAACCAAAAACAGGCAGAAGACGTGTGGAAGACAAAAACAGAAACAAAGAACAAGGGCAACAAATATAAAACAGTAACAAATACAGGAGATATTAATCCAACAGTATCAATAATCACTTTGAATGTTAACAGTCTGAATACACCAGTTAAATGACAGTGATTGGATCAAAAAACAGAACCCAATTAATTACATGTTGTTGACAAGAAACCTACTATAATTACAGAGACACATATAGATTAAAAGTAAATGGGGGCTCCCCTGGTGGCGCAGTGGTTGAGAGTCCGCCTAGCCAATGCAGGGGACATGGGTTCGAGCCCTGGTCCGGGAAGATCCCACATGCCGCGGAGCAACTAAGCCCGTGCGCCTAGAGCCCGTGCTCCACAAGAGAAGCCACCACAATGAGACGCCCGCACAACGCAATGAAGAGTAGCCCCTGCTCACCGCAACTAGAGAAGGCCCACGCACAGCAACGAAGACCCAACACAGCCGAAAATAAATAAATAAATAAACTTATTTAAAAAAAAAAAAGTAAATGGATGGAGAAAAACATACCATGCTAACACTAATCAAAAGAAAGCAGGAGTAGCTATATTAATTTCAGATAGAGCAAACTTCAAAGCAAGGAAAGTTATCAGGGATAAAGAAGGCATTACATGATGGTAAAGGGATCATTTCTCCAAGAAGTCTCAACAATTCTTAATGCCATATACCTAAAAAAAAAAAAAAAAAAAAAAAAAAATTATTTAAAAAAAAAAAAAGTAAATGGATGGAGAAAAACATACCATGCTAACACTAATCAAAAGAAAGCAGGAGTAGCTATATTAATTTCAGATAGAGCAAACTTCAAAGCAAGGAAAGTTATCAGGGATAAAGAAGGCATTACATGATGGTAAAGGGATCATTTCTCCAAGAAGTCTCAACAATTCTTAATGCCATATACCTAAAAATGGAGCATCAAGTTACATGCAGCAAAAACTGGTAGGGCTGCAAGGAGAAACAGATGAATCCTGCATAATAGTTGGAGACTTCAACACCCCCTTATCAGAAGTAGACAGATCCAGCAGGCAGAAAATCAGTTAGGACACAGTTAAACCCATCAATATTCAATCAACAGGATATAATTGACATCTATTGCTTCCATTGCCCATCTGTTCTTACATATTGTCTACTTTATCCACTAGAGCCCTTAGCATATTAGTCGTAGTTGTTTTAAATTCCCAATCTAATTCCAACATCTCTGCCATGTATGCTTCTGATGCTTGATTTGTCCCTTCAAATTATGTTTTGATATGCCATGTAATTTTTCTCTGATAGCTGAACTAGATGCACCTGGTAAAAGGAACGGCTGTGGAGGAAAAACAGCATCTTTGGCAGTGTGAGTTTTTCCTTTTTTTCTCTCCCCCCGATTTACAACTAACTGGATGTCCATAACCAAACCAAAGTGCCTCTGCACATTACGCCAAGACATCCAGG